>NC_064009.1:10000000-10610000 GCF_932276165.1 Plutella xylostella
GTCGCAACAAACATCTGTCAAGATGCAGTGACCAACAGTGGCCAATGATGATGATGATGATATTATTATTTTTAGGTTAGACCTAATGGTAACATTTTTTTTACTAAATAGTTAAAAAGCTGTTAAGTTTGTAGGATTTAATCATAAAGGTACCAATAACTCCAAAATACACTCACGGGCAATGAAAAGGTTCCACTGAGAAAAGCACCAAATTACTTCTAAACGGAAAAGGCTAGCTAAATGCCGTCTTCTGCAACATTTATCAGAGCATCAGGATATTACCTACTAAAATTGGTAATATTTTGTTCCAATTTTAAATTAAATCTTTGAAAAAATTGGGTTCGTTTGTTGTCGGCATTTTGTGAGTGGAACTTTTTCATTGCCCGGCAGTGTATTATTACGGCAACTGGTAACGTAAATATCGATAGATAGATATTTATTTTTAAAATAGTTATTAGGCATGAGTACCTACAGAGTGTTATGTAGGTATTATTTACTTTTTCTAACGGTACACTATGAGTACAGAAAATGAGACAGATTTTCCAAAACTCAATTAAACTCAAAATTATCTTAAATATTTCATAAAATGTTATTGCCGTTGCGAAATACCGCTACAAAATAAATAATTCATTAGGGAAAAACATGCTATTAATACTCATCTTTTACGAGCAAAATCCAAGCAAAATTACATAGGCCTCACAAAACTCGGAGAAAAGATTAGGAATAATGTTAGGCAATTTATAGCTGCAAGATTTAATCAGTAGGGGCACAGAAATTATATTACAGGGTTTCATAAAGGAGAAAAGTAATCTGTCGGTGTAATCACTTGTTTTGCTATCTGTGCGTTGTAGAAATTGTAAGGTTTCTCGCTTTCTCAAAAATACATTCGCAGGCAGACAGGACCTCTACTCTGGCTTATTACAAAAAAAAAACTAACTAGAGCTGTCATGCCATTGGTTTGTTTACTGCAACGAAACAAAGTCGTGGTTTACGAAGCAGCAGTGGACTAAAATTTGGTTTTCGTAAGTTAAAGTGATGCCCTGAGTTGATGCCCTTGGAGTAAAATACGGCATCACGCAATGTTAACTATCTACAACAGGGTATACACCATACATAATACAACTACATGACATTAGTACTTGTATAAAACATGAAACCACATGATTTACTGAATAAAAGTTAGAGTTAGTTTGTATTATTATTTTTAGTTTAGATAAGTAGGTACATAGCAATATAATGTTCTGTTAGAATACCAGGGGAGTAGCAACTTATTAAATATAGACCGGATTAGAGGAATTTTCTACTCGCCTTATGCCAATATAATTAAAACAAGAGTTTGTCGTTTGTCCTAGCCTACACAAAACCTACTCAATGCCGTTATAATTCTGAGAGTTAAAAGCAATTACATAAATTCAAACCTCAATTGGTTCCAACTCTGACATACAAAGGTCACCTATCAATTACATTCGACCATCGAGCCTTAATTCTAGGAAGCCTAATTTGTAGGAGGGCCTGGCCATTCAATACCTACGTGGGTATACGAAATACCTGACCATTTATCAGAAAACTGTTGAGTCAATACCCAATAGAAAGGGTCGTTTTCCTCATTTATGTGGACAATTTGTTGAACGATTACACACCTTGAATTTTTCCTGCAAACAATATTGGACGTTTTGAGTTTTTTGTTGGTACCTATATAGTGTGAAACTTTGTGAAGGTACTCTGGATTGGAAAAGGTTTTTGGGTCCGCAAACTTGGAGCTACGGGTCACGACTAAGCTCTCAACAAAACATATCCTATACTTACTTAACCCCACTTTTTTATAGGTGAAATGTTGCGCTTGTTAAGTATCGATTAATTATTATCTGGTTATTGAATTATGAGCAAACGGTTTCGGTTTTTTGTTTAGAATATGCACATGAGAATTACCTACTCAAGATTTTGTCAGTTGAATGATAACACTTCAGATTGAATAATAATAAAATTGCCATACATCATTTACCGAGTGATGTTGTAAGTAGTTGATTGTAAAAAGAAAACATATACATATACTTTATGCCATTTAAATTAGTGTCTGTATTTTTATGGTGGTTTTTATAAAGGTAGGTATTAAAATAAATTTTGATTTTACTTACATCTCCTTTATCTGGATTATCTCCTGGGAAATCTGCGAATTAAATAAACGAAAATTAAATAAATCATCAAGACAAGGTTTGATTGTGAAACTTAAATCCAAATTCGACCATTTTTTTATGCATGGAGGGAAAGTAACAGTGATGGAATATTTTTTTTAAACCTTAGTAACCGAAATTTTGTATAAAAAGGTTTTCATCATACTATGGATACATACCTACCAGGTACGTTGTGAAAACCCTGGATATTTTTATATTGAACAATAAATTATACAGAAATTGTAAGATTTCCGGATTTAGAACTGTCGGACATCTTTTAATTTTTTAAAACAAATACCTAATTAAATTAATAAGTCATTTGAAAATTTTATTTAGTACTTACATGGCGATGAATGTGATATTATGGGCAACCGATTCTCCTCTGGGCTTACCTTAAACAAAACAAAAAAAACATATATATATTTAGGTAGCAGTCTCACGGAAGATAATTATTATATTTTATACAGGGTAGGGTAGATTTCAGCTTAGTATACTTTTTTTGCAACACCCTGTATAATGGACAGTTTGTAGACTAGAGAATCTAATCGTAAAACAAAAATGTGTTTCTTGGTCTTTTGGTTTGCTGAACGATAAAAATATCTACCTATGTATGAGTACATAAAATAATAACAAACGTTTAAAACGAATTCCAATTTTGTTGTGGACATTGCCGACCTTTGGTCGTGGGAAGGTATAATTTTTATTACAAATTCTGTCTGTTTACTTTGGGCTTTCAGGGTTTTCACGGGCAATGAATCGTTCGTAATTCTTTGTAAGGCATTAACCTTTATGTGGCCTTGGTCGAGGTTGAGTTTCACACGAACGGCCATTTAATAATAACTTTCACGTCACATTAGAAATTAGATGATGATGGAAGCTATATGAGGTACTTAGTTTTGAAATAGCATTATAATTTATAAGCGTCAAACTGAATAACCTAACCAACGTAAAAACCTCTGGCATTCAACACTAAAAGTAGCATAACTTTAGAACAGCTAAACTAATTTTCATAAAGCATTGCTTAGAACAGTTGGGGTAACAAAACTTATAACCTTACCCTACCAAAACCTAATTCTACACAAAAAACAAAACGAAAGTCGGTTCGGTCGTTTCGAAGCTACCACAGACACGTTCAATTTATAATACCCTTCTTATCCGTCGGGGGTTAATCAATAATGATATTCTTCCTCTGTTGTATCCCTAAGCCTAATATATCATACACATCTCTCTAATGATCGATATCGAAAGAAATGGCTTTCATTACCTATGCCTTAATTTGACCTTTTGTCCAATATAGGTAGTAATTTTGTGCATATTTTAATAAAATATACCAAGTTGACAACGACAGCTTGTAGGTATATTTTAATAATGGTTATAGAAAATATATCTCATGATATTTCATAATATAAGAGCTAGGCGCTGGAAATAATGATTTTGCATGGTTTTCCTTTGGGCGAATACCCAAAGGAAAACTATTTTAGGAAGATAATCTCGGGGGATAAATGTGTTAATGTTATAATACTGCTTTCTCGTGAATTGAACAAAAAAGAGGTGATCTGGTCATATTATGTTTCTATAAGTAACTGTAGTTTATGCCGTTCCCGTGAATTCATTTACCAAAAAATAAGTGATGATGGTATCTTTGGAGGAAAATATAATTGTCTTAAAAAATCTCTAAGATAGGTTCAAAAAACCAAGTCCTATACAGGATGTCCGTAAATGTTTAGACAAACGAAATGTCATTGTCAACTTATAGCTCTACCATTTTGGAAAATTCCCTTTTTTTCAATACAATCTTTTTAGTTAAGTACCTACGTGATTATTTTGTATGATAGTTAAATAGAACCTATTTTTATGAATTTTTTAAATTGTTGGATCAAAAATAAATGATTTTTATTTTCCACTTAATGCGTACAAAGAGTAATTTATCATAATGTTTCCACCTACAGACAACAGCTATGATCGGAATAATAAATCAGATCGAATTTCCTAAATTGCTACTCAACATCAACAGTAAATACGAGTATTGTAGGTAGTCACTTCTAAGGACAACTTAATGGCCTTTTTTCGTGTCTTGAGCTGTCACTTTTAATCATTATTTATTTTTTGTTTCACATTACAAACGTTGGAACTAATGCTAAGTGCCATTTATTATTGAACGGTAAATGTTTGATTCAAAATAGTTAATTATAAATGAAATAGCTTCATGAATGGCAAAATTTAATGGTTTCACGCTATACTTAACCCGTTACCGTTTAGTATTTCATTGTATAAGGTAACGCGTCCTTATTCCGAGGTAAATCAAAAAGTTTAAAAGTAAATCGTACCTATAAAAATAAGCATTAGTTATAGTGCCACAAACTTATCTGTTCCGGTGAGAGCGAACTAAATTGGTCCATATAATCTATGTCATGTCAATATGAAATTCATTAGTAAGTAATGAGGTATGGACCAATTTAGTTCGCTCTCACCGGAACAGATAAGTTTGTGGCACTATACCATCTATTCTGTCGTGTCGGGGTGTCAGTACCTGCACCTGGCTCTCTCGAATGGAACCTTTGTGCATCCCCAAGGTCTAAACTGCCTTCCTAAGCTTGAACCATATCCCACTACGCTGGTCCATTGTGGGTTGGTGGTTTCACATTATCTAGATATGCAGATTTGTTACCATCAATATTACCAAGTATGAATGATTTTAAGCAATATACTTTCAATGGTTTGCTTAACAAAATTATTGAATGATATTTTACATATTATATTTTGTAGGTCATTAGAACAGTCGCCCAGTACTTGAATAAATATTATAAAATAACAGTTGTACAACTTCCTTTCCGCTTTGTGTATCCTTTCCCGGGTTACTCTTTCTTGCCAAAAGAACGAACAATCGAGAGCTGTTATAGAATGTATACGGTTCCTTTAGTTAAATAGATTCGTAACGTTACGAAATCTGTACGCTTAATACATTTAAATAGAGTCGTAGTTAGCGCAGCAAAACTCTGAAACTTTGTTTTTTGAAGGGTAGAGTAACCCTCGTAGCACCCTGTATAGCTGTGTCCTGACCACAATATTCGTTATTCAGCATTGAGGCTATTGTATGGAGCCTAGATTAAATTCTACGCTTTGTTCGAATACCTCTGATATTCTCTTTGTTGAAATGAAAACCTTTTCTTATTTTACTCGCAATACTTAGGTACTAATATTTTTTTGTAAAATATTTAGATATAGAAGGTAATCATGAAATGTTTCTACAGGAATTCGATGTTGCGTAGTAATTAATTAACATAACTATTAAGTGCTCATTGCAAGTTCAAAAAATATTTTGTGTGTAGGTACTATAGTGTTTATGATGAAACGAACTAACCTATAAGTGAAGTTCAATTCATAATTATGCGAGCTGTAGGGTCACCAGTAATTCAATAGGAATTTGTATGTAATATGAATCAATATGAATTTCTCAATTCACTTGAATTTGTATGCGTTTTATTAGCTTCTAACGTTACCGACAGGGGCGCTGACCACGATGTCATACAAATTGCTATCGAATTACGCTAGCGACTTGAGTTTATTCGACGCGATTTACATGATAAGCTGCGATTAAATTTAAATTTATAATTACAAAACATAGAATAGAATAGAATAGAATACTACTTTATTGACTAAAAATAACACAAATAACAATTTATACAGTGGAGTTAAAGCAATAGGCGATAACATTATTATTATTATAAACTAGCTGTTCCCGCGAGCTTCGCTTCGCCTTAAAAAGTTTTCCCGCGGGAATTCCGGGATAAAAAGTAGCCTATGTTCTTTCTCAGGGTCTAGACCATCTGTATACCAAATTTCATTCAAATCCGTTCAGTAGTTTTGGCGTGAAAGAGTAACAGACAGACAGACAGACAGACAGACAGACAGACAGACACAGTTACTTTCGCATTTATAATATTAGTTAGGATTAGGATAAGGCCACGCAAACAAGGCACTTGCCTCCTAAATTGACGTTTGGCAACGTAGATCGAGTCACAGTGTAGCTAAGTACGCACGTGACACTCGTTTGATGTCTGAGTTCATCAATACACACAGGGGGTAGGCAAGTCACGCTTCATGTGCTTTCTGGCGCAGCCGTCGAGTTTTCGATACATATAAATAATTCATACGAAAGGATCCTGGAGGGGTCACTCTAGGTTACAATAACCTCACCTACGTTAAAAACCCTCGATATTCAAAACAAAAACAAATCGAAAATCGGTTTAGTAGTTTGGGAGCTATACACAGACAGTTTCGCACACACAGATGAGCTCCGAATCGTTTTCCGAATTACTCTTCTCCGATAGCACGGTTCGTCGAAATCACTGTTTGTCGACGGTTTGTTCATCGGAAAAATCCTTCTCCGATAGCACGGTTCGTCGAAAGCACTGTTCGACGATGGTTGCTTTGCCGAAGAAATCGTTCGCCGATTGAAAGATTCGTCGAAAGAATTGTTCGACGATGGTTGCTTTGCCGAAGAAATCATTCGCCGATAGAGAGATTCGTCGAAAGCACTGTTCGACGATGGTATATTATGATTGGAATAATGATGTATAAACTAGTATAACCTTATTGTGTCATTGTGTAGTATTTAAGAAAAGTAATTTCTATTTCTTTCTTCTATAAAGTAATCTTGCTCTTTTTGCTTACGCTTACCCAATACCTATGTGGATGGTTCATTTAACGAAAGAATCAATTGCCGCCGCAAAGAATTGTTCACCATTTTCGTTAGGAATCGAACCAAATTTGTTTTAAAGGCCAAGGAAACTGATGAGTTTTTGTTGGTAGGGGACTTCAACACTCCAAATATAACATGGTCACATTCTTTAAATAGTTCAGAACTTTTGCCTAATAATCCATCGGACATAAAAGCCACTCTACTAATTGATAATGCTAAAATTTGTAACCTATCCCAGTTCAATAATATTTCTAATGAAAACAACCGCTACCTCGATTTGGTGTTCTCTACGGTGAATATGATCAAAGTTTACGGTGCTGATCCTATGTCTCGTATGGATAAGCATCACCCTGCGTTGGCGATAGAGATGCCAAATATATGTAAGCCCACCGCTTTAAAACCTAATCAAGGAAAGAAACGTTATAACTTCTACAAAAGCAACTTTGATAAAATAAAAGAGGAGCTGTGTAATCTCGACTGGCTATGTATTTTAAGCTCAGACGATGTCAATATTTGCCTCGATCTCTTCTACCGGCATCTTTATGATATAATAAAGAAACATACTTCACTAATAAGGGACGACTCTCATAAGTATCCCATCTGGTACAGCTATGGTCTGAAGAGGTGCTTGAAGGAGAAGAATAAATTCCATAGACGATATAAAAAGTTCGGCAATCCGAGAGATTATGATGTTTTTTCATTGTTAAGGTCAAGGTGTAAATCTTTAACAGAGTCTTGTTACAAAGAGTTTGTATCTTCTGTCGAGGATTCACTTGAAGGAGATATTCGGTCATTCTGGCGATTCGTACATAACAAAAAAGGCTTCTCATCCATTCCCCAAACCATGACTTATGGTTCACAAACCGCATCTGACGGATTAGGAGTTTGTGAACTCTTTTCCGCTTATTTCAGCTCCGTATTTGAGACTCAAACAAATTTCCCTCATGGCACATTACCTTCACCTGTTCAAAGTCAAAATATTTTATCCGGCATAGAAATTTCTCCAGGGGAAATAGAGTTCAAAATAAAGCAGCTAGACTCTAATAAAGGCGCTGGCCCTGATGAAATTCCACCATTATTTGTTAAAGCTTGTGGCAAGGAATTATGTTATCCACTTAGTATAATTTTCAATAAATCTTTGAAGTCTGGTATTTTTCCACACAGTTGGAAACTGGCACATATCATTCCAATTCACAAGTCCGGTGACAAAAGCAACTGTGAAAACTATCGACCCATTAGTATATTGTCCTGCATGGCTAAACTCTTTGAATCTCTGGTTTACAAATATTTATTTAATCATCTGCAACCTCTTATTTCTGACAAACAGCATGGTTTTGTGAAGGGTAAGTCTACCATAAGTAACCTACTAGAATATAAAAACTACCTGTGTCAATCTTTTGCCGTAAGAGGCCAGGTGGATAGTATATACACTGACTTTAGCAAGGCCTTTGACAAAGTGAGCCATTCTCTGTTAGTACATAAAGTAGTGGAATACGGAATACACGGGAGCCTGCATAGGTGGATAACCTCTTACCTTGGCCAAAGAAGTCAATTAGTTGCTGTGAAGGGCTATACATCAAAGCCATTATTTGTAAGTTCTGGTGTACCCCAGGGATCACATTTGGGGCCATTACTTTTTATTCTGTTTATTAACGACCTTGCGGAATGTCTTGAAAATCCTTGTCTTTTATACGCCGATGACTTAAAAGTCTTTCGCAAGGTAAATGATGTAAATGATTGCCTTTCCATACAAAACGACATCAATAAAATAGCTAACTGGTGTTCTAACAATATGATGTCTCTTAACGTTAAAAAATGTTTTGTGGTGTCTTTCACAAATAAAAAAACCAAATTAATGTATAGTTACCAGTTATCGGGTCATTTGCTACAAAGACAGTCGGTTGTACGGGACTTGGGAATATATTTTGATGAGCAATTGACCTTCCGCTATCACTATGAAAATATTACTGGTAAGGCGAATAAATTACTAGGTTTCATTATAAGAGCCTCCAAACACTTTAAAAAGTACAGAAGTTCCATATATTTATTTCAAAGCCTGGTTCGTCCTATATTGGAATATGGATCTGTGATATGGTCGCCATACTATGTGGTACATATAGATAATATTGAGCGAATACAGCGCAAATTCACTAGATTCTTAAGTTATAAGTGTAAAGCTGGTCGGACAAGAAGTAGTTATGAGGAAAGGTTAGAAAAGTTTAACATGGTGTCATTAAAATATCGTCGTAATCAAAGTGACTTACTATATCTTTATAAAATCATACACAATGGTATTGACTCCAGCTATCTTTTGTCACTACTGTCTTTCAACACAAATAATAGAACTCGAGCTTTTAAACCGTTTGCCCTTAGGTCCTATATTAACAACACCGCGTTTTACAACCCTATTGTGCGAATGTGCAGACTCTACAACAGCATTGTGTCAATAGACTCTAATATAGATATTTATGTTGCGAACTATGTTAAATTTAAGGGATCCTTGGCAGATGCGCTCAGACGCATAGACTAAATAGATATAAATACCTATAATTTTATAATTATTATTTTTTTCTCCATTTCTGGTTTCATTCAACCATTTTGTTATTTAGTGTTAGTCTTTTAGTTGCTTAGTTATACTATAGGTTAAGCATAAGCACGATTTGTTTAAATTAATTATGCTGTAAACACATATTTTGGATTTCAATTCAGATCTAAATTTATAAAACGTAATCATATTATTGTGATGTATTAATTGTAATCCGTTTTGTGTTTTAATAAATAAAATAAAATAAAAAAAATAAATGGGTTAATATTTTTATTGGAATATTTAAGGTAAGTATAATCATTATAAGTATTGCTTTCGTAGTAAGCGTAAGCAAAAAGAGCAAGATTACTTTATAGAAGAAAGAAATAGAAATTACTTTTCTTAAATACTACACAATGACACAATAAGGTTATACTAGTTTATACATCATTATTCCAATCATAATATACCATCGTCGAACAGTGCTTTCGACGAATCTCTCTATCGGCGAATGATTTCTTCGGCAAAGCAACCATCGTCGAACAATGCTTTCGACGAATCTTTCAATCGGCGAACGATTTCTTCGGCAAAGCTACCATCGTCGAACAGTGCTTTCGACGAACCGTGCTATCGGAGAAGGATTTTTTCGATGAACAAACCGTCGACGAACAGTGATTTCGACGAACCGTGCTATCGGAGAAGAGTAATTCGGAAAACGATTCGGAGCTCCACACAGATACACATTACAAAGACACGTTAAACTTATTACACTCCTCTTTTACGTCAAGGGTTAGTAAACGAAACTTAGAAAAACGAACGTACAGCAGCTCTGGTTCGTTAGTTCGTTTTGTCAATCTAGAGTAGTCCCTTTGCTCTGTCGATATTGAAACAATCCCCCTTTGTTTGCCGGGCCCACTGCCATAGACGTGAGTGAAAGATCCATTGTGTTTTTGTTTCTTTATTACGCTGATGCGTATTTTTTTACCCCCGACTGGTTGAGGGATCATATATTTGCCGTGTCTATCCGTTCGTTGACTGTGGTAGTAGTATTTCCAAAATTTAGACACCAGTATTTTATTATTGGGTTTGTAAAAATAATAAATTTATTTTGCGAATCGCTGCTATGGATTCCATATAATATCATGCTAATAACATTGTCTATCATTATAACGTAAATTTTTCTGTGACTTGAACAAAAAGATCAACGATATACAGTATTTTCTTTTTCTACCCAATCTAGTTGATCTACGCGGCAGCGGCAGCAAGTTTAGATTCTGGACGTCAACAGTAAATAAAATATGAAGAGTACCTAGCTAAAATGAATGATGATAAAAAGCCCTCAGGCAAAGTATTACCTAGATGCCTGACCCAAATTCCACTGTTTATTCATTTTCTTGTACCAAAAAATATCTAAGTATAGTAAAAAGATAAACCTTTTCGTAGTATATCTTTTTTTGCAATTTTAAGTACCTAGGTATACAGAGAGTTGACAAATGTTAATATAAATCGGTAATTCTGCACAAATATTTTTATATTATTTAAAAAATTCAGAATAAAAATAATATTTACACTTCGGAACTTCAGATACAATACTTTTAGTAACATGACTATGTAGATATGAGGTTTTATAAATATGACATTGTAAAAATCTGAATTTTTAGTAAATAAAGTTGTTGTACTTAGTTATAATTTATATATTAGGATTTCCATGAATCTTTTGGGTCGTTTGACTTTTCCCAAGAAAATTGACATTTATAACAGTAAAAACATGATTTCTAATAAATCTCCAGCCTGTATATGTATAGCACGTTACCGCCTATCGCACGATTAAAATTTACCGTTGCGCAGAAATTGTAATTCGCCATTATTTCACACGTCAAACGAAATGGCTCCATTACGTCACAAAACGCTGTTCAGGTTAAAATTTACACCTGAAATTGCTTAATTTACGCTGTAAACCGACTATTATGAGGCTAATGTGTTGTAGCGAGTCAATAAGATTATAAAATATCGCAATTAGTGAAACTATATTAATAGCTTTATGTTATCTGAATGTTAGATTACACGTGTGAGGATGAAATTATGCAGGTTCACTTGTTACATAGGCATCGTTCAGGTTTAGTAAACGTTGTCATAGACATAGATGGTTAATTGTGGGCTTATTTAGAACTAAAACCTATTATGGAAAGTTTGCTTATTTTTCATGCTAAATACCTATCATTTAAGAAATTCTAATTTTAATTTTTTTTTAGAATATTTATTTTTAGAACTTACCCTTCAGAAAAAATTACCCACGTTTTATTAATTTAAAGATAAGCGTCCACCTATCAATAACGGTTATACTTTTTAGAGCGCTTAAAGCTGAATATAATAAGTAAAAAGACCAACTTACAGCCCGATGCGTGACAAAAGACGTTCGTCCTTGGCTCAGCCGCGCGCTGACCTTGGCCGGGGAATCCTCGTCCTCCCGCCGAGGGTCGAACCAGCCGAAGGCGGCGCCCACCACCAGCACAGCACCCAGTATCATCAGCGCCAGGAACCCACCAATAGCAGCCTTCGTCGCTTGCGATATCACCATCGCCATCTTGGTTTACGATCACTTGCACATCACCTTTGTAACATTTTCTTGCGAATTTTTCACTTCACATTTTTTTGAGCACGGCTTTAAGTTTGCATTTTTTATGTTGCTTTGGTCGTGGTCTTCATTTTGTCTGTCGGTTAATAAATATCGTTGAGTGTGCTCGTAATATTGTAATGCTTTTATTTGTACATAAAATAATATAGAAAATTCCAAAATAACGTTTTAAATTCACTGATGAGAAGAAATGGGGAAAGCAATAAAATTTACCATACCGAGTTAGCCTTGAATAACTTACTTTGGGTTAAGTCATACAACCCAGGATTAATCGGCTTTTCAAAAGCAATGTCATTTTGATGCCGTACCGATTATAACTCGTTTTCAGCTGACCCTTATAAGGTGACCTCAGTCGCGACTTTTACTTTGGCTAGGAATTAGTAAAATAATAAACACTCTAATAAAATAAAATAACCCCTAAAACGGTCACAAATATTACTACACGTTAACCCATTCGTAACCCCATAAAGACTTTGCCATTCAGTAAAATATACATTTCAAGAATTATGCAAAAATGCTATTCACGTTGGCATGCCATTGTGCTACCATGGCGAAACGACATGCATACCGTTACTCTTACCGCATTTATAAATGATTTCTTATAAACGACTTTTAAACACGAATCGTGTATAAAAATTATGAGCTGCTAAAAATATTTTCCTTTATGTGGTTTGCTGGTATGTAGCACGTGGCGGTGAGTGATTCGGTAATGATTACTGTAGTCCTTAAAATATACCTTGATACCTAATTGACATACAATACAATACATATCTGGTGTACCCTGAGGATTTACCACCTGTTCTAATATATCTCATACTTTCATCTAATACCTACTTTACAATCAAACTATACTTTCACCACGGTGACAAACCCTATTCCAGTATTTTCTTGTCACCAACACGCAATGAAGAAGAAATCATCAGTTATTATTTAACAAGTCATCAAAAAAACTGTTGCTATTTGAACCTTTTGACAAAAGCATAAAGCACTAAACAGCTTTATAAACTACAAAAGCCTACATTGTTACAGGACCAGCTATCTCGCATCCAACTTATAAAACTCAAAGTAAAATATTACTCTTACACAAAGCTATCTAGAGAACAGTTTCATATGATAACGGGCACAATATACTGAGAAGTTCCCGTCCTTGCCAAGGAAAATGCGACTTTATTGTGAAGAAAATCACAGATAATAAGTACAAAGTCCCAGTCTTACTATGTCGGTTTAAAGCGCTACACAATTGCTATCTACCTTTTGTTTCCAATAAAGGAATCGGGGCGAAAACGAAAAGGCTTATCAACTTCTTCTATCTGTATGTATTATTTGTAGGAGGGTGCTTCTTCGCTTTGTTTTTTTGGGTTCCGTACATGAAAAGGTGAAAACGGAACCCATATACGTTTACTTTGTAGTTCGTCCATCCGTCCGTTTGCCCGCCAAGGCCCTTTATCTCGGGAACGCGTGGAGGAAGTCCAATTCGCACCTCGGTATTTTTATCCATACAACCTCAATTTTATCTTTATTAGATCTCCTTCAGTCAGAAAATTACTGAAGAAGTATTTTTTTTTATGTACTATCTACAAAACACACACTATTTTCTCGTATTCACCACAGTATTTATAATTATTCTATTTATTACAATTTAAAACCCGATTTGGTTTGGTGTGTTGTTTGCACTGATTAAAGTTTTCTTTAGAAGAATTACCTAGTTACTAAAAATTCTAAGGGCCTGTTTCACAACGTCTGTATAATGGCTACCTGTGGGTTAGTGGGTACATGCTGTCACTATCTAAAACATACTTAAGTACTTACACTTTTATCCCACTGGTAGGCCCTAAGTGGAGTGATAAGCACGTCACTCGAACAAGCGATTTCATTCTGCATTTAGCGTTATTTGTAATTATTTACCGAGACTCGCGGGGAGTTCTCGTGAGTGTCTCTTCTATTTGCGCAGCCAATAGAGTGTATCTCAACCACTGATGCCGACTTAAGCACCCAAGGGGGGCACTCCTGGTTTACGAATGTACTCGTCTGTAGTGTATTGAGCGTTACTACGCTTATCACGACTGTATTATTAATACAAGTGGAACAAAATAAACGTTTTATTTATAATATAATAATATTTAATATGTGGGGACATCTCACACACGGCCATCCGACCCCAAGCTAGGCAGAGCCTGTGTTATGGGTATCGGACAGCTGATACATCTACACAAATACATAGATAGATACATATTAAATATAAATATCAACACCCACGACCCGAGTACAAATATCTGTATTTAAACAAATATCTGCCCCAGCCGGGAATCGAACCCGGGACCATTCGACCGTCAAGCTATCTATCTGATAATAATTAAAATAATTATCATCTCACACACGGCCGGATGGCCCCAAGCTAGGCAGAACCTATAATATGGGTATCGGATAGCAAATAATATATATCTACACAGATAAATAGATAGACAGAATAAAAATTAATACCCAAAACACGAATACACAATTACCTAAGTTTAAACAGAGATATCTACCCTGGCCGGGGATCGAATCCGGGACCGGCAAAGCAGTTAGGGTCACTACTAACCACTACATACACCATTCAGTCGCCTGTTGCTTTGCGTATGTAGCTCCAAGGGGCGCTACAATGATGTGCATAACTTCCACACAGCATTTATAATCTTTACAATGTATTAAATAGAAGGTACTGTGACTTGTGACGTATCTTGTTGAGAAATAGTATTATAGTGCCACAAACTTATCTGTTCCGGTGACAGCTCAAATAAATCTCTAATATTTCTTAATTCTATAAGATTTTAAGTTTGCTCGTATTGTTATTTCGCTCTTGCGGTGTTAATAAACCCATCTAATGTTTTAAAATATACAATTCATTAGTAAGTAATGAGATATGGATCAATTTAGTTCGCTGTCACCGGAACAGATAAGTTTGTGGCACTATACAAACATTTATGGAATGCATTGTACCTACATACTACGTCACATGCTACAAACGCTTAACAAAGAGTTAATCGGATACATCGAATTCGCAAAACCGGAGTTACGCTTTAACCGCTAAGATGATCCGGTCGTCAGGGGAGAGAAATCCGCCACTCCAGCAATTTTTATCAAAAAATTCTTCGGCTCACGCGAAATTCCGAAGGGGCGTAAAAACAATGGAGCTTTGACAGAGGTTTGCTCTTTTAAACCCGGATTGTAAGCGAAACTGTCGATTTACAGCCACGATCCCGGAAAAAATGGGGCGTAGCGAACTGGCGTCATCAAATTGGAAGGATTTTTGGACTGAAACACTCATTGGGACTTGTTAGCTTGTTAGTTATTGTTTTGGTATACTAAGGTATGATATTTTGAAAATGTATTCATACCAGAGAGTGCCGCATTTTCGTCACGGTGATAGTTTGTTAGCTGTATTGTATGTAAGTATCGCTACATATTTCTGTACCAAAAAATGAGAAAAAAAAACATACCTCATCTATAATATTTTTAATTGATGATTTAAACTCGAAGCAAACCCAGTGGTTAGATAAAATAATGAGGCTTACGCGAGAAAGAGCGAAGGCACACAGGGCAGAAAAAACAAATATGGCGTCAATTTCATAAGGGTATTTTTCCTCGCTGAAATAACAAGGAGGTCGAATACCGAACCTGATTCCCGCAACGAGTGCCACCTCTTTTAATGTTTTCGAGAAAATTCCAAGTCTATAAACGGAGCAGGGGTTTCTTATGATTTTATTATTATTTTAGATTCACATTCTTATCTAATGTATTCTATTCTCTCTCTCTGTGGGGGAGTCAGTACCTGCACCTGGCTCTCTCGAATGGAACCTTTGTGCATATCCCCAAGGTCTAAACTGCCTTCCTAAGCTTGGACCATTTCCCACCACGCTGGTCCACTGCGGGTTGGTGGATTCACATATCTAGATGTGCTAAATCTAGATATGCAGGTTTTCTCACGATGTTTTCCTTCACCGTAAGAGCGATGGTATGCATTGTACTTAAATTCAGAAAAGAACTCATTGGTACATGTCAGCGCCGGGATTCGAACACGCATCTCTGGCGTGAGAAGCGGGCGCTAACCCGACTGAGCTACCACCGCTCCTCTAATAATGTATTATATACCTACGTTCATGTGATTTTTTTTATATGTATAATAATATACTTATAGGGTAACGTAACGTACCTTGGGACGCTTGTACCTCGGGACATTGATTGTATTTTAAAAACCGGCTAAATAAACACATTAAAATTCTACCCTAGGCATAGTATTTTACTCGCTTGGCAAAACTAGTGAGTCTCGTGATCATACCAGCATCGAGTGTGTGGTGAAGACAATATGAAGTTTTTTGAAGTCAAAAGTAGCTTTTGTATAGTTTTTTGTGTTGCTTTATCTCATTGAGGCATGCTAAAAATAAAGACATGGATGTCACGTATAACTTTTCAGTTATTTAATTTTATGACATGGCAATTATCTGAAAGATTCCTATTAATTAAAAATAAAGATATTTAAATTTTGGTTAAATATTGCTTTTTTGTACCTTGGGACACGATTAAATTTGTACCTTGGGACACTGTTTTCTATGGCTTTGTACTATGGAAAATGCAAACGTCTAAATAACGCCTTATATCTCTGTTCTTATTAGTGCCAGAGTGAAACTAGACAGAAGAGAGATGCAGTAAATCAATAAGAACAGAGATATAATGCGTTATTTAGAAGTTTGCATTTTCCATAGTACAAAGCTATAGGAAACAGTGTCCCAAGGTACAAACGTGTAACGTACCTTGGGTCAAAACAAGCATTTTTACTTATATCTTAATTTAATAAAATCTGGCCACACTAAAGCTTTAGCACAAATACTAGTGATAATAGATTATATATCCTACCGAATAAAGAAAATTTCACATTCATATCTTAGTTGTACGCTGCGATAGCTTCATTCAAAGTTGGGGTAGTCGAAAATGTCCCTAGGTACGTTACGTTACCCTACGTATCAATATTTAATTTATTATTGGGAGTAAATCTAAACAAGTTTATTTTGTATTTTAAAAAATTAACGTTTAATAACGTTTAATCGTGTTTACAAAAGTCATTTTTTAACAACCTGTAGACACATAAATATAAATCCTAATAATAAACTTAAAACAAAGAAAGACTTGTGTATCTTGATGACTTTTTTGAAGTTTATAAATGATCATAACTGAGCTTACAAAAAGGCGACTTGTAACGTACCCCGTGACACGCCATGCTTCAGAACGTAACTGTAACATGCATAAATTATACGGTTATGTACAAACAGTGTTACATGTTAACGGATTCGCTTCTTTTTGGTCACTTTCGAACTTGTTTTGTTTTTGAACTGCTATAAGAAATATGGAATTCAAAACTCTACAAGCTGGCTAAACATTTACTTGTGGCGCATTAACAGTTTAAGATAAAATATTATGTAAGTATTAAATATTTTCCATGAAAATACTTTCAATACTCTTTTTCATAACTCAGGATGCCCGCTCTAAAGTTGAGCAACGAAAAAAGTTTTAATGTAGCTAATTACGTTGACCAATGGCCGTTCTTTAAAAATAATATAGCCGGGACCAAAGTGATTCTAGCTTTTAACCGAAATTCATTAAACGCTGTTCAAACTTCCAGGTGGGATAATTAGATCGGCCCACGACTTCCGAAAACGAATTAAACTTGCAATGGACATTAAAAGTTGGAGGGAACTGGGAATATGAACCGCTTGGGCTATCCCGAAATATACACACTACCGAGCTAAAATTATCAACCACTCTGACCTGTAACCACACATACATTCTCTCACATATACTTAAGTATATGTACAAACTCAGCTCGTGGTAAACTAACTGTAGGATAAACTTGGTTTTTATTATAGCTTCATGATTCTGTATTTTCAAAGTAATCCAAACGTTTAGCAAGGAAGTAAATTTAAAAAAAAATGTAAGAAGGTCACCTTCTTACTCAATATTCAGCTTCTTCCACCGTCGTCGTGACTCGTGTCATACAAGCCGTAAAAAAAGCCACTGTAATGCACCAATCAAACACAAAAACACGCACGCGACGCCAAAAAAAAACACAAAATAAACAGACAAAAAAATATTTTACCAGAAAAAAGTAAACGATCCATATTTTCGCAAATATTTTCTCTACAAACATAACAATCGGTACGCTGGGCGGATGGGCTGATATTGACATACCATTTTCATGTGTCGATCATACCAACGAATGTAGTTATTCATACGTCAATACTGGTAAGCTTTGTTTTATTATTTCGGCAAGTACTTCTAGTGTACCAGTACCTACCTAAATCGCTACTTGGGTCATATGTAAATAATATAAAAATATTATAATAATTCTGTGGTACTTCCTAGAAAAATATTATGCTAAATTTAATATGAGGTGTAATTCAAAAAAGTTAGGTAGGTATTAACATAACTAGTATATATTTTTTAAATAATGTGGTAGAGTTGCTATAGTATACTCGCGGGTAAAAAATTAAGGCCATTACCATTCCATATGTCGCTCCCTGGAACTTTTTTATTACTCGTGTGTAGTTTACAAAGGCAAAAATTTGCAAGCGTTAAATATTTAGATAAGTCATCAGCACGACCCATCACGTCCCCACTGCTGGGGCACGGCTCTCCTTCCAATGAAGGAAGGCCTAGTCCACTGCGCTGGCCTAGTGCGGGTTGGTGGACCCCAACACAAGCTTGCTTGTTCACAACAGAGTTGTCGGGTAAGTGGGCAACCCGACTGTCTGATGTTTTCAAGCTGCCCGAAGGCCTCTGACTAGGCTTAACGACTACTGCCGAAGCAGCAACCAGGACCCACGGTTTAACATGCCGTCCGAAGCATCCAGAAAAGAATTACTTGAAATCGGTCACCCATCCAATGGCTAAGAAATAGATAAGTACCTACAATTATACAATTTGAATAAATATCATTTCAGGAATATATTCTGCATACAGCCTATGAAATTAACTTTACTTCTTTTCTTCCACTAATGATTACGTCACTTTTCCCTATACCTACCTCGTGGCACACCGAAAACGGTCATTACTCTTTCAAAACGTCGAGGTTGTAAAACTAAAGGACAGGCGAGCTGCAGTAATAAAACAGAAAAGTGTGGACACGTTAACGAGTTCGGTCTTTTGGTTAACTGGAATGGACTTTTACCTGCCTTCGACATAAGTTTGACACCTATCCTAACCTATATATTATCTGTCATTATATTTTTCCATTGCATCCCATTGCAATAGTTGAAACCACGTTGAAACTATTGCCTACAAATTTCAATAACAATTTAGTGGTAAAACCAAAGAAAAACCTTGAGTAAGTTGTTACGACAAAATACCTATATGTAGGTAGGTAGATTTAATCTAATAATATTAGAAAGCAGGTTGACTCTGCAAACTCCAAAGAAGTTGAGGTCGGCGGTAGACGCAGTGGTTATGTTCTCTTTGGTCGGTGGTTTAGGCCCATCTATTTTAACCGCTTACGCACGAGCAAATTCAAATTTGGAATAGTTTGAAATTTCGGGCTCGATCAAAACTAGGACGGACTCTTACCAGCCAGCTATAATTTAGTTTCTTATCGAATTCCCCGATCAGAGGGTCACCGATACCAAAAGGTCGGATAACAAGTTCTGTTATTAGAAAAAAAATGCAGTGGAACTATCGGGTTTGTTCCGGAATGTAATTTGCTTAACTTTTTTGGGGTGTTCGTTGTTCGAATACGTAAGTAGAGTTAGATCCGGAGTTGTATGTTACATGTTTCATTAGTGAGAGTTTAGTTTTAGTTGAACCGTTTTGATGGTTGGTTTGGTCACAAATGTTGGTGCATTACGTACGGATGGAAATATATAGGTATACATGCAGGAATCTTTAAATTCCGTTGTAAATGAAAATAATGATTAACTCATTTTCTATTCCAAATATATAAAAAAACTGAACCTACTAGAGGTATAATACTAAGGCCTTGTTCCACAATGTCTGGTTAGTGGCTACCTGTGAGATAAAATACATGCTGTCACTGTCAAAAAAATAATAACAGAAAGTGACAGCATGTATTTTATCTCACAGGTAGCCACTAACCAGACATTGTGGAACAGGGGCTAAGTATACAAATTATACTAACATAAAAAAATATTATAAGGTACCCGAGGCTTGTTTAATATTTTTACGATATTATTGGGTAAACAAGTATATATCAATATAGTAAATTCTTACATGTAAGTAAATAATATCTGAAAGAAAAAACACAAATTATAAATAAGACAGTCCCTTAAAAAGAGACTCTGTTTAATTTATTTGGAAAATATCCTACTAACAAATACCTATCTACTGTAGTTTGTTCATAAATGAAAATTACAAGCTCGATTTTCCGGTTTCAGTCAATATTTGACTTTGGATTCGGGTTAGTATTCGGTTGCTATAATTCAACAATCAGAACTTATGAGCTAGAAGTTATTTATAGAACGACATAACTCGACTTAATGTTTATAAACAAAACACCCGTCGGAAATTTCGAGGTTTTATCAGATTGAAGTGAGTAGTTGTTGGTATGTTAGCTATGACCAGATGGCCACGTAATTCCAAAGCATTGCCTCCGTACATTAAAATCGACAAGCTAATTAACTATGTACTACTGTACTAGTGCTTGGTACTAGAAGGGGTTCAAGTAAAAGCAATTACTCACTTTATTAACTCCCAACAAAGCCTTAATTACCGTGAGTGAATGTATAAGGAACAAGGATGTCCAGCAAATTTTATTGCTACGTACAAAATTACACTCGTAAGTACCAATTCAGTTACCATTGTCCTGTTAAACAACTAGTAGTCGAGCAAAATTTGTGTTTAGCGCATTGCAATAAGAGTCAGTCTTTTGGAAGGTGTAGGACAAGTCGATAGCCATTTGTAAGGATCAAGTTATTGTCATCAATCATAGCTACCTTTCCTTCCTGCCTCGGGGGGTGCGACTGGGTTTTTGTTTCTCTGTAATTTTGGTGAAATAGGGTGAAGGTTGTATTGAACCATTTATTGGTGTTTATTTTGGCTATTTGTCATTACATTTAAGTATACCTGGTTCAATATAGTAATTATTGTGTCAGTAAGTTGTTCCCGCGAGCTCTACTTCACCGTAACTGGTTTACCCTTGAAAAATTACATACTTTAAAGTAGCATACGAGTTATTTTGATGGCAATCAATATTTTAACTTTTCTGTACCCGTACATTTAGGTTTTAGTCAGAACTTAGCCTTAGTGCGAATTTCACCATTCTCTGTTAGAGCATAACCAGGGAGTAGTGGTTAACTTTTGACACATCTGTCGTGAATTTTATATGGAGATGACGTTTAATTTATAAATTCGAACTGAAACAAAGGCACTAAGGACGTGATTACCTGAAAACAAAGCCCCTTACAGCCTCCAAGTTCGGCAAACCCTATCTAAACGCAGATTTCCGTAACGCCTATTGAGAATTTTCAATAAAGCATAATTTACTTTTCGTATGCGCGAAAAACGCTTTTATCGGTAATATCGTAAAGCGTAAAGGCACGTTGTTAGGGCTTACCCCGAAAACGAGTTGCGGGATTGCCCTGGTCGAGTATTCTGAAGAAAAAAACAGAAACCTTGAAGAAACAAATTAAAAGAATCAATAATTACCTTCTTATTTATAAAATATTTGTATTTTTTTTATAAACGATGATAGTAAATTAATTTGCTATGTCATACTATTGTGTTACTTTGGATGATAACATTATAGCCAGTTTAAATATATTTTTATTTTCGAAGGAGATTAAATATGCCTAGTTCTGAATTTAAAAGAAAAAAAACTTGAAATTCAAATCCATTTAATAAACAAAATTGGGTTGGTTATAAACCACAAAATATACCTTAACCGTAAGAGGTGTTAAGGCTATAAAATAACATTATCAGCCAAATGCCGTGTCATATTCCCTTTTAGTTAAGCGGTTTAGAGATAGTTTTAATTTTGAACCCAGATTGCCACAGGCTCGCGCTACACTCCGGAATAACGCAATGTGATCGTGTTGGTAAAGCCGTAGCGTAGAACAATGCCTCACTAATACTTCACAAGCCTCCATTATTATAGGTACTTCTTTTTTGATCAAAAACAAAAAGCAAGCCACGATTTTTATTTCCAATCGGGCGCTGAAGGGTTTTATGTAATTTCATTTTTGCCGGGTTCTGGTTGGAATTGGTTCGTAAAATTGTATGGCTTTGTTTTGTGTTACCTAGAAACAAGTTTTCAAATTCCGTGTTCAGGTTTTCAATTGAAAACGTATGTAGGTACGATAATTATGAAAAAAATACATTGTTTCTCTTGAAATAGACACTAATTATTCCCATAATTAATAGGAAAAATATATTCAGTACTTTGTTTATATTTTGCATAAACAAAGTCTATAATACTTTAAATAAGTTTCGCGCATACTTATTATAATTTTAATATATATTTTGCCAACAATTTTCAATTAAATTAACAGCCGTTTTAAATGAACAAGTGGCTAAGTAGTTTAATTAGTTGTATCCAAGTTTATTTCGGAGCTCAACGAAAATAATTTTACATTTCCCTTAGACAGGTTCTGAGAATTTGAACAATATTGATAAAAATATCTTGTTGAAGACGGGATCAGTCCAAACTAGTTATCATCTACGTCATGTTGGGACTATGCATTTTCACACCTCTCTCAACTGTATGTTTATAAAACCCTATTGCATTAAAAATACGCATAACATTATTTTATCCTAACACTCTGACTCAGGCCTACCTCATCAAACCACCACCGGCTACTTGTCTAAAGTCACCGATCTATTCTACCGAAGGACGCCCAACACTTGCCAGTTCGTGATCTCCTTTAGTCTCCCTTAGAACTCGTTTAGGCTACCGGTCATCGGTCTTTGCCACTTCGATTTTAAGAGCTTTGTCAATTACCTAAGCTGTCTTACGAATTACATGAATTTTGTTTTTTTTTTCTTCATCATCAGAAGTGAAAAATCACTGTAATACATAGGCCTCTCCCAAAGAGCCCCGAAGCTCCCTGTACTCTGCCTTCCTTACCCAACAACTCCCGGCTTCCACGCTACGATTTCTTGTTCATGGTACATGCCATAGTAAGAAAGGACCTATCTACCCTAACAGCCATCGTTTTTACGGCCAAGGACTAGTCTTGCAATTATAAGCAAGCTATAATATCTATGACATTCATCCTCTTGCTCTGACATTATAGTGTTAGAGCAAGAGACAAACTATTTGATTTTGATTAACTTTGTAGTGCACTGTATTTTGTATTGTACTGGCCATCTGTCACTTTAGTCAAAATAGGACTCACCCTCTCTCGTCAGACCTATTAGGTTCTTCGAATAAGCCTACAGTCAGTAAACAGTAAAGAATAACATATAGTTTTTCATTTTATTGCCATCTTATTTCTTGTCCAATTAAATTAACATGATTTTGTTTTTCTTTTGATATTGACAAATAGTTAATTAATTCTGTATAATTAAGTGGCTACTGGCTTCTTATTAGTATTTGATTTATAGCAATAATTATACCTTTACATAACTTGTCAACTAAGATGATGTCTGTTAATAAATAGAGATTATAGTAAAATGACAAAATGATGAATTATTTATTAAATATCAAAATGAATTTACCAGTATACGGCCCCCCCTATTAAGGAAACAAACATTTTCTTAAAAATAAATTTTAGAATGTTCGTTTAATTTTCTGTTTAGCAGTTACAAAGTTAAACACTGTATTCGTCCCGTCTCAAAGTTACAAAAATAACCCAAGTGACATAAAAAAGTTAAAAGTTTAACGCTGAACAAGTTTCTAATTGACCTAGATAACCCGTTGCAACCTAACATCAATTATAAACTACTAACAACGTTTCGCAGAACGGTTTTAAATTTAAAACCACCATTTCAGCACTGCTTATCTCATTTGCTTTTAAAACCACCTCTTTTTTTCCAAAACAAAATTAACCGCCGCTACGGCACCTTTTTACGAGCACACTCAGAGGCACAAAAAAACCTCAGCGATATAAATTACCTTCACAAAATCCAAGCACAAATTTAGGTATCAAACATTTGGATTTTCACTTCACTAGAGCACGAAGTCTTTTCGTTTCATCACTCGATATTCGTAGCACAAATTTCGTAGCCGAATGCTACGCGGTCTCGTAGCGTGCTACGGGCTACGAGCTACGCGCCGTCGTAGCGTCCGTCTCGCTACGCCGCTACGGCAACACTGGCCGGGGAGGGAGTAGGTAGGTACGTCCCTCTAGAATATTACTCGCGGCAGAGATTCCACAATCAATATAGCCTTATTTAAAGTATGCCTCCGTTTTTTTAATTCGCACTGTTGATTAGTTCATTTTTAATGAAGGCAAATAAGTATGCATTACGTATTGATATAATTACCTATTTATTTATTTACAGTGTTTGTGATGCCTTCTTTCTTGCATTTTATATACATTGTGATCAAGAATGATAAATACCACGTTTGTGAACAAATTTAAAGTTTTATTTAATGTCGGTAGCAACCATAACATTGTTTTTTTTTATATGATCTGCATAAAAATTGCCTTGCATAAGAATATTGAAAATACAGTAAAGTATATGTTTTATTAAAGTTTACGTTACATATTTAAATCTCTGAGTAACATGTATAAAAACTTGCAAAAAAAGACATAAAGTCAACTAAGATATTATTATTGAATCAGATAATTCTAGTTAAACCTGAAAGATTTGAATGTAAGCATTATCTCAGCATTCGCATTACCACGGCTCCTCTGAAGAAGGTAGGACTGGTTAAATTAAATGCAGTCTTGAGGTTTTTCGTGCAACTTCAGCGCTTTTCAGTAAGTTCATATTGGAATAAAATTTTGCCAGCATCTGGTGCCTTGTGCATTTAATAAATAGGTTTAGTTCAGTTAACTTAATTTAACCTTTTAAGGATATTTAGTAGTAACTAGCACAAAACCTTTGATTGGTATAGTACCTAATTATTGTTATTATAACTGAAAATGGTACAATATGCGTGTTTTTATTTTAATAATACCTATTGGTATTTGAAAAAGTGCACGTATAGTGAAATAAAATTATAGTAGGTAAGCTGTAAAGAGGTCAGCGTGTCGAAATTACCAAGACTATAAAATCTCGTGACTGACAAAGACTGTATGTAAATATATTATGTATTAACCTAAATAAAGAAGACTTCGCTATCATGTCAATATTAATTAAGGCCGCAATAAGCTAATCGCACACTCGCCCGGTTATAAGAAGATTACTCAGAATAATAACATTATTTATTACTATCTATACCAGGAGCGGTGGTAGCTCAGTCGGGTAAGCGCCGGCTTCTCACGCCACAGATGCGGGTTCGAATACCCGCGGTGACATGTACCAATGAGTTCTTTGTATTTAAGTACAATGTATACCATCGCTCTTACGGTGAAGGAGGATTCATCGTGTGGAAACCTGCATATCTAGATTTAGCACATCTAGATATGGGAACCCACCAACCCGCAGTGGACCAGCGTGGTGGGAAATGGTCCAAGCTTAGGGAGGCAGTTTAGACCTTGGGGATATGCACAAAGGTTCCATTCGAGAGAGCCAGGTGCAGGTACTTACACATATCTCTGCACCTTTTTAATGTCAAATTGAGTAAATTATGTTCTCTAGTAAAAACCATTTTAAACCTATTGCTAACTAGCTCCGTCTCTAAATGTAGGTAATTTTGCTAAATTTTTGTACACTGTCGCACTATTCCACAAATAGACATAGACAAAACATTTATAAAAAAATCACAAAACACAAGTTTATTTAGAAAAATAAATTGTATATGGATATCTCTAGATAATAAAATTATGTTAATTAAAGAAATGTATACATGTGAGGCAAAATGCCGTTAAACTCTAAGTTAACTTATGTTTTAAGGAGATTTAGGCTAGGTTATGAGGGTAGCATAAGGATCTACTGAAGCAATTAAAGCTTATTTTTCTAAAAATACCAAAACTGTTCTTGGATTTGACACGAAAAAAAACTAGAGGAGATGCGAAAATCTGGTACCAGGTCTATACAGAATCACGCACCCACCTCCGCTACAACCGTCATTATTAAAACACAAAACCATATTACCGAACGTTAATTGGTTGCCATTCAAGTATTCACAAACCCTTGCTTTCATACAAAGGTGAACCTCAAATAGACCGCCACCACAGACGCATATCCCGATAGCTGAAACCTCAATTAGGGGGATGAATTGATTCCTCAATAGTCCTCAAGACGCTGGCTCAGTCAAGTTACGTGTATACTGATCAGTTTACAATACGCTGATCCGGAATTGGCACCCTGTAGTGAAATTGGACTTTACCGAGAGTCGGGAGAGTCGAAGATTGGGTGCGATGATGGGTTTACAGAAATTACGTCGTGTTTGATGTTTCAATCTGATTTACGACAAAGCATGTGTATTGTCTTTGTTTTCTACTTACTAAAATATTTTTTAGTAACTTGCTGAGGTTTTCTAGGTTGAGGGGGTACAACAAAGGAAACATAACCAATTGGTTATATTTCATCCACTAAAGAAACATATCTGTAGTTGTGAACATATTAAATATGATACGCAAAATGATAGATAGAACAATAGTTAATTATTAATGATTGTTTTTTATTATCTAAAGCCATCCATTTATATCTAAAGAAACATCATTCAATGATTCATTTATGAAAATGAACTCTACGTAGCAAACATTAAGACTAAAAACCTAACTATGTCAGCGTTTAACGTCTTGCAAGACATTTTCTGTTTCAAAATCAGATACAAATACAAAACTACACCCTCAAATACCCAAAGAGGCTATTCTCAAAACGTCGATGTGCAACAAAAACTGGCGACCATAACTGTATATTGTAAAGTTCAATAAACATTACGCTTACGAAATCATTATTGCTACCGACTTTCGGAATTGCCCACTTCTCCAGACTTAGTCTCGTTGGACCTCCGTTTTTGGAAGTAAAAATATTTTGAGATTTGAATTATATTACAATGCATTATTCGAAATGGAGGTATTATTTATTTTGAGGTTCAACTTATATGACAAGCAATTTTAGGATCCTCAGTAATCATTGTATGTATCGTGTTAATTACTGTGACATGAAGTCAGTTTAGCTTTTTAAATCACCATACTCAAGAAAATGTACCGAATTATTTTAAAATTTCTATTGTAATATTTGTAGCGAATATAACACCGCATTTTTTTTAAATATAAAGGTATTTTTTTTTATTTATTATTAGTTTAGGTTAGGGTTCATATATAATGAATTTAATCATTTACAAAAAAAACACATAATAATGTTTGCATATTCAATACAAATCCCCATCGCAAAGTCCATACCAGTCTTCGCCCTCTAAAACAAGATTGCGAAGAGCCCGTAAGAACAAATTCTCCGTTGAAACCCGCCAAAGTGTTGGGTTTTATATAAATGTTGCGTAGACTGTCGGGTTTCAACGACCGCTCTACCCCGAACAAGGATGTAGGCGATCGGCAGATTGGAAGTATTCGTATTCGCTGAAACTACAAGAATACTGTATTTAAATATGTGTAACGGGCCAGATGAAAACCAGCGCCGTGGACTTATTTTCCACAGGACATGCTGAGCTGGTGCCTTTTTGACGATTATTGTTTGTTTTTTAATGTATCGTTTTCAGTATTTTGTTGTTGTCACTGTGTCAAAATTTATTTGACACAGTGACACATTTAGTGCCAATTTCTCCATAGTCGGTTATCTAACCGGTTAAGATAACCGACTATGTAGTCGAGGACGAGTCTAGATTGGTTCATCAATTATACATCATCTCCATATTAAATTCTTGACAGATGTGACAAAAGTCCACCACTGATATCTGGTTTTGCTCTAACCGACTTTGCATAAATTGGCACTTAGTTTCATTAATTTTTAACTTTTTCTTAGGGTTTCTACGTGCAGCTGGAAAAATATATGTTGTAGAATATCATATAATTTATTTTACACCAAAGAACATCACAGTTTAATACAAACAAAACATTTATACTTATAAACAAACAGAGATAGGTAGGTAGTTATACATTCTCATGGCTTAGTATCCATCCAAACATAAATAGCACATTCCATTCCCATGCTACAATGTAGTCATATAGTATTCAAGAGTGCTGACAAGCCAAGAGGATGTTATGACTAGCCACGGTGGCAACGGCGTCACCGCAGGCGATTCTTAGATTTAAGCTTAGCAAGTAGTTCAGTTCCTGTAGAGACTCCGTCGAGATTAAACGTAATTAATCAAAAATTCTGTGTTTTTAAAAACGGCCTTCCGCGACGCTCTAACTTAACTGGCGCAGCCGGTAGGATATTTTCATGCGCTTTTCTCGCGTATAGAGGACTATATTTTGTCTTTCCGCGGGGAAAATAGCGACGTCTTCGCGAGTGTGAAGAAGAACCAGAAAACAAATAAATTTGTTAAGTGCGTTGGGTACGTTTTTGAGACACATCATCAGCTGACAACTGGAGGATATGGCGAGCGGTGTGTGAGTAAACCTTTTCACTATCCTGTCTTGTCCCATCTATTCCTTTTTGCTGGTAAACCTAATCTGATAGTTATCTGATTTTCATTTAGAGTACAAAAATAGACTCTCTATGTAACTGGTAGTTATCTGATATCATTTAGAGTACAAAAATCGACTCTTTATGTAGTTAAGTTTATAGTTTTAGGTGAATTAGATTAATTATTGTGACAAAAATAGCACGGTAGTTATCTAATATCATTTAGAGTACAAAAATCGACTCTTTATGTAATTAAGTTTATAGTTTTATGAAAATTAGTTTAGTTATTGTGACAAAAATCGCACAAAAAGTAGGCTAGTAATTGTGACAAACATAGCACAAAATTAGATTAGAAATTGTGACAAAAATCGCACAAATTAGGATTAATTTAGTTAAGATAATTAGATTAAATATAATAAAATGGCAACTGCCCAAGAAAACCATACAGAAGAGCAAATAAGAATTATCCCGAGAGATCTTTTGTGTTTGATACCTAAGTTCAATGGTGAACCGGGACACCTAAACCTATATATAAGAAAGTCTCAGTACATTTTGAGGAGCTTTTCCATTCAGGGAAATGCAGCTCAAAACCTGTATGTTTTTCATGCCATTACAAGCAGGCTCGAGGGCAAAGCTGCGTCTTTGCTCAGCGAACGAGAAGATATAACAACTTGGGAACAACTGTGTGCATTGCTACTACAACATTTCGGTGACCCTAGATCCGAAGAATGCATCGCGATTACGTTAGAATCATTAAAAATCAAACCTGGCGAATCGTATATAGATTTTTGTAGTAGAATTCAATTAACAAAGAGCGCATTACTGTCCAAGGTTAATTTAATTGTAGACGAAGGTGTAAAAGCTGCAAAGATGATCATTTATAATAATTCGGCATTAAATGTCTTCCTCTATAATCTACCAGAGGACATGATACGAATAGTTCGTTTAAAGGGATGTACCACCCTAGAGGCGGCTTTAAGCGTCGTCACTGAGGAAATTAATTTCCAATTTCAATACAACTCGAAAAATAATAAATCCACCAAATTAACTTCACCCCACTCAAATACACCTAATGTTGTTATTCCACAGCAAAACCCTGGATTTAAGTTTGGAATTAATAATAATAATAATAACCAACAATTCCGTGGTGGCCTAAACCAAAATGCAGGATTTAGACCACAACAAAATTTCAAATTTGGTATACCTAACCAACAGATAAATAACAATTTCAGACCCAATAACCCACAGCAAAACTTCCGTTTTGGAATTCCAAACCAACAAAATAACTTCAAGTTCGGCATACCGAACCAGCAGTGGCGTCCACCGATGCAACAGCAACTTAACGCGCAACACGGAAACCAAAATAAATTTAAATTCGGTATTCCACCTAACAACCAAAACAATAAACCAATAACCACTGACGTCTCCATGCGCACAGCTGCACCCCTTCGACAAAACATGTTACAAGAAAATAACGTCTTTTATTCCAACGAACTAGACGCGCAGGAAAATCACATTTCCTCGGAAAATTACTATTCACCGGAAAATTACTATTCACCGGAAAACGATGAACAGTACGGCTATTACTCGGATTTTACACAATCAGATGACGTAATTTACGAACAAAATGATGAAAACCAGGATTTTCAGATAGAAGCCTCGGAAATAAATCAGAAATAATACATTTAAACTGCGATAGCATTTTAAAATTACCACACATAGTACTACCTGAAATAGGGGCTAGATTTATGATAGATACCGGCAGTACTAGGTCTTTCATAAGTCCAAAGCTTGTAGAAAAATACTTTACCGACTATAAATTTGAAGAACCCTTCGAAGTCATCAGTACGCATGCCCGTAGTACTCACAGTGAGGCTATATACATCCCTCTACTGAAAACTTTCAGGAGCACCCTACGACACAAATTCTTTATCTATGATGTAGACAAGAGATATGACGGCCTCATAGGTTCAGATTTGTTAAAACAGTTAGGCGCTACCATTAACATGGATCACCAAGTGCTACAGACGCGCGATACGTGTATACCTATTATATATACACCACCTCATGAGATATGTCTGGAACCGCGAACAGAGACACGCGTTAAAATACCTACCAACTTACAGAACGGTACAGCCATCGTAGACTTCATTTATTTCAGTGAAGGCGTTCATATGCCTACAAATCTAGTAACATGTGTTGATTCGTTTGCCCATACTGTAATCCAAAACACAACAGATAAAATAGTCCATTTAAAGTTTACCGAACCCATTAAAGTCACAAAATTTGAGTGCCTAGTCAGCTACACACCGATGGAGATTGACGAAGTAGCTCGTACAGAAAAAGATAACATACTAAAACAGAACTTATTGAAACGACGTTTAGAACACACTAATAACGAAGGACGTCAAAACACAAACGCTGACGCGCTATCGAGAATTAAGTTAAATGTACTGGATAAGGACAACATTTCAATGGATGTTAATTTAGATCAGGAAAATAGTATACCCATAATCGAATTATCATCAGACTCGGAAAAAACATTAAGCATACCAACGAATAGGCCTAGATCTCCATTTTCCATTCCATCACCCACTTCCAGCACAATTACAGGTAGCGAGGGTAAAGAGACAATTGCATCCGTTACAGCCCATTCAGCAGATGACATAGACACCGTAGGTATTCCCATTCTGAAAGAAGCCGTAGATACAAAACAAAACCAAATCCTTGTCTATTCCTGGAATAGGAACGAAATTTCAGTGAAAAACCTATCTAATAAAAAACAATCGATTTTGGAAGTACACTTACCGTTAGATGCACCAAACCTCATCAAAGAATTCCTGAAAACACATATTAAACCAAAAAAGAAATATTTCCTTTATTTCGACGAAAAACAACATCGCATCCAATTCACCCAAGCAACAATATCATTATTCCAAAAAGATACGGTAAAATTATTCGAATGCACGGAAAGAGTAATTTACGTCGAAGACGAAAATGAACAACGCGAAATAGTTCTCAAATACCATCAAGGGAAAACTTGCCATCGGGGGATTAAAGAAACCATAACCCATCTCCGTCGTACGTATTTCTGGAATAACATGAATTAAACTGTAGCAAGCATCATTAATGCATGCGAAGCTTGTAAAAAATTAAAATACGACCGAAAACCGTTTAAACCCGAATTACAACTCACCCAAACTCAAAACCGACCTTTTGAGGAAATATTTATCGACCTGTTTTCCATAGAAGGAAAGTCATTTCTTACTATAATAGACGCCTTCAGCAAACTTGGTCAAGCATTTGAAATACCTAACAAATCCACACCTGAAGTAGTAAGAGCGCTTATTAAATACTTCTCTATATATGGAGTACCCGGAAAAATTAGTTCTGATCCTGGATCAGAGTTCAACAATGTACTTATGCGTGAGACCTTAGACTTTTACAAAATCCGTTTACACATAGGGACACCTCATAATCCGACCTCTATGGGTTTAATAGAGCGATTTCATTCAACCATCTTAGAAATATATCGCCTAGCCAAATACGAACACAAAATCACTGACGCAGCAACAGTAATGACGTATGCAGTGATGTCATACAACCAAACCATACACTCAACTACAGGTCTTACACCATTCGAGGTTGTTTTTGGACACACAGACGCTAATAGTACATTTAACGTGAAATTCGAACAACAGTATCACCAAAAACTAATAAGCGATCACGCGAAAAGGACTAAATACCTATATAAATACCTAACAGATCATATGATCAATAAAAAGGAGAAGATTATTCAGAAACGCGGCGGTGAGACCGACTTTAATATAGATTGCGGTGACACAGTCTTTGTTAAAGGGATAAATAACCGACGTAGTAAGGATAAACCCCGTTTTGAGAAAGTACGAGTGGCTGGAGACATCTCTAGAAACATCGTACCTGTTATCGCGAAAAGGGACCGCTTTAGCAAGGTACCTATTAAAGATGTCAAACGCCCTCCGCAGGTTTCTCCACCTGCTACTGGCCGTGGTCCTCACGACCCAGGCCCTTCGACTTCAGCGAGTCAGTAATGGCGTTGGAATTCTGCCCGTCCGAAAAGGAGAAGCAGTTATTAGTTCCGATAAGTGGATAGTTTTTAAGGTATTAAATATAAGCTTATTATGTAGAGATTTAGAATTTAACGTAAATAGATACGCGAACTTGAATAATCATGTTCTTAGTTATTTTAAAGGAAAATTAGACGTAGGAATTGCGAATATAAAAACGCAAACAGATTACATAAAGGATACAACCATCGGAAAATTAAGACAAATTTCCCCATCTAAAAGAATAAAAAGAGGTATTTTGAACCCTCTTGGCTCACTCATTAAGATATTTACAGGAAATCTAGATAACGATGACGCCATTAGGTATGATAATTTAATCAGCGAAGCAAAATTACGCACGGAAAACGTTGCGAAAAAACTATCATTGGTTACCGAAATGGTGCAGTCCTTTGTTAATATTGCAAATAGTACACAGAACAATTTCATCCAATTAGATAAAGCAATTTGGGAACTTCGTAAACAAATTAATATAACTAAATCTGTACAAATACGTGACCAAATCATATCAGTGTATAATCTTTTCTTTCATAACTTTCAAACACTTTTTATCAGATTGGATGAGTTGGAAACAACCATAGCTTTTAGTAAATTAAGGACTCTACATCAGTCAATATTAGATTCAGATGAATTGTTACAAATACTGAAAAAGATAGAGGAAAATAATAAGTTAGTATACCCTGTAAACGAAGCAAATTTAGTAAAGATAGAACAAACAATAGAATTAAAATCCTATTTTAAGGAAAATCAGATAACCTTCATTTTAGAAATTCCATTAATTAAAAAAGATACATATACATATTATAAAATACTCCCCATTCCTACCACCAACGAATCCAACCAAACTACCCTTATAATTCCCAAATTCCCTTACCTTATTATGAAAGGGTTGAAAACTCAGTCACTCTCTCAGCCCTGCAAGAAAATCGACGAACAATACTATCTATGCAATGAAAACGAGATGTCTGCATTCATTGAGGACACATGTGTCATAGACTTGATGAAACGCACCCCTAACGCCACGTCATGCCGACCAACTTATGTAAAGCTGGAAAATATTAAATTAACCCCCATACAACTTAATCGCTGGATACTCTATTCCAAGGACAACTCCGTACTTACCCAAGTCTGTAAGGACGAGGTTACACATCATAACATTCAAGGAACATACATACTCACTATGAATGAAAATTGTATAATTGAAATAGAAAAGTACAAACTGAAAAAGCGAACTCTACAATTTGAAAAAATTAAGTATTCTGACTTACCCTTACTCAGCTTACCAGAAATTCTACCCCTACAACCTGAAAAGGGAAGCTACCCCATCAACCTGGAGGAAATCGATCTTTCAGATATCCGTCTTATGTCATACCTATTGAAGAAAAGTGAAAGTGAAGTGATATGCAAAGTCAATGAAAGTGTTATCAATGTGAAAAGCATCAGTGTCGGAACAGTAATCATTTATGTAATCTTAATTTTAATCATTATTATTGTATTACTTTACCTTTACAGATATAAGAAGGATATTCGAAATCATCATTCGGAAAAATCCCCAAATGAGGATTTCGAACTTAAGGAGGGAGGAGTTATACATTCTCATGGCTTAGTATCCATCCAAACATAAATAGCACATTCCATTCCCATGCTACAATGTAGTCATATAGTATTCAAGAGTGCTGACAAGCCAAGAGGATGTTATGACTAGCCACGGTGGCAACGGCGTCACCGCAGGCGATTCTTAGATTTAAGCTTAGCAAGTAGTTCAGTTCCTGTAGAGACTCCGTCGAGATTAAACGTAATTAATCAAAAATTCTGTGTTTTTAAAAACGGCCTTCCGCGACGCTCTAACTTAACTAGGTAGGTAATTATGCACAAGAAAAAACAAACACAACATTAATCTTACCTTTCACCAACATAATAATTTCCTGGTTATCTGGTAAGTTTATCAACATCTTTTATCAGTTCATCAAAATGAAACGGGGTACACAAAAGAAGCCCTCTTTACTGACCTTTTATTTGTTTTTTCCTTATACAGGGTGTTGCAAAAAGGGTATACTAAGCCGAAACCTATATGTGCAGCATGTTATATCTAAGCCCAAAACTGAAATCAGAATTTGAAAATTCGCGAATTAGATATAACATGCTGCACATGTAGGTTTCGGCTTAGTATACCCTTTTTGCAACACCCTGTATAAGTTTGGTGCACCTGGAGGGTCAGCGACTGACGCTAATCTGACTTACTAATCCTTTCACTATGGCGACAAACCCTAGTCTAGATTTTTTGTTTGTCACTTACACGATAAGAAGAACATCAATGTCCTATCCGCTCTTTGAGGGGTTTTACAAAAAATATGATTTGAGAAAAACTAAGTATTAAAACCCAGTACCTATGAAGAAAAAAATCGAACATACCTACTAATACATAAGCAATTTTTGCGGGTTTACTTGGCTTTTTAGCCAGCATTTTTGTGTAGAACTTACGATCTTCCTGCGCCAAGCTGACCTCATAACTAGACGGAAAAATACTTTCATATCTAAACTGCAAGCCGCGGCTGGCGCTGCGACTTAAGGAAATTATAACCCATCTACAAGAATGTGCTTTGTTTTAGGTTATACTTAAGTATAAGAAATGCGTTTTTTTTCTTCAGGTTAACGAGTTTTTGGTTTTGTTTCTTTTAAAGTCATCATATATTATAGGCTTGGTATAACTAAGAACACGCAGTTTTAGCTAAAATCTCCAACAGTGCTTGGAGACACACTTAAATGAAGCACGTATCTAATTATGTAGGTAGTTACTGAGTTCAATAACGTTTACATTCTACAGGGTGTTGCAAAGTAGCCGTTGTACTAAGCCGAAAGGAGGTGGTCATTGTGCGCATCCCCTGAATTACCCCCTTTCGGTTTAATATACTTTTTACAACACCCTGCATAAATTAAAAATAAGTATTCAAAAAGAATATTCAGCAAGATAAAATGCTGATTTTAACACGCTGGATATAGACGTCGTAATGTAAATTTTCATCATCATCATCATCATCACGACCCATTACGTCCCCACTGCTGAGGCACGGGTCTCCTTCCAATGAAGGAAGGGTTTTAGGCCTAGTCCACCACGCTGGCCAAGTGCGGGTTGGTGGACCCCAACACAAGCAAGCTTGTGCTGAGAGAGTTGTCGGGTAAGTGGGCAACCCGACTGTCAGATGTTTTCAAGCCGCCCGAAGGCCTCTGACTAGGCTTAACGACTGCTGCCGAAGCAGCAACCGGGACCCACGGCTTAACGTGCCGTCCGAAGCACAGAAGCGTCCAGAAAAGCACCACTTGAAATTGGTCACCCATACAATGGCTGACCGTGTCAGTTGTTGCTTAACCTCAGCGATCAGTTACGATCACTGAGGCCCGCTCGACTACGGACGCTTCTATTTAATCAAAATTTTACACGAATTATAATGTAAATATAACATAACAGAAATAACCGCAGCTGCGAAGGTGTATTCAAATCTTTGTAAGTATATCGACTAGATACTTTAAAAGCTGCAAAAGAGCGGCGACCTGGATACGACCTTTTTAATAAGATTTCTCGGAACCAGCCCATGGCGATTTTAAGTTTTGCTTACATTATTTAAATGAGACCAACTTCAGTAATTTTCCGAATAAAAAGAGTGTTATACATTTTACTTACGAAAGTATAACAATGCTGTCTATGTATGTGAGTGTAATAACACGGTATTAGGTATTATGTGGCATACATAAGACAGCAGATTTAGTGTAGAAAAATAATTACAGCTTTGTATTTTAGCTGAAGTTATAGTCTTTTAGCTATAGAGTTACCGACACCTTCATTTTTTCATTCGAAAAAAACATAACGTTTCCCAACAAACGCAGCTCATTTTCTTTTCTATAATTTTATCTTTTCAATTTAGGAACGCTATTTGAGCGGTGAATTTGCGATCCCAACGCGAATGCGGGGCAAGGGGCGCTGTAATCAGTGTTAAATAAGTGGATAAGGCGCCTAAATAGTTGGTCTTTAGACATTCGTATGGAAATGGATCTGCGCAAGGAAACACAGTGAAAATGACCAGATTAGCCGACGTCAATGCAGTTCCCGGCGCTAGCAGAGATAAGGGGAATTGAGTCGTGAAGACCGTAAAGATAGGGGGTTTGAACTTATACACTTACTTTTGCTGTATGGTTTAAAAAGGTATTTTTCCAGCTGTTTGTCTGTCGTCCAAGGCATGATTTAAATACCTGATTTTATTGTATTCGGAGAGCAAGCTGCGGTGTTAATTTATTAAATTTCGTAATGTTGCCAGAAAAAAACACTTAAAAAATCTGCTTTATAGTAGTTGTAGGTTTAGGTAGTAAAATAATTTTCCTTCTTGTGTAAAGTAAATACATAAACTATGTTTGGATTGCACTTAACCCTTTTGAAATATAGTTTCTGTGCATCGAGGTACGTAGTTTGTAATCCCTATGTGTGTGCAATAAAGAGTTATCTATCTTTATTTTCTGTAAGATAATTGAAGAATGCTTTTCTATAAAATAAAAAAATATTCTATCTATTCTGTAAGGTTATTAAAATTAAGAATGTCATTTTTCCGGGTTAGCGCACCATAACATTCCAATTAATTTCAAGCACTACTAAACCTAATCTTTCCTCAGTCACGTTATTGTTTCGCCACATCTTTTGTTTTCACTAAAGTGGTATTATCCAAAGAGGCAAAACAAAAACAGGGGCTCTTAAAAATACTTTAGTCTGTACCAATTAACGTACCTACCCAGTGTAAGGGCAGGGTTCACGAAAATCTGAATTTAAATACCGCCCTAAAATGTCCCGAGTCTCGACCCATTTAGTAGCTCGATGACGTAACAATGCTGAAAGCAGTGCGTGTTCTGCAATTACGCAAATTAGAAACTGTATCTTTTAAGGTAGGTAGTTTTATAACATCTTAATATTTTTAGGTAGGTACTATTTTAGTTTATGTTTTTTTTGAAAATATGTAAGTATTTAAATAAAAGATTATAAATTACACTTAATTTTTTTTATTTGGGTATGGTTTTTTATTGTATTGAAAATCGGGCCGCGAATTTCGCTGAAAAACTCATGACCACGAAGTGGACGAATCGACGATGGGGAACACAAAAATACCGGTACTCGGTAATGGGTGGGTGAGAAAGGCTATGAACGTATGGTTTAGTGGTTAATTACTCTGACTGGTATGCCCATTCCCGACTGGGGAATATATTTGATTAAACACAGATATTTTGTACTCGGGTCTGGGGTGTTAATATGTATAGGTAATAATAATATATTTATGTATCTGTGAAGATATATCAGGCTCTGCCTAGGTTGGGATTCATTTAGAGGAAAGTTTCGCTCCTCGGAAGATGCAAATGTTGACCTATAGTTTGTGTTCTTGTAGTTTTTATAAATCCGGCTGCTGGCTTTTTAACCACGATAGTTTTTGAAAAAAAACTATGTTCAATTTTTTACGTAATCCAGCTGTTAGAATAGACAACAAAGCGTTCTTTAAACAACCTTTAGCCAAACTATCCGTTTATTTTGAGAGCAATTTGCGGAATCCTCCAAAGATACAATTTACGATGTACGGTACATTATGTTTGTTCAGAGGTTTTGAATTTTATCGTTGGTTTCAATTTAATCAAATTGATGTCAATATTTTAGTTGTTCAGAATGACCGCCAGAGTCACCAAATTCGGCTTGCTATACTACTTTTGCAACATCATGTATATACATATACGCTTTCACAATACTATATAAAATGATTTTATATATAAGTCGTTATAGTAGTAATACAGGCCGGGCCTTATTTTTCTCGCCACTCCACAATTCTCCACAATGGCACCACGCAGCCTTGTTAGGTCACCGCCCCGAGACAACACGACAGAGTTTCATTTAGACAGTGGAAATAGCGAGAAAGACTTTAATAAAAGAAAGTAAAAACCGGAGTGAACGGTACATTAAATTCAGGTATGTATAACAATTCCATGGCGTCGTTTATTTGTATTGTGAAATAGTCAATTGATGAAGATTTTGAGACCTTTCTTTCTTTCTATTTATAACAATTTAGTACTAAATTATTATAAATACATTATTCAAATGTAAACACATATGGTATCGTTTATTCTCATAGTCATCACAAACATATTTTATAATCACACAAGAACCAGATAAATACATAGTGCTCTTCCTTTTATTATGATTTTAATAAATAAAATCTTCTTATGGTGTTGTATACGAAGATTGTCAACCATAATCATAATCATCCCTTTGATGTCTGTTTACACATTTTTAAGTGGGTCTAATATCTATTTAAAAAAAAACACACGCACTCACGCCTTGTACTAATGTACTCCCTTGCGGGGTAGGCAGAGGTGCATTGCTGCACCCACTTTTCGCCAGAGTGTTATGTTAGTCCCAATGTAATAGGGGGCGGGCCTATTGCCATTTTACGGGCACATCCAAGACCCGAGAACAAATATCTGTGTTTAAACAAATATCTGCCCCAGCCGGGAATCGAACCCGGGACCATCGGCTCAGTAGTCAGGGTCACTAACCACTACGCCATTCGGTCGTCTAATAATAATATCTTTTTCAGTAATATAATATACAGGGTGTTTCATTCTAGCAGAGTTGCAGAGAATCAAGGTGTTAGGTATTAGATTATTCCGTGTTGATATTTGATGATGATAAATTTCCTTTCTGTATAGTGTTAGATTAACACTATACAGAAAGAAACTGAAACATCAATCATTTTTCAGTATTTTTTCTGTTCTACTCATATTATAATTATTATTAATAGTACTACAAACGTGACCCCATCGCTGATCGAGTAAATAATTAATAAGGTCTTTAGACCCGGTACGGAACAAACTTTAGCGTTGTCAATTTTACATAAATTATTCAGTGATTTTCGACAATGGACACGAAATTTCGTCGTCAGTGTTACACGGAATGTTAAATTGTAAAGGATTTTTGGTTCGTTGTAATATACCTACGTATTGTATGTAGTTTAACCTTTAACCTCTGTAGTTGGATTTAATCCTAAAAGTAAAATACCTAAACAATCACTCTTTTTTATGTATTAATTAATGCTGAAATGAGGGAACTTTGCCCTTTACTAATTCTATCTTTAATTTTGCATTTTCGCCGTTGATGCTATTATAGAGAATCGTATAGTGTAATGTAGTAATGTAGTGTATTTGGTAGTTTTTTATCAATATCAGATGTTCTTAACTCTGCCTAGGTTACAGCAAGCACAAAGTTATGCGGCCTCAGTCTGAATATCAGAGGCCATTTCCCAGTAGTTTCTTTCCGAACGCAACCAACGTGACAGCAAGATAAATGGCCGACTGATAGAGTATTATTTATTGTTGTGCCTAGCAAAGACCTCAAAATATAAACTGAGGTAGACGATAAATTTAGTTATAAGAGTTTAGACTGTGTCTCCTTACCTTCAGGGTTGACTGGAAGAGATCGCGTTTAGGCGATAACTCCGCCCTTGTATACTAGTTAGTTTAGTTGATTTTTTTTACTGTACCTATGTATTTATGTATACAATAAAGTGTAAAAAAATGGGGCACAGGCGTTTAAAAATGAAACGCTTCAACAATGGGAAAGCGTACCCTTCCATACGTGTCATATCTTTCCCTGTTACTGATACTGGATACTACATACAGTTTTATTAGTGTGTAAAAGGTTTTCTGGTAGAGATGGTTAGAAGTCCCCATATTTGTACTGTTTTGTTTTAAGTTTTTGTCTTGTATATTTTTGATTTGGGCTCAAATGAAGTGTATTGTATTTAAGTGTTTTATGATGCAACGGGATCGCGTATTGTGCTATAAATAGAGGTAGAACTGAACACTCTTTATTTTGTACTGTGATAGTACCTAAATATTACAACATAATGCACCTCCACGCAAGGGAGTACATAAGTACAAGGTTTGAGTGTTTGTTTTTTTTATTACAACATAACAACTTATAAATAAATACAATACTACATAAAAGAGGCCATATTGCATAGCGCAATCTCTACCAGACAACCTTTGGATGGAAGAGACAATTGTAACATACGAGTAGGTAGTTTATGGGAGTTGTGGTGCGTCTACCTCTTTCACATTAGAAGTCTTTGTTGCCAGTGCCAAGCTGGCCAATGTCCTCCTCGCGAATGTTTTATAGCACGCCAATTGCTGCTGCACGATTCCTTTTAGTTTTGAGTCCCTGGCGGTTTAAATACTCACTCGTTATCGGTACAAACAAAAAAAACAGATTGTTACTGTTTAATGTTGGGATTTTTGTAAGCTTTACCTCGTTTCAATATATTATCTGTTTCCCTCCATCCAAAGGTTGTCTGGCAGAGATCGCTTTTAGTGATAAGACCGCCTTTTGTACCCTAATTAAGTTACATTTTGTTAATTTTATTATTCTGTTTTGGTGTACAAATAAAGTGTATCTATCTAACTTCATTGAATACAATGTAGGTACATGTAGACTGACGTAAGGTTTGACTAGGTGTGAGTTTGAACTTTACTAAGCTCCGATTTCACAATAGTCGGTTAAATCGTAACCAGGAAAAGGTTGATCAATTATACGTCATCTCCATATAAAATTCTTGACAGATTTGTCAAAAGTCAAGAAAAGATATCTGGTTATGCTCTAACCGACAATGGAGAAATTGGCACTTAATCAATCGATGCGATTGATTATCTTTGGTTAGTCAAGTCAAAAGTCAAGAAGTGACAAATTTTTATCCTTTAGTTTAACGTGATAAAAACTCCCGTTTTTATGTTCATAAAAACTTTCACATGTAAAAGCTACTAACCAAAATCTACCAAATTGCCCTCTTTACCAAAATGTGTACAAGGTTCTATCTCAACTAGCAATACCTCAGGAGTGCCTGGAATGAGCTCAACTACACGCGTAATGTCTCTAGCTCGAGTCAGAATTTGAGACAAGCACCCTTGTCATAGTAACACGTGTCGCAGACAAGTGAGGATCCTGCATTGAAGTTTTAATAATATTATTATAAACTCTACTTACTACTTTGTTACTGAATTTGTAGAAAGAAATAAACTATTCTTTGATTCTTTGATTCTTTGATTACCAACATTTTGTAACATCTTACAAAATGTTGGTAATCAAAGAATCAAAGAATCAAAGAATAGTTTATTTCTTTCTACAAATTCAGTAACAAAGTAGTGACCAGAGCCTCACTTGTAAGTTAAAAGAAACCTGTGCCAGTGGGGCCCCGCTCTTCCGTTTAGTATACAATTCAATAAACTTAGGTAGTTAGAAATATAACAAGTAGTTGGTAAACAATTAAATATTTAAAATAAAAACAAGTAAGGTTAACATTAATTATTTAACACTTATTTAACATAAACATAATCTGTATGTGTGTGTGTGTGTGTGTATGTGTGTGTTTGTGTGTGTGTGTGTGTGTGTGTGTGTGTGTGTGTGTGTGTGTTTGTGTGTGGGTGTGTGTGTGTGTGTGTGTGTGGGTGGGGGGTGTGTTACGTATTTATATGTATACATAATATATGATAACTGTTTCTTTTATGCTAGTCAGGAAGTTCTTTCATTTTATTAACGCACTTTCAGTTTTAGTGTAATCTAGAGTATTAAGCCAGTCTGTAATGATAGATTTACATTCTGATAATGTAAGAGAATAAATGTTAAGATTTTTATTAATTTTATTGTAAAGGTAGATGGAAATTGATACATATTGAAATTGGGCAAATTTGGTTTTTACTGCAGGGGCCATGGCTACATCAGGAATTCTTCTTGTGGCTCGGTTGTAAGCTACAAATGGAGTTGATTTGTGTCTTCTAAGGATTGTTGACAGTATATATAGTTTTCTAACACTAAGCACTTGCACTGTTTTATACAGTTCTGTTGTGGAAAATAACATAGGCTTAAACAACATTATCTTTAAGAGAAGTCTTTGAGCTCTCTCTAATTCAAGAAATTTGGTTTTACCAGCCCCTCCCCATACCGGAATACTTACTTACTTACTTACTCTTACTCCGCTGGCTCAGCGACCCAAAGTGAGTCTTGGCCTCCGATACAAGAGATCGCCACTTCTGACGGTCCAGTGGAGTCTCCCGCCAGTCAACGACTTGTAGCTCGCGCAGGTCCGCCTCCACCGCGTCACTCCAGCGGTACCTGGGCCGGCCCACCGGTCGGCGCCCCGTCGGACGGCCCATGTAGGCTCTTTTTGCGCTACGATCTTCTCCCATTCTCTGGAGATGGCCTAGCCAGCGAAGTCTGTGGGCTTTTGTTTCTCCCACTATGTTAGCCCCCGCCATCAGATCTTCCAGTTCGGCGTTTTTCAGGACTCTCCAGCTTCCATCGGGTCTCTGTCTTGGGCCAAAGATCTTCCTTAGGACCTTCCGTTCCGCCACCAGCAGTTTGCTCTCTTCTTTCTGCGTTAACGTCCAGGCCTCACACCCGTACATCAGTATCGGTCTTATTACCGTTTTGTAAATTCTGAGTTTGGTGTTTCTGCTCAGAAGCCTAGACGTCAACACTTTATGCAAAGCGGCACTGCAGCGCAGGAAGCTTTGGATGCGGGTATCGATTTCCTCGTCGCGAGTGTTCGTATCCGTGACAGTGCAACCTAGGTATTTAAACCGGGAGACCCCTTTGTACGTCACATCTCCAACATGCAGGTCTTGTCTGCGAACGGACTTGTCCTTGTAGCGCTTCATGTGGAGATATTCGGATTTTCCGCAGTTTATTCTTAAACCAATTTTTCCGGCTTCTGTATCAAGGAGTTTCGCAGCTTTCCGAACCTCTTCAGCTGTTTTGCCCAGCACCGCTAGGTCATCGGCATAGCCAACCACCTTGTGCTTTCCATTGAGTTGTAGCCCGAAGTCAAGTTCTAAAACTCCTCTGAGAACATGCTCCAGGGCTAGGTTGAAAAGCATAGGCGATAGGGCATCCCCCTGCTTTAGACCGGTGACCACCGCGAACTCATCCGTCAGTTCTCCTCCAACACGAACCTTTATCCTACTCTCCTTTGTGGCAACCTCAACCATGCTCACTATTTTTGCCGGTATTTTAAAGTTGCGTAGGATAGTGAACAGCGCTTCTCGATCAATGCTGTCGTACGCCTTAGTAAAGTCCACGAAAAGTGAATGGATGCTCTGCGCGTATTCCCATTTCTTCTCCATAAGCTGCTTCAGGAGGAAGATCTGATCGACTGTACTACGGTTGCGTCTAAAGCCACACTGATAATCACCAAGGATTTTTTCCGTGTATGGCTCCAATCGCTTGAGCAACACGTAGGACAGGACCTTATACGCTGTCGGGAGCAACGCAATGCCACGATAGTTGGTACACTTCTTTTTGGACCCTTTTTTGTGTACGGGGCAGATCACTCCTAGGTTCCATTCCTTTGGCTGCTTTTCCTCTTCCCAGATCTTGCACAGTAACTGGAATAGTTCCGACTGTACTCGACCCCCGCCGTATTTCCACAATTCGGAGGGTAAATCGTCAATGCCCGGTGCTTTGTGGTTTTTGAGTCTCATTATGGCTTCACGGACTTCTTCAAAGGTCGGGGGTTCCACGATTTCGCTATTGTGTTCCATAGAGCGGGGTACTTGTTCCTCGAGTGGTTGGCAGTTGAGCAGTTGCTGGAAATAGTCGCGCCAGCAGGTCATGATAGTATCTCTGTCCGATATCAGGTTTCCATCATCGTCTTCAAGGAACTGAGCCGTGGGTTGGTAGCCTTTCTTGCAGGAGCTTACTTCCTTATAGAATTTCCGTGACTCGTTAGCTCTGAGGAGTGTATCCATCCCTCTTACGATGTTGTCCAGATGCTGTCTTTTGGCTCTCTTAAATATCGTTCTAGCTTCCGTTTGGACCTTCTTATATTTGGCAACCCATTCCTCGTTATTCTCAGCCTGGATTTTACATTTCCGCCTTTCCTTGACAATCTCTTCGCAGTCCTGATTCCACCACTTTCTTCTTTTGGTGTTTCTTTTTCTTCCCAGTACTTTAACAGCTGTTGTTTTTACTGTGTGTTTCACACTTACCCAGTGATTGTCAATATCCGCGTCAACCGTGAGCTGGTTAAACCTGTTATTCAACTCTAATCGAAACTTTTCTCTTATATCTGGGTCTCTTAGGTTGTCTAAGTTAATCGGCTCCTCTTTTCTGGTGTTATTCCTTCTTTTTACCGTGATCCTTGCCCTGAGTTGGATACCAAGCAGATAGTGATCGCTGTCACAGTCAGGCCCTCTGTACGAACGCACGTCCTGTATGGTGCTTTTGTGTCTGTCATCTATCACGGCATGATCGATCTGGTTCACTGTTTTTCCATCAGGTGACTTCCAGGTACCTTTGTGGATATCTTTATGAGGGAACATTGTGCTCTTGATTACTAGCGCCCTTGCTGTTGCAAATGATATCAGTCTCAGACCATTGTCGTTTGTTGTGGCATGCTTGCTGTGTTTTCCAATAGTAGGCATGAAAGCTGCTTCTCTTCCCACTTGTGCGGAATACAGTATAATAAAATAGATTGAGCTAGCGATAGGTAGACATTTCTGATAAGAGAAGGAGAAGATGCATGTCGAAGTTTCTTAAAGATCCAAATAAGCTTGCGGAGTCTCGATATCACAAGGTCTATTTGAGGATGCCAGGAGAGTCTTTGGTCTAATATAATTCCTAAATATTTAACCTGCGATACTTTGCAAATGTTGCTGCAGTTGCAATTTGTGAGGACTCTTGGATATTGCTCACAAGTGTGCATTTTAATATTAAAGTTAGTATCAGGTTGATGTGCGTCTAGAATCGAGAATGAAATATAATTAGTTTTTGATAGATTAAGGGTCAAAAGATTGTTGTGCAGCCAGCTGGCAACCTGTCGAAGTCCAGTTTCTGTTTTTGACTTTAGATCAGACCAGGAGGAGTCATAAAAAACAAGGGCTGTGTCGTCGGCATAAGTAAAAACTTTGCCATTTTCAAGACTCATACTGCATAGGTCATTTATATAAATCAAAAACAGGGTAGGTCCTAAGACACTACCCTGCGGAACACCGTACTCTATTGAGGAGCAAGAACTCAAAGTTTCATTTAGTTTGACTTGCTGTACGCGATTTGATAGGTAATCTTGGAAAATGTTCAAAGTTACATCTCTGATGCCGATTTTTTGAGGTTTCGATATAAGTATGGGAATTGACACCGTGTCAAACGCCTTCTTTAGGTCGAGAAACACAGCTAAGCATTTGGTACGTGAGTCCAGTTTTTCAACAATAAGGTTTGTTAGAGAGCATACAGCATCTTCTGTGGAGACACCTTTTTGAAATCCAAACTGATTGGGGGATAATATATTGAATTTAGAGAGATATTGGTAATACAACCAAGATACAGATAGTTTGAATTAAGTGTTTGCTTCAATATAACTTTGGGGTGAAGTAATAGAAAGTTTACGACCAGTAAGTAAAAAGTAAATGATTTCGAAGTACACTCACGAGCAATGAAATAGTTCCACTCACAAAATGCCGACACCAAACGACCCCAATTTTTTCAAACATTTATTTTAAAATGTGTACAAAATATTACCGTATTTTGTTGATAATATCCTGATGCTCTGATAAATGTACTTCAATGTTGCAGAAAGCATCATTAAGCTAGCCTTTTTCGTTAAAGAGCCAATTTGTGTTTTTCTCAGTGGAACCTTTTCATTGCCCATGAGTGTATCTTGATATAATACGAATGAGTACCTATAAAAAAACAATAAAGTGGTAGTAGAGCACTAAAACAATTAACTTATTACAGCCAGCTTCACAAGGAATAATTACTTAGTATTAAAACTATACTGCGATCACTAATTTATTCTTCCTTTCACTAGTTTATATTATATTTTATATCCAAAATTATATGAACCAGAGCTTTATATGGAAACTGTTGGTTTGTAATAAATTTTACTTAACTAGGTACTTATGTAAAACTAAAACCAATAATTTAAACTTTAATTTAAGTATATCTATTTCAACCTTTTATTTTAAGTTGTCTTAGATAATTTACGAATGTTGTGTACACCTTTAATTGGCTTTTATAACGAAATTTTAATTTTAATATCTGTTTTAAAAATGTTAGTTGTATAAGCTGCTGGTGTTCCAGTTTAAATAAATAAATAAATAAACCTTAAATTCTTAACTTTTGTACTTATATAATACTATGTAAGCAACTAACAAGACATGTTGTCAGTATCTGCTATTGTGGGATGTTAATTAGTTAAGTATACAGGGTGTCCCAAAAGTCAACGTCATCCCTTAAAGGGCTGATAGGTCAGCTCATGAGAGGCCAGAATATCACAATATGACCTTAGTAAAAAGTCGATAATTTTCGAGATATTGACACTTTTATAAATTTGCTGAAAATCGACACCTTGGATCAGTTTTTTGTGTGCCGCCGGTACAAAAATCCATATTGTTAGAATTTGTTTGGTGTTGCATCATCCTGTATAGCCTTGCTATTGATCGCAGTCAAAAAAAATATCGAGTAATGCTGTATGTTTAAAAAAAACATGATTTTCAAAATCATAAAAGGTAATCGTATTTTTTTATAAACAACTTTGACTCTACATACTGTAAAAAAAATATACCACGCAAACCTGGCACCTTATTTGAAAAGATTGCTCATTTAATGCAGTTTCCAAAACGGTATGAAACGTTGCTATAATTGTTTCAATTAACAAAAAAGTAATTGCTATTTTAGTACAAAACGACCTCGATTTAAAATTGTTTGAAGGAAATTTATCTGACTGAATTTATTAAGGTTAAGTCATGTTGAAATGAGTAAAAGTAAAATAGGTGGTGTGGCTGGGAGTGGGAAAAGAGACAACGTTGTCACAGTTAATAAAAAAACGCATTTTGAGTATCTTTCTCGAAAAAAGTGGACTATAGCAACTCCACATTCCCCATAAATGTAGCGCATGGTAACGTACATTCCTGAGTAGTGCTAATGTGTGATATTGTACAAGTTAAACGCTTACACATGTAAATTGTACACCCATAGTATCCAAAAAAGGGACAGATCAGTTTGTCATTAACATTAGGTACCTCTAATTACTTGTTATTTATTTTAAAGTTATTGTTAAACAAAACCAAACTCTCAAAATTATGATTATGACCATTAATGAGTATTATTTTTTGCTGATTATGTACTTAATATAATAATGTGGTGTTATAATTTTGAGAAATAAAAATAAAAGACAATAAATGTTTGTTTTTTTTTAAATAAGGTGTAAAAAACGCAAAATATGTTTTATAAGAGTTTGGTAAGTTTTTTCTTAGCTATTTTTGCGTCATCTATGTTGCCACGGCTGACCCCACCACCTATTTTACTTTTACTCATTCCAAAATGACTTACCCTTAATAAATTCAGTCAGATAAATTTCCTTCAAACAATTTTACATCGACGTAGTTTTGTACTAAAATAGCAATAACTTTTTTGGTAATTGATACAATAGCAACGTTTTATACTATTTTGGAAACTGCATTAAATGCGCAATCTTTTCAAATAAGGTGCCAGGTTTGCGTGGTATATTTTTTTAAACAGTATGTAGAGTCAAAGTTGTTTATAAAAAAATACGATTACCTTTTATGATTTTGAAAATCATGTTTTTTTTAAACATACAGCATTACTCGATATTTTTTTTGACTTCGATCAATAGCAGGGCTATACAGGGTGATGCAACACCAAACAAATTCTAACAATATGGATTTTTGTACCGGCGGCACACAAAAAACTGATACAAGGTGTCGATTTTCAGCAAATTTATAAAAGTGTCAATATCTCGAAAATTATCGACTTTTTACTAAGGTCATATTGTGATATTCTGGCCTCTCATGAGCTGACCTATCAGCCCTTTAAGGGATGACGTTGACTTTTGGGACACCCTGTATAAGTTAGTCATGTTTAATAATTTGTGACATGTATTGTTAACAACCTGTTTGATACTGCATTAAAATATAATAAAAATAAAATAAAATTACACGTATATTATAACTACCTACACATTATGTAATAAATGGTATAGCTACTTATGTAGGTACAAAGCAGATCGATTGTACAACAAAAAACTTGGCTTCTGGTTTTAAAAATAAATAAATATATTATAATTACTATAGGTACTGACAGGCTACACAAGATGCTGGAGAAAGCCGTCATATATGTTATCGGTTAACTTTACATACATACTACAATGTACAATATTGTATGTACCTACATATATTATAATTTAATACCTAACTATTGCCCAGACAGTGGCACAGTTTCTCAGTGTAACTCGACGACATTAGTTCATCTGACCACTCTCAAAGACCCGATACGGACTCGGTTTCAGCTTGATGGCAATTTAATTACCACCAGCTAATGATGATACGCCATACGGCACATGGACCCACACTCAATATAGGTAATAGTTGAAGAAGTACTGCAACTCAACTGTTTTTTATTCTAAAAAACAATATTTTACATTCATACTACATCTTCCATCGAGCTATGCTTAGTGTTTCTCTGATGGATCGTATCAGAAATGAATATATAATACATACACATCCTAACTAATATTATAAATGCGAAAGTAACTGTGTCTGTCTGTTACTCTTTCACTCCAAAACTACTGAACCGATTTGAATGAAATTTGGTATACATATGGTCTAGACCTTGGGAAAGAACATAGGCTACTTTTTATCCCAGAATTCCCACGGGTAAACTTTTTAAGGCGAAGCGAAGCTCGCAGGAACAGCTAGTACATAATATATCCGTCAGAGGACTAAGAGCAAGAGCACACGGTTAGGTTACCGTTACGTTAATTTTAAATTTATTTTACTCGAGTTGGTGGCCCGATGGTACTACCGTGCCCCCAAATATTTTAGTTTTTCCTTGGTTCATACACCAAACACTACTTATATTCCAAATTTGAAGCTTCTAGGTCTGCCAGAAGTGCCTTAGAGTTTTTATGATCGGTGAGTGAGTGAGTGAGTGAGTGACTCACTCACTCACTCACTCACCCACCTCAGTGACAAAATTAAGAAACTTTGACCCGTTATAATTCTTAAACTACTGGTTCAAATTGAATGAAATTTGAAATATACCGTGTATTTACAATGCCTGCATGGTTATTGAAAATTCAGTCTTCTAGTTTTATCCACAACAAAGTTACAGGGGGTCGAAAATGGCCTGAATTGCTTCGAGAAAAGGATGGTACGGCCGTGCCGCTTTTTTGCTCGACTTGGTGGGGGCACTGCCGTGCCCCCAGATTGGAAATTCGCGAAAAAAAAAATATTTTTCCATAGTAAAAAGTCATGTGACCAACAAAGTTTCTATGGAAAATGAAAATTTTTTTTCGCGAATTTTCAAATTCTGATTTCAGTTTCAGGCTAAGATATACCATGCTGCACATGTAGGTTTCGGCTTAGTATACCCTTTTTGCAACACCCTGTATATCTGCTGAAGAAAAGACTTCGAGCTTCAGCTTGAAATCATCTGACAGTCTGGTTGACCACTTACCCCTAGCTTGTTGTCAGATGGCGGATGTGAGGTGTCCTCACATTTATTAATTCAGGATTATGTTAGTAAGCTGGAGTACTGTCTCCCCTAAGTGCTAACACGCTAGCACCGCGCAGGTTCATTAGTCCATCCAATCACCACTTGATATTTATTATGTAATGAATCGGCGGCTATCATCAATTTGATTGTACGGTGAACAAGCGGCTCTCACCTAACGTAATAATGTTTATAATATCTTAATGAGTTATTCATTTTAAAACCTTACAATGATAGAGAGTTTTAAGTGGTGTCTGGTACATAGCGTGGAACAGTGAGGTTACTACCATCGAACATTAGCAATTAAAAATTCATCCTAAGCCAGGAACATAAAATAATGCTTCTCTGAAGAGATATATTATTTATATCCATTATAAAGGAAGGTTTATACCTTCTTTAAGTACTTATGTACTGCATTAACCCGCCAGTGCTCGCGTCAAATTTCGTGACACAAACAGTCGCATGTGGGTCTTTTAGATCCAAAAGTAAATTTTATTGCTCTATTTTCTCGAAACAAAAGAAAATTTAGATATTATTGTACATTAAACGTAAGGTTAGTAATAAAACAATATTCAAATCAAAATTATTTATGAATTTATGTATAAAAAAATATGTTTTGACGTTTCAAAAGTAGTATGCTTCATGTTCTTATTTATCTACATAAGGACATAAATTACAGCTTATTTTTATTAATTTTAAGTATATTTATCAATAAAAAAAACTTAGTTTTATCTAAACTAATAACCATTCTTCTAAGTAACAAAAAAAAACTTTTTATATAAAAAATAATCAACAATCAGCCTTCAAAGTAAACGTAAATTTACATATAAAATTACTTCCTCCTTGTATTGATTAAGTATATAATTAGGTATTTTCTTCGGTATTTTCACATATTCGGATTACAATTAATGCATAAAAATGCAGTGCTAAAAGGTTACGTGACATTTCTGAAAAGAAAAAATAATAAAATAATAAAAAAAACTAAAAAATAATACTGACACAAAGCGTCGCTCTTGGGTCGAAAAGACCCATACTCACTTTGAATGTCCATCCTGTCCAAGTGCCGCGGGCAATCTGGTCGGGGCGCTGAGTGCGGTTAGCCTATATGGTAACTTAGAGGTACTAGGCACGCCAATTAGTAATATCGAATATTTTAAAAGTTATCGACATATTAATAGAGTGCTGGGTCTTTTCGACCCACGCGCGACTATCCGCGGGTTAATGTTTCTATAGTAGTACGTATTACGAGTAATAGGTATAATATTTTTGTGAAATTAATTGACATTTGTAACGAATGATCACAAAGCGCCAACTGTTGTAGTATGGCGTAATTGTACTAAGAATAACTTTTACAAAATGAAAATAAAATATGTGTGTGTAGGTAGGGTAAACATTGGTGAAATTGGCCACCCCCAATAACTGGCCACACGGCTTTTTATTCACCTAAAATAAGAAATACGATGACAGCAAGCCATCTGTTACAGCTTGACACTAACCACTAGTAAGTTGTCGTTCATTTTAGTTCACACTCATTCCGCTTGAAGGATTGGTCTTGAAAATACCCGCAATTTTCTGACAGTCGGCGACAGTGCGTCTGTTAAAATGGTTGTGCGCTAAGAAAACGTTAAGCGAAGACATTATTTCGAGAGGCGATATTTTTTGTCCCCAGCTTCTGTGAGTGACTTTAAATAGTGACAACGCTAGATTTTGAAGTAAGCAATTATAATTTGTACTGATTTAATCCTTAATTTGATTTTTTATTGCATTTTTCGACTTGGCCAGTTACTGGTTCCAGTTTTATATTATTTTTAGTAACTGGCCCCCCTATGCCAGTTACCCCAATTTGCTACTTGCAAGTAAATTAACTCAAAATACAGCTTATTACCTTGGTTTTAAATAGCATTTTCTGTGGTATAAATTTTGTAAAAATCGTTCCATATTTAGTAGTAACTGGCATAGGTATTCTAGTGGCCAGTTACTACATGGCCAGTTACTGAGAACTATTTTATGTTTCAGGATATATGCTTAAATCTCTTCAAGATAATGGTGGCCCAGCCCACAAACAGCCTTCACTATTTGGACTGTATCCTCGTCAATATCCGTAGTGGTTAGCCGCGATTCGAATCGGCTCTGTTGTTCTCTTTGGAAGCTGGTGTTGCCATGCCAACTTCAATTTGGTGCAGCGTGGGACGAAGGGCCTGCTTCATCAGTCGTCTTCTCTCCAGCTTGAAGTTGATATTCAGAGTGCCTCCAAGAAGTCGGTGATCACTCCCAGTTTAAAATGTATAAATCATATTGTGTAAATCACTGAGGCATCTCTGGATATGTGCCGCTTGTCAGTCATAATGAAGTCGATTTCATTTTTCGTCCTACACCATCGGGGCTTGACCATGTTCACTTCCTTCGGGGATGTTTCTCATAGAAAGAATTCATCAAGTACAGCCCATTCTGGTCTGTCTCATTCGAGGAAGTCAACAAGAATTTGCCCTCTCCGATTTCTGCTACTAAAGCCATGGGGTCCTACCCTCAATTCTTTGCATTATTGTACTCCCACTTTGGCGTTGAAGTCCCCCATCACAATGGTGTATTGGGTCTTAGCAGTACACTTGGTAGCCCTAGAGATATATTCGTAACTATACTGCTTCGACTTCTGTGTCAGAGTGTGTCGAGGTTGGTGCATATATACCTGTACGACCTTCAAGGAATCCCTCTCGGTTAGTTTCGAAGATATCTCCCGATTCGACACACTACTGATCTCCACTAACTTGTTGACAAGGATCTTGTTGACAAGAAATCCTACGCCACCTTGGGACAGTTTGTTACCCTCCCGATGGTAGAGCATGTGGCCATACTTCAGGGTCATCGTGTCCCTCTCTTAGGATTTCCAATAGCCCTATTCTATTATATTCTGTGTGGGGGTGTCAGTGCCTGCACCTGGCTCTCTCGAATGGAACCTTTGTGCATATCCCCAAGGTCTAAACTGTCTTTCTAAGCTTGGACCATTTCCCACCATGCTGGCATTCCACTGCGGGTTGGTGGGTTCACATATCTAGATGTGCAAAATCTAGACATGCAGGTTTCCTCAGGATGTTTTCCTTCACCGTAAGAGTGATGGTATACATTGTACTTAAGTTAAAAGAATTAATTGGTACATGTCAGCACCGGGATTCGAACCCGCATCTCTGGCGTGAGAAGCGGGCGCTTACCCGACTGAGCTACCACCGCTCTCCGATAGCCCTATTCTATTCTATTCTATTCTATTCTCTGTGGGGGTAACAGTACCTGCACCTGGCTCTCTCGAATGGAACCTTTGTGCATATCCCCAAGGTCTAAACTGCCTTCCTAAGCTTGGACCATTTCCCCACCACGCTGCCGATAGCCCTAAGATGTCCTTATTTTTTTGCCCTGCTCTACCTCGTGTTACACCATCTTCTCGTCCTCTCTCAGTGTCGGTGAGTTGAATGTATCAAGTTGTATACAATCTTAAAATTAGTTTAAGAAGAAGCTAAGATTTAAGGATTTGACTTAATATAAACTTGAAATAATTCAATATGATTGTTAATAAAGATTTGTGATGATTTATAGATAAGAAACTAATTTTTTGTCATAATAATATGTGAATTGTGACGTTGTACACTGATTACATTGAAGGATTATTGAATTGTAGAAGTATTTTTGTTTTTATATTACATTTTGTTAGAAAATCCTTCCTTCATTGGAAGGAAACCCGTGCCCCAGCAGGTGGGGACGTGATGATGATGATGAACTGTTTATTTGTTAAGAAATATTAGATATTTCTCATTATTAAGTGTTGACACATTAACTACGTCATAACACATTAATTGTAATAGGTTTTTTTATAATGTTTACAGTAGTTATAAGGTTAAAACTTGTAATTTTAGTTAATTATATTAGGTGGCCAGTTACTGCAAAATAAGAGGGCCAGTTACTAAAATTTATGGCCAGTTACTACACAAAAGTGATACTTTTCATTTAAATAAAGATATTTAAATAAATAGTTCTTATTGATTATTAAATTGATCAAAAAAACAATCAGCAGGATCTAGTGAATCATTAGATATATAAATCACCTAAATCAGATCATGCATTTAGATGCAGCACACACGTAAAGTGGCCAAGGTGCTTAAGTGGCCAGTTACTACCCCTTTTCCCCTATATGTTTTTAACATTCAAAATTGTTCAATTCTCTGAAATCCTGCGTTCACTTCATGTGAAGCGCTATTCAATGAATATAAATTGGTGTGTTATTGGAAACAAACATAATAGCAGAATTCACCTCTGCTTACCGCGTGCGTATTTTAAAATAAATAATGATGATAATCGTAAATACCTATACATTATAAAAGGTGTTAACGTTTATTATTTATTAACTAGCCCTTTTGCGTGAGTTTTTATTTGTGTAAATGCCAGGAAATTAAGCGACACCAAAGTATGAGTATCAGTGCTATGAAACTAGGAACAATCGACTTCAGTGTTGCTTAGTTAAATGTATTATTTGAATCTGGGTGTATTTTCTTATGTCTCATTTTATACTTGATTTTATTAAATTATATATATATTGCTAAAATTAAATTTTGCCACTACTTCAATAGATACATAATTATCTTGACCCCAAAATAAGAATTATATTGACGAAAACCTACGAGCCAATATCAATCCTTGTGATTCTTGGACCCAAATCAAAGGCGAAACCTTTCATTTTAAAAACGATCAAACAATTTCCGCAATTAAGAAAACAATTAAAACCCTTATTATAATTAAAGTTGCTAAAAATCTAATTTTCGGCTGAATTGAAAGGGCGTCGTCATAATAACCGTTTTTGATACGACGGCTGATTTTTTAGGGACTTACTACACTTGGAAAAATCTGTTCTTCTCGTATTATTATTAAAATTATAAACTTTTATGGTATTTATTTCATGAGGCATAATGATAGTATGTAACTTTTTCTAACTAATAATTACCTAGGTATATAGAACTAGTAAAAAGTTTTTTTCGGCTCGATATCGTTTTACCTACATACTTATATTTTATTAAGTTAGTAGACAAACTAAATTAATCCAAAATGTATGAAACATAGTGTAGGTAGGTAAGAAACGACATATACATGTATTTGTCTTTTCTTACCTACCTAGAAACAGACACATCTTCACTGAAAACATACCTCAGTGTCTGAAAACAAAAGTTTTCAATCAGTGCGTGTTGCCAGTGATGACTTACGGAGCCGAGACGTGGTGCTTCACCAAAGGGCTTATCCACAAGCTCAGAGTTGCTCAGCGTGCTATGGAAAGGGCTATGTTAGGCGTGTCCCTGCGAGATAGGATTCGTAATGAAGAAATCCGCAGGAGAACTAAAGTTACCGACATAGCCAAAAGGATTAGCACGCTGAAGTGGCAATGGGCTGGCCACGTAGCCCGCAGAGCCGACGACCGCTGGAGTAGAAAGGTTCTGGAGTGGAGACCCCGTGTCGGCAAACGGCGTGTCGGTCGCCCCCCAACCCGTTGGTCTGATGATCTGCGGAAGGTAGCGGGAAGCCGCTGGATGCAGATGGCGGGTGACCGTTTGGGGTGGCGATCGTTAGGAGAGGCCTATGTCCAACAGTGGACTACGGAAGGCTGAGAGAGAGAGAGAGAGAGAGAGAAACAGATGAAAATATTTAATAAACATAATACTGGCATGCTTAATTGATTCGTTTTGAATCCAAATGCGGCTTAGTGTGACCACAGCTTTAGGATTAAGTAGGTATGCAAATCTCTCAAAGAAAATTATAATATTTTTCTTGAATAATGAAATCTTAATTAATTCCACGTTCATTGGGGATGAACTGGGGTGAAAAAATATCTAAAAACAATGTCTTATTTAGGAATATTAATATTTTTTTCATCTTTTCTGTGATTAATGATTCAAATCGTTCTTACAATCTGTTCTTTTGAGGGTTGAATGTAAAATAAGTGATCTTTAAACTTAATTATAAAAAAGATAAATCAAATCGTTTAATATTTTTTTTTGTTTTTCAAATAAAAATACTGATTCTTTGATAGTATGACTAGCGATAATATAGGTAGGTACTTAATACAGTAACTTATTATTATGTGTTTTACAGTAGTTTACCTGTTCTTTTCTATTCTATTCTCTGTGGGGGTGTAAGAACCGGCACCTGGTTCTCTCGAGTGGAACCTTTGTGCATATCCCCAAGGTCTAAACTGCCTTCCTAAGCTTGGACCATTTCCCACCACGCTGGTCCACTGCGGGTTGGTGGGTTCACATATCTAGATGTGCTAAATCTAGATATGCAGGTTTCCTGACGATGTTTTCCTTCACCGTAAGAGCGATGGTATACATTGTACTTAAGTTAAAAGAAATCATTGGTACATGTCAGCGCCGGAATTCGAACCCGCATCTCTTGCGTGAGAAGCGGGCGCTTACCGGACTGAGCTACCACCGTTCTAAGTAGTTTACCTGTTAAACAATAGCATTTATTTTTAAAAGCTTACCAACCTACCCGGTTATGGGTACTATACAGTCTTTTGTAAAAAACTTCGATTTTCCCTGACAATCCGCACTTTTTTAGCTAAAAAAGCGGCAGAACACCAAAGGGGTTATTTTTTAAAATACATGGGGCGTAAAAATGGAAATTCATTTGGGATGGGCCGCCATTTTGTAAAACCGCTGCCGTCGCCGCCTGACAATGGGGCGCTTGCTTCGGTAGGTTTTTACTAGCGGACACACGTTGTCGGCGTTTCAGGATAACGAACACTACCTAGGTACGTGAAAAGAACGCCAAACTTTTTTTCTTTATGGACTAAAAAACGGCTGTGTTGTTAAGTTTTATTAGACATGAATTAATCTTTTAAAATAGAGATTTATGGCCACGTAAATCAAGCACAATACCTACTGCAAAAACATAAGTTTAAGTGAACAGAGTAAATAGCTGAGTTTAAGGAAAACAAAATTAATTAATCATTAAGATTATGTTTCATTAAGTAATTGAAGTTTAAATTTCACGATAAATTACGTGAAATGAGCAATTCGATATGTGTAATCTGATTCGAAAAAGGCATTTGTCTACCTGCAAAGATACGTCCGATACAAAGGTACATATACGTATAAAACCTGTCTCTGTTTCATTAGAGGTAGAAAAACATAAAAAAAGAATTCCACCACGATATCACTCTGTCAACTCGCGAAACCTGCCAACAATTTATTATCCGCTAGCAAACGAAAATTCATTCCTTACTCACCCTCTTTCATCTTTCCCCACCGTATTTACCATCCAATTAATTTTGATGATACCGGCAAAACATTATTCGCGTGTCCGCCTGTCACCTCATGTAACTTGAGAGATCATTTGTCATTTTCCAAGATGGCGGCTTACACGGCTCTCATTTGTTTCACTCTCGCGTCTTGCGGTCACCACTGTGAAATAAGGTGACAACTGACAACCATGAAATTCACCGTCATTTGTTTACAGTTAATAATTATTATGAACTTTGTTGGAATAGCTTTGAATCCCTTGAAGCATCTTAAAAAGACTAATTGCACCCTTATTTTTAAATCGCTGTAAACCGCTACCTACATTACTAACAAATAAATTATGTATATGTAATTTACAAATCATTTACTTCGCAGATACGAAATTTAGTACTAAACTATCGGAATCCGGTTATGAGCATCTGGCTCCAGATTGTAAGTTGGGAAACTATGTCTAAACTATTAACAAATAATGTTACTTAACTGTTAATTGATGCTTTATTAACCCGGATGTAGATACAAACAAAAGTAGGTTTTGTAGTGTGGGTACGGTTTGCCCATTGAAGTGTTTTTTTACTGCATAAGTTGTTAGCCGTAAGTTTTTAGTATTATAGAAAATTCTAGAAATTAACCATGTAGATTTTTTTGGCAAATATCGGAAATGATTGAAACGTTTTCAGTCTTTAAATAAGGAATCTAAAGCACAGGGGACAATTTCATCTCGAAATAACGGAAAACCAAAAAGTAGAACGAAATAAACTAAATATTCATAAGTGATTCGGAGCTATTTATATCTTTTCCGGAATAGGGCAGGATCCAAAATAGACAAAAAGCTTGTGTATTTGTTTTATTTTTATTCCCTTGACGTTATTTCTACTGCCAGGGGTCGTTAGAACTGACAGGATTTAGAAAATAGGAATAAATTTATTCAGATAACTATAGGTAATACATATTTTAAAAATAGGTCAACTCTTAAATCTAAAGGTAGGTGAAATACTGCTCTGAACTAGGAAATAACAGAGTTTTTCCTGTGTTTCAGATTAAAAAGTTACATAGTAAAATAAAAATAAGTACCTACCTGACTTGTTTTATTAACACGATTGTAGTACCTAATGAAATAAAAGGCAGAAGATAGAATTTGTAGAACCACTTGTAGAGTGGACACTGGTCAGTCCGATAAAAATAATATTATGATGATGATGATGATTATGATGATGATGATGATGATTGATGGTGGTGATGAATATTGAAACTTGTGTAAAACGTAAACTTCCGATTGCGTAGAAGCACAAAATAATGAAATGAGAAAATAAACAAGTAGGTATTCGTAGAATCAAGCACATTATTTAATAAGATATAGGGTAAACTACCCTATTATTGACACCCCTCCATTTATTGACACAGCGCGGAATAATTAAAGAAAACAAGACAACGCTTCGTTCTATATAGTTATATTTATCTTTGAATGCAGCAGTAATAGTTATTCTGTAATGGTAACACTCGGCAGTCATTTTTACAGCAATGGCTGACCAATAAAACATAGACAATTCGTGCCTCTCCGTTGCTTCTTTAAATTCCGCCATCTTGGATCGCTTTTTGCAAAGGACAGTGGCTACTTTAGGAATAAATTTGCTAGTATTTCTTTAAAAAAATGGTTAAATTTGTTATTTGGACTGAAAGGGAACAAAATTCCTTTTCCATTTCTTACCTCAAAAACCACTTATTTTCGGTTTTAACTTCGAATTTAGGTGGTGTCAATTATAGGTAGCACTTTTGGTATATTTTCCTAATATTGACATATTGGGTCAATAATTGGAAGGAATGTTTTTTGTTTTCATGCTAATATTTTAGCTTTTTCCGGTAGTATATCCTATAATGATCACGTTGACACTATTTAATCATTTATCCCACACGAATTTCCAATTCATGACACAGTGTCAATACAGTGAAATCCAATTATCGACATAGTGTCAGTAATCTATTTCCCTATTATTGGCATGTCTATATATAGGCAAAGTGTCAATAATTACGCTCATAAACGATAAATATTTTTATGGGAGCTTACCATAAAAGTGGCAGTGAAAAGTGAAGCAGAAAAAAAACTTATTCTGCTTCACTTCTCACTGCCTTTCTGCAACCTATATGAAGTCGTCTGACTATCAGGTGGCCTGCCAACTGCTCTACGTCCACCTGTCATCATTTTGCCTGGCCAAAAGTGTCCTGCACACTTCCCACCCAGCTGAATCCACCTCGTAATCTGTTTAAACTGGGATTCTGACCCGGCGGGTAAACAATTATCAAGATAGGTGTTAAGATTCACAAAATTTAATGATATCCAGCTGTATCGTTCATTTCGATTGGGACACTGGACATTACCTTAGTCTTGAACATGTTTATGTCCAACCCTCAAGGATGCTACGTGTAGTTCTGCGAGCATAAACTGGAGATATCAGAGGCATATTCATGATTCTTCATCAAAATAAAGATGCGACAAAGCTACACCACACTTTTTCTTTGGCCTTTCTCTTCCAGCAAGTACTTACCAGGTCTAAGATCAGTCCTGACGGCCAAAAAGCATGCTATGTCACGCTTGCCTGTTCGTTACCTCCACTCGAGAACTCGATTACTCCAACTGTCTTTCTTCTTGGGTGGCTGGCCTATTGGCATCTCACATTGGATCTCTGATCGATTGATTACACCAGTTCAGTCCGCATTACGACTTTATATCGGTGGACCTGTTAGCCCAGCTGTGACCACGTTTCTGAACCATATGGCATCAGCAGCAGGAAGCACTAGCTGGAACCTTTGAGAAATGCCCAGGAGATCATGAGACGAAGCAGCCTAACTCAGTGGGACTAGTCTGCTAGCATTAGCATTAGATGCAGTATATATGGTATGTCAGATAACTAGCTGATGACTTATGGTATGTGACACTTATGGTGTTTTAATATATCACCGTGATATACCAAATAGAGAACCGCACCCATGGTACCCTCCCAAAGGTTGAATTCCTGTTTAAAACGGTTTTTATTACCTAATATCAAGCATGTCAATAATTGGTACAGGAGGTGTCATAAATTGGAAAACCCGTGTCAATAATTGGGAAATAGGGGTTCTTTCACATTTATAGCTGATAATAAAAAACTAAGAGTATAGGGTCATTGTTTTGTCAAAAATATTATAAATGAATATACAGCTGAGACCGCTACGGAAAAAATACCACAATACTAATATTTTATGCGTATTTATGGCCAGTTTTGCAGACGACTCGTCTTAAAGTGTCAATAATTGGGTAGTTTACCCTACCTACCTACCTATGTTATATATTATGTCATACTACACGTCAAAGCTCAAAATGTGGTTATTTATTTGCAACATACATACGAGTACAAGATGTCTTATTCATAATACATCAGGCGCTATTTTGGTTCAGATTTCGTCCGCAGTTTCACACTACAGGAGGGTTACTCTACACTGATGAAAAACTGCTGTCGTGCAATCAGCACGTTTAATACAACGGGATAGAGTCATGGCTCGCGTAGCAGCGCTCCAAATCTTAGTTTTTAGGCATATAGAGTGACCCCCGTCATAACTAATGCAGGATGGTCACCGCATAAGTGTATTTGCATGTATCGCGAATGTTCAATGTGAGTCGTGGTATTTATCGCGTAGGCGGTGAATGTTTTATCAAATTGTAGTTTCTGTTAAGGGAATTAATAGGAATTTTGGTTAGTGCTTCAGTTGCTAAGGGATGATCGAACTACTCGTGAATGCCATTTTCAACATCCTCTGTCTAATTCTGAACTGATTGGTGTTAATTTCGCAGTTTTTATTTCCTGGCTACTTTCTTTTGCCTACTTTATAATTTTACTGCTAACGAAAAATGTATAACGTTTGGATGTATTGTTATATTCCAAATAAGTGTAAGTAACTTAAAACTCATAAATGATTTATGTACTACTCCAGCGTCCATTATTGATAGTCGCAATCTTCACAAACATTTCAAAATGGCGCAGTCGGTAGGATAGCGTGCGTTGTCTCGCACAAACAATCACGATAACACACATGTATGAGTGGAGAAGCAGTTGACATAAACGCTTTTACGGCCGTCGAGCCTCAATAAGGCCCCATTCACACAGGTTTAATTAGAATACTTTACTATCCAGGTCAGTCGAAACAAAAGGAATACGAAAGGCCACGCTTGCCGGCAAGAAAACTTTGTATTTTTACTCTAGAAGAGCGCCGGTAGAAATGCTTTACAAATTCATGACTTTTTTGTTTATTTGCTTTATGAGCTGCAAAGGAAAATTAATTGTCGTAGCGCTGGCTGCTTGAATGCGTCGGAGGATGAATATTTCAAAAGGGTAGAGTTATTGCTGTGAACAAAAAATTGAGAAACTTGATACAAAAAGGTGAGAAAAAAATATATAAGTACCTATCTAAGATATCTTGTAGAAAATATTGTGTTAATTTATTAGTTTACTAGCTGTTGCCCGCGAGCTTCGCTTTGCCTTAAAATTATTTTGCCGTGGACGACTCCCGAACTACCTACCCAATAACATGCCATGGTGGTATTAAATTAGATGAAAGTTGACAAATAAGTACGAAGATACTTGACTAAAAATGATTTTCACTTTATTGAGCAAAGACTTGTATAGCTGAAGTATTTGCGGGTTAGCTAACATAATAATAAACGACTGAACGTCCACGACTGTTCGCGACTTTTGGGTTGGGACTTTGGGGAGATGTGTCATAACGATGAGACATGATAAGTGGCTAGTTATTTTATTAGGTGCATGTTTTTCTATACAGTATTTTCTATGATATTTTTGTATACAAGTTTTTTAGGTTATATTTTGTGTACTTCTCTCCACCTCCTAGTTTTGCTAACACTTCTTCAATGCGCGGTAATGGGTACTTATCGACTAAGATGTCTTTGTTCAAGGTAACCGAGTAGTCCCCGGCTATCTTGACCTGTCCGTTTTCCTTCAGTACCGGCACTACAGGAGTCGCGTAGTTGGAGTGGTTGACGGGCACTAAAATACCTAAACTCACTAACCTATCAAGTTCCGCTTCAACTTTATCTTTTAAAGCGAATGGTACCGTGCGTGGCTTGAAAAACTTAGGTACGGCATTATCTTTCAATCGAAGGTCAACTTTAAATTTATTGAAAGTACCTAACTCATCGCGCCACAATTCAGGGTATTGTTCCAACAGCGTGCCTACCTCACCATCAGTGTAAATTTTATTTAAATTTGTAGTTAACACTAAGTTAAAAGCGGACATGAAATTTCGACCCAGTAATGGCGGGCCGCCATTTTCCACTACAAATATCCTAATCGGTTTTGTCTGACCATTGTATGTAACATTCGTTTCGAAATAGCCCAGGGGAGAAATTTTATGCCCGGTATATAGACACATTGTTATGTTACAAGGCAGCAGTTTATACAATGAGAAATTACTGTTATAGAAACTATCTGAAACGCGACTCAGCTGCAGCCGCGGTGGACGCGCCCGGCGGATAACTGGCCGCGATAAGGCGACTGAACGTCCACGACTGTTCGCGACTTTAGGGTTGGGACTTTGGGGAGATGTGTCATAACGATGAGACATGATAAGTGGCTAGTTATTTTATTAGGTGCATGTTTTTCTATACAGTATTTTCTATGATATTTTTGTATACAAGTTTTTTAGGTTATATTTTATTTTTACAATTAAAGGTGGAGGAATGATGTGTTTATGGTCATCCTCTATGTAGTCTATGGTCACCTCTTTTCACATTACTAATAAAATGGCGGCAAACAAGCAAATACATATTTCTATTATTTATTATTATCTTAGCTAACCCGCAAATACTTCAATAGCAATGGCAGAATAGTAATTTATAAATGTTTAATTTCAAGCATCTAACTTATGCAGTTTTGGTTTTTTTCATACTACTTATTTTTTCTCACTTTAACTCCCATTCTCCAAAACAAAACTATAACTTTACTAAGGTGTGCAGACATGTTAAATTGAAAACATCTAGGTATCTTGCAATATCCTATTGTAACTAAGCTTTACGGCTGTTTTAACAGCATGCAGATTTCATCACGCACGTGGGATAGCACGCAATTCCCGCATCTCTTGTGCATATTCCACGCGTTACAATGAATACTTGTATGAACGCGTGCGGGGAAATCCCGCGTGCGTGATCAAATCCGCATGCTGTTAAAAACAGCCTAAGTTAATGCCGAATTTCAACCGCTAACTCCCGTTTTTGTGGGAAAATACGGTACCTAAGCTACGTCCCTTCCAAATTTCAAGTGCCTACGCTACGTTTAGCCTGTGCGTTGATATCGTGTGCGTGTCAGTCATGGGAATTCCGTATAGAAAATCTCTACTCATTTTTCCTAAAACACCTACGTAATAAGTTTCATGGTTTTATCTTAAAAAATGACGCATAAGAACCAAATGACAATGAATGAAACCTCGTATTGAAAAGTACAGTGGTTTATTGGGTTGTTTTCGAAGATCTTAAAAACACTGCAAATCAGGGGGGGGTCAGTGCCTTAATGGCTGAACTTTTAGTAGAAGGTAGCGCCATCTCTATATATTACTCTTACTACCAAAAAAGATGTAAGATGGCGTTATCAACAAGACCATAGAACAATAACAAGACACAAAGATAAGTAGTATTTGAATGTTAACATTGTCATGATCTATGGCTATTATGAAGAAATTGCGTGTCAGTGTCAGTTCAGTTGTCTTACAATGTCTCGCAAATAACATTTTTGTTATAAAAGCCTATACTCTCGGTATATCGTTATTTATAAATTTTGTATACCTACAAACAAAAATAAACATGGTGTGTCAAGAAAAAGCATCTTTATCCGCAAAAAGTGTTTTTATGAAATTCTTGTGACCTAACAGATTCCATATGGATCCAGGTTCCACGTGGTTCCACGGGAACCGAACTGAAAAGGCGGCACTGGCAAAGAACGACCGACATCTTCATATCCGCTGAAGATTAAAATACTATGTGTACCAAACTGATAAATGTCATCAAAGATTTGCCTCGCGAGGATAAATGATGCACTATTGGACGAAATGACTTTATCACCACAAGTGACAAGATTTGCTTCTCTTGGGAAACATAAACTAGCAAAACATGAATTGGTTTTCATGGTGAAAGGAATAAAAAAGGAATACACACACCCACTCGCATATTATTTTACAAGTGACATGAAAAAAACTGAACTGAAACATTATTATATGCGAGGTAATAAAGAATTATATAATAATTTGTTTTTTATTTATTGTTGCATGTAGGTAGGTACATAAATAGATTGAACTTACATTTAGCTAATAAATGTAATAACTGTTGTGTGGTGTAACTACCTTAAGGCAAATATATCTTATATCTTTATAGATTGAAGTTAATAGCCGGATCCCCACCAGACAATCCAACGCGATCCGATCGCGCGATCTAAGGAATCTTACATACTAAACTTCTTGGATCGGGCGATCGGATCGCATTGGATCGTTTAGTGGAGATCCGGCTATTAACTTGTGATAACAATATCTATATATACAGGGTGTTCCAACAGGGCACCCTGTATGTATGTACAATGAGGCTGAGAAATATAAAGAGATGGCGCTGTTCAGTATGACGTATAGAGTACGACAAAAAACTCCTCGAGATGGCACTCTTTTCACAATTGTTAATTTTTTCTCCATGTTGCAAATACAAACAATAAGTACATCAGCTAAAATCAAACCATACCGCGATGTATACGAACACCCGACAACGCCATCTAGGAGCGGATATAGCTACTATATAAATTAAACTTCCAAAACTCAACACCCATAAAACTTTCAACCCCTATTTTTTTTTTAAATGCTTATTTTTATATTTTTGTGATTATGTAGTGCTTAAATACAAAATATAATGTTTTTATCTTGAAAAATGACGAAATTCATACAAAATATACCCCTATTTCATCCACTCACAGGTCGAAGTTTCAAAAACACTAGAACAAAATGTTTAATTATTGCTCATCAAGTGCTTAAATATAAAGTTTATTTAAAAAAAGATCTACCCCGGCCGGGAATCGAACCCGGGACCTTCGGCATAGCAGTCATGGTCACTAACCACTACGCCAGTCAGCCGTCATATATTTTTATCTTTTAAAATTAAGTATTCGCATACAACTTTTAACCCCCCCTTTTAACCCCTTACAACCTCCGTTTCGCAATAAAAAGTAGCCTATGTTCTTTCTCAGGGTCTAGACCATATGTATACCAAATTTCATTCAAATCCGTTCAGTAGTTTTGGCGTGAAAGAGTAACAGACAGACAGACAGACAGACAGACAGTTCCGGATATAACCAACAGATGGCACTAAAAGCGCAATACAGAGAACTTGTATGGAACCGAGGCCAATTAATAAGAAATCCTACATCGCGGCATTAAAGTTTTTCAGCTGTTTGAAATAAATACAAAACCTAATATGTTAAATCTATTCTATAGTAGGAGAGTCAGACAGTGACTTTCGCATTTATAATATTAGTTAGGATAGTATTAATTACCTTTGAGTATATGTTTATAATTATGTTCTACTAGCTGTTCCCACGAGCTTCGCTTCGCCTTAAAACTTTTCCGTGGGAATTCCAGGATAAAAAATAGCCTATGTTCTTTCTCAGGGTCTAGACCATATGTATACCAAATTTCATTCAAATCCGTTCAGTAGTTTTGGCGTGAAAGAGTAACAGACAGACAGACAGACACAGTTACCTTCGCATTTATCTGGGGGCACGGCAGTGCCCCCACCAAGTCGAGCAAAAAAGCGGCACGGCCGTACCATTCTTTTCTCGAAGCAATTCAGGCCATTTTCGACCCCCTGTAACTTCATTGTGGATAAAACTAGAAGACTGAATTTTCACTAACCATGCAGGCATTGTAAAGACACGGTATATTTCAAATTTCATTCAATTTGAACCAGTAGTTTAAGAATTATAACGGGTCAAAGTTTCTTAATTATGTCACTCGCTCACTCACCGATCATAAAAATTCTAAGTCACTTCTAGCAGACCTAGAAGCTTCAAATTTGGAATATAAGTAGTATTTGGTGTATGAATCAAGGGAAAACTAAAATATTTGGGGGCACGGTAGTGCCCCAACCAAGTAAATATAGGCGCACGGTAGTGCCCCTGCCAAATCGAACAAAAAATTCCCGTCATGCAAATTAAATCCGCAAAGTATGGATTACCTACCTACGGACAAAGCACATCAGGCTACCAGTGCTACCACGTATAGTAAAAGTTTCTTAATGTACAATTAACTTTGTGTATTGGAAACTAAGGTTTAAATTTAATTAGGGAAATTTGATGCAGTACGAAGTATCAAAGTTACGTTTAATCATTACCTACGAGTACATTACGTACCCAAAAATAAAGATTCTTGATTCTTATCTGAAGTTTGCGATTTATGTAGGTAGGTACCTGCCAAACTAAGTTAACGCACCTACGTACCTAGAAGGTACCGAAAAGAATAAAAAGTAGAACTGTCTACAAAATACAAAAAGAAATGAGACCCCATCAAAAACAATACTTGTCAAAAAAAACCAAGTCTCGTAACTCAACTGAGTTACTCAACTGGCCTACCAAACTAAGTTAACGCACCTACGTACCTAGAAGGTACCGAAAATAATAAAAAGTAGAACTGTCTACAAAATACAAAAATAAATGAGACCCCATCAAAAACAATACTTGTCAAAAAAAAACAAGTCTCGTAACTCAGTTGTTCTACGGTAAAAAGTTGAGAAATCCATGTAATTTAACCAAGTCCATGTAATTTAATTAACACGTGTTTCCATGCGATGGCCGAGTCAATATATTTATATAAAACATTAAAGATTTTTAAGATTGAGATGCGTGCGTGGATAAGACTTGGTATTACATGGATCTCTCAACTTTTTACCGTAGAACAACTGAGTTACGAGACTTGGTTTTTTTTGACAAGTATTGTTTTTGGTGCGATAATATTAGTTAGAATTAGGATTAGGATAGTAAGGATATCTGGAATTATTGACTCAAAATGAGTGCTGCCTCAACAGTGAAAATATAACGCACATTTTGATAGTAATTGGCTAACTACGAAGCTTTCAGCTGTCAGTTTGTTAGAAATTCTTGGAACTGCCTTGTCTTCATGTCTAAAGTCTATTCAGCGAAGGAAATCCTCTGTGTTTATTTTTGCTGCAATACATCGTCAAGTCTATGTCGACTAAAATAAAGACTATTATCGCTTACTCATCAACAATAATTCTATCAATATGGGAGACAATTTATTGTGAACGCTACGTTTCGTTGAATTTTTCGTGGAAACACGTCACTCATTGTTAATTTTAGGCCATTCCTCATGTCAGTTCTCAACAGTCCTTAGTTAGAAATTTGGTTATTTCATGTGAAGTGTATTACCACTTATAGTGAAAAAACAAGATCCATTACCTTTGTAGAGTCAACAAAATTGAAGTGTCCAACCCCTGTGCATTCATAACATAATTTTCATATTATTATTAGATTATTAGACCACCATTAAGTATGACTGCATTAGAACAAAATTCAAAATTTTCCACTAAGTCAACGTAACTTCGAGCTGTATTTACTTCTTGTGAAAACTTTACTGGTGTGTTACACAATTTAATTCTATTTTTAAGTAATACTAAGGAACACTGTATGTTTTCTTTACCAATAAAATAAAATAAATAATTAAAAACCGACCTCAAAAAACCACTAAAATGTAAGAAATAATTTAAGGTTTACACAAATTCTACTCGTATGTGACAGTACAAATATACCTAAGCAGGAACTGTTCTTTTTTGATGTTGGTGCCATATTTCTTCAGATTACACGAAGTAGTTGCTATATACCGTTGAGGAGTTCCCCCGGCTGCCTTCCGTTTCCATCATCAGATCAGCTCAAGGTCACCATCATATTTTTTTGTTATAAGAACTATATTTACGTTCTTAATTTCATTAGAATCGGTTAATATGTGCCCAAAATGGAAATTCATACCCTGTTTTTACCCCTTTACCCACCCTTGGGGGTGAGATAAAATTCTGAAAAAAATGGGCGCTCAAAATCGGTTCATAAACGGCGGAGTAATCGGTGAACATACATAAAAAAAGATCCCGACCAATTGATAACCTCCTCCTTTTTTGAAGTTGGTTAAAAAGAACATGCAGCTAATAACTTTTTAAATATCTACAAAACATCATCCGTTTCCGTGGTCGCAGTTCCCTTTACCTTTTAATTCCGAATAGTCGGGATTTGTGAAACTATTTTGTAGCATGCAGTCCGTGAAAGCAAAAGTTCGTGTGGAACCGCGCGCGAGTGACGGTGCGGTAATTAGCTACCGGCAAAGTTGAACACCCTGTACTAGTTAGTACCAAAATGTAGTAGAAATACAGGTGGATATTTTTATCCGTGATGTTCGTTGCCAGGTACCCTGAAATCGCAAAAATACTACTCTCCCAGGCTTTGGAAAAATGCGAAAAACCTTGCTTGCTTACAAATTCGAAAGAAACTTCACACGGACAATTTGAAAGCGACTCTTTATTTAGCCGAAGCGCGCAGCTAAGTAAACTGGATAAATTCATTAGCATTCATAGTTTTTACAAACGAACAAACAGAATCTAAACGAACAAATCCGAAAGGAATGGCAACAAACTGGGATACCGCCGTATTAGCAACACGCTAGCGTCCAAAAATACAAATGGGTAAAAAATACGGCATAAAACCTTTCTGTGTTCCGTAGCAAAGATTCATAAGCCACCGAAGCTTGCGGATTTTTGTAGGTACAGAATTAGTAGTATTGTAGTATTTTATTATCTCTATATCTTATTCTCACTCTGAAGTACACACGGCAACGGCAAATGGTTGGCAGGGCACACTAACGTAGGTAGTGTATGTGTGTGTCGGCGACGGTTCTCGGCAACCAACACACGGATATTGTAAACATGTAGTTGTGCCAGTGGCAATGATTCATTGTTTTTATGATATGAAGCGAAATTTTGCAAAGCATAGTGATTGATTGGATGGCTCAGTTGGTAAGATATAAGACTGACATCAACCGGGACGGTGGTTCAAATCCCTTTGAACCTAAATTATTCTTTTTTTGTTTTTATAATAGATTTAATTTATTTTTCTAGATAGTTACTAATAGTATTGTAGTATATACGAATAAAAGCAACACAGAAAGTGAATGAAACAAGTTATTAAGTGTTAAAATTACCAAATTTATTCTTGCCGTAACATAAACATTAAGGATGTTACATTTTTGTTGTTTTTCGTTTTAAAACATAGTTGTAGTTTATAGTAGTAAGGAAAATTTTCAATTTGCAGTTTTAAATCATAATAAACATCAGATAAGGATGGACTGGCTGTTTTACTAAAGTAAATAGGCAAGTCATTAGTTATATGAATCAACATGTTAATTAGCTAGAAATAAGATAACTTCTTCTAGCCTCAGTAACAATAACATCATTAACACATTGGCTTACCCATAATTGTAAATAATGATATTTAACAAAATCACTAAAATCTTATACAAATTGAAAAAGAAAAAATACTGAGCTAACCCCAAGGAAAGGGTTAAGGTCAGGAAGATGATGATGACGATTATACACATTTTAATAACTAATCGGTGCTCCGTCGTTATCTATAACTTGTTGTAATCGGTTTCTCATGCCATTCACCATATTCCAACACACATCAGTGCCACGAATCGACTCCCAGGTTGCAGTGACTACATTATCCAAATTAGCTTTGGATCTCACCTCAGATGGATCCCAGTTAAGTGTCATATGACCCCAAAGATTTTCAATGGGGTTTAAATCAGGGCTTTTAGAAGGCCATTCAATAACCGTTAAGGAATCTTGGGTGTTTAACCAATCTTGCACGATACGTGCGCGATGGATGGCGCAGTTATCGTGAACAAAATATATATGCGAGTCTGGATATGCGACGCGCACAGTTGGCAGTAAAACATCTCGTAAAACCTCCAAGTATCCTTGACTATTATTGTTAGCCCCTACTTCCACTAGCTCACCGGGACCCATCGAAGACATCCATCCCCAATAACCTAAAGTGATTCGCCCACTAGACCTGCACTGAAGAATATTTGTATCCTTATATCTTTCACCACTTTTTCGCCATAATATCTTACGTCCATCCTTGTCTGATTTAAAAGACTTTTCATCACTAAATATCACAACATTGTTGCACCAATCAAAGTTTAAATAGTCAGTCGCAAAACGCACTCTGTTTCGACGATGCTGATCAGTTAAAGCAATTTTCTTCGCGGGCCTCCGACACCTCAACCCAGCAGCACGCAAGTGAACCCGTACGGTTTGTAGGGATATATTGTGTGTTGTGGCCGTAGAACGGGTGCTGCAGAACGGATCGGCGCTATGTGCAGCTACGATTTCTCGGTGGCGTGGTGATGCATCCGTATAGGTAGTAGTAGGTTTCCGGCCACGACGACTACTGTCTACATGTCCCAAATCTGCGTATCGGTGAACCCATAATTGAACAGTTCTCTGCAAACAAAAAATACAAATACTTAGCATATACAAATACAAATATTCTAACGGTCAAATAAAATTATATTTGCAGTTCTATGTTACTTACCGATATCATTAAACGTCTTGCGATTTCACTAATTGTAATATTTTGTTCATATAATACAATTATCTCCGCCTTTTTGAACATGGTTAAATGACTTTCCATAGTGACTGCGAAGATAAATTAATTATAAATTGACAAATCACAAAGTGAATCACTATGCAGACGCAGAGGTGAATTGTCACTAAAACCACCTAAAACTAAAAACTAATTTCGTTTATTCATATTGTATGAGGGTAGAATGGTTTTACTTCTCAAATGAAGAACGAATCATATATTTTTAGCGAAGAGAAATATTCGACAGCTATGCATATTGTAGTCATTTGTCAATTTCAAATAAATTTATTTTATACTCAACAGCGTTTAAATTAACGCTAAATTTAAATAAAGTAAAATAAAAATACCCATCAGTGGACTCGAACTCACGACCTATGTTTCATAAGTCTAACATACTACCAATGAGCTACGAAGAGTATAGCTACCAGTTGTGAAATTTTGCTTCAAGTCAATTTTATAACTATTTGACTTACTCGACCGGTTGATATTTTTATGTCACAGCTGGTGTAAGGGCGTTTGCCTACGCGCAAACTCGTTTGTGCTGTTGTGTGTGTGTGTGTGGTTTGTTACTGGTGTATTTACCGATTTCTGCTTTATTGCACACATAGACAACGTTAGTGTGCACACATACACTACGTTTGTGTGCCCTGCCAACCATTTGGAGGTGCCGTGTGGTTCACGAGGCTATTTTTTAATGTACATGTTTTCTTGCCAACTGGCATCTGATCTAGTACTGAAGTGAAGGTCTTTTAAATCTCAGAAAGAGTACTTAATACTTATATGCTCTAGGATCTAGGATGGTAAATATAATAAGTAAGCAAAACTACATAAAACTAGAAGCTGCAATCGAAGGTCCCAAAGACGGTTATTATCTATCTATATAGAAATCTAAACCTTAGTTACAGTCAACAGCCCACGAGGTGCACAAAAATCCTGCACTTTGCTAGAAATTTGCTTCATTCACATGCAAGCCGTAGTTCGGCTGAAGATAATGGGCTGTTCAGTAATAAATCTCTCGTAATGGTGTAAAAATAAACAGTCGGGACGAATGAACGTTTGGGCGCCATTTTCATTTCGATTTTGGTCTGAGTGCAGTTAGAAGCCACGTCCAGGTGGCTAATGACTTATTATGTCCACATCGCTTTTATGTAGAGTCGTATCGTAACTGGTAAAGGTAAGTACGTATATAAGACGTATGGAAAAACGGCGTCGAAATGCCGTTGAAGTGGACGCACTTGTGTGAATTTCTGTGCAAATAATAGGTACTTACTGAATGTGATGCGTCCGTGGCGTACGATATCGATAAGTGGAGGCTTACCTTAAGGTCTTGGCACTCATTCAAGAGGTCGTGGATTCAAGTCTCAGCATGTACCAATCATCATCATAATCATCCATCACTTTGTTTGTTCGTAAAATTTATTCGCGACAAACTTAGGCTATACAAGTAACAAGTATACACCTACAATGTAGCTACTTTATATGAAGTTCACTGAAACAATAAATATAAACGCCTCAGCAATAAAAACTCCCTTGATAAGTTATCAAAGCGTACATTTTACGTCAAATATGGACTTAAAAAGTTACAATGATTAAATTTCGTCCTAATACTAAACTTTGAGTCGTGAAAAAGTTTTAATCCCCTGTGGTCAGACATCAAGCTGCGAGGAAATTAAGGAAACGTATTAAACGAATAGGTACTTTGAATTTAATTTTATGCGTACTTTGATCCTTGACGTAAATATTCGTATAAGATATGGGTAGGTACTTATAAGTAAGTTTAAGACGCTCCGCTCCGGCACGAGAGTCTCGGAGGCGGCTATGAAGAGTCGCGCATACCCAATGATATGAAATCATCATCATCACATCAGCTCATAATCATCTACTGCTGGACATAGGCCTTCCTCATCAAACCACTACCGACTAAGGTCATCGGTCCAGCGAGGGGGAGGGCGTCCCACGCTGCGTTTGCCTGTTCGTGGTCTCCACTCGAGAACTCGTCTTCCCCAACGGTTATCGATTCATTAGCAGATATGACCAGCCCACTGCCACTACAGCTTTCATATTTTGACAGCTAGGTCGGTAACCTTACTCCTCTGCTTTGTATATAATAGCCCCATAAAAGGGCCCTAACTGTGAAAATAGGTAAGTTTTTCACCATCTCCAAAAAAAGTCGGTAGGTATATGTGCCGAACACCCTGTATAATACCGACACAACCCTGCTCATGTACTGCTCCAGATTATCCGGCAAAACTTAATCTCCTCACATTCGGGCGGACATAAGTAGGTACCTGCTTTTAATTAATTTCAGAATAAGAACATTTCGGAATATTAAAAGGGTTTCGTACGGTCGGGCACAAAGTATATTGTCGTAGTGAAAAATCTAATGAACGGCTTGGAAAATTTGGATTTTAAAATATAGTTTCCATTTTTACCTAAAGGTGTAAAAGTTCCTTCTCAGACAGATTTCAAAAAACTTATTTCCAATACCACAGGTACTCAAACTATAGCTACCCTAAACCAACCCCTAAACCCCAAACCTAAGCTATTAGTTGCAATAGAACCATATAAGAACGGCCCAACTTCCCCTATGGTGCTAAAATTCTTTCCACGGCGAACGGGTGTAATCTAGAACAAAACGCGCGCCACAAGGGACCGAGTGGAATCCGCCACACTTCTCAAGTCCAGCTAAAGTTTCTAGAAGATATGACGCAAGGGAAGTTTTAACCCGATTCCGCTAAATTAATAGTGGCGCATCGTCCTTAAAAAACACTGCACCGGTGCCGGGGGTGTATGGTAATTGAAGGTATATTAAATTAAAGCTAGGAAGCTGCCTTGTAGATAAAGAGTCCACTAGCGTAAAGTACATTAATTTAATAGCCAAATTTAACCCTTCATAATACAATTATTAAGTCACACCTTCATATTTAAACTAGGACTAGTCCAAACAGTTAAGATTTGCAATGCCCCACTAAGTGTATCGCATGATATTTTAACGACAGAGCTACCGTATTAGAACATACATTAGCCAATAACAATCTAAAATCTGTGTCACTTGCCTGTCAAACGTCTGTCAGATCCATACAAGTTACGTCAGATGGTGGAGAACCACTAATTAATGGCAATCCGATGCATCCCCACAGCCTTTTAATACCAGAATCGGCACCCGGCTCTTTTTAGCGGCGCAGCGCTGTAAGTAATTAGTTGAGAAGACACATCTGGCGCGAGCTCCGGCGCCGCAGCGGCTGACGTGGGGAGAAAAACTTTACAATCGCGAGGCGATGGCCGTTTAATTAGTACGACGTCTTTTTGAGGTGTAAATTTGTAGCGTAAGACATGAGGCTTCAGGAAACTACGTGTAGAAACGATTAGTACGCCGTATTATTAAGGTGTATTTTTTTGTAAAGTTGTAGCGTAAGGGTGCTTGGATAGAGAATTGGGTTCCCTGTATCTACCTGTACCGGTAACCTGATTATGCGAAAGCACTCATGACATTTAAAAATCCGGGAAATGCTCCGTGAGTGAGCGCCGATTGTCTATGTAAGACATGAGGGGTCAGGAAACGACATGTAGCCACGACATTGCAATGGTTTCTATGTATTTTAAAGATAGTTGTCATCGAGCTATATGTCGCTGCCAGACTACACCTTTATTGATCCAGCGTTAGTTTTGCATAAAATGTTAAATTTTCCTTTGTAACTTACTAGGGGCTAAAGATGACGCATGAGCAAACTTTGTAAATAGGTCCTCAAAAAATTCTACACTCCGGAATAGGAAACTCTTGTGTACATCCATACAAAGAACACTGAATGCGATGCGTCCGTTGCGTACGATGCCGAAACATGGACGCTTCCCTTAAATGAAAACAAAATTATGTCATTATGTTTTACAATTTATTCCAAGTGAAGGTCGATTCAAACACAAAATCTGCAACTAAATGATTAAACAATTGTTATGAAAATGGCAGGTTTCCATCACAAACAGTTTATCCCTTGCGCTCAGTACGCTCGTCACGTCCTCCCACCTATAGAGAACTGGGTTCATTCCCGACGTATCAGGTATGCTATGCTTCTACACTTGCAAAAGCAGACTTTTTAATTCATTCAGGATTAAAAAGTCTTGTTCATTTCCTTTTTTTACTACACTTATGTAAAAAGAACATTATTTACATGAGTTGTTTTATTTATTAAATACTCTTCTGTTATCTGTGGGGGTGCACCCGGCTGTCTGGAATGAAACCTTTGTGCATATCCCCTAGGTCTAAACTGCCTTCCTAAGCTTGGACCATCCCACCACGCTGGTCGGTGGGTTCACATATTATTATATAGATATCTAAATGTGCTAAATCTAGATATGCAGGTTTCCTCGCGATGTTTTCCTTCACCGTAAGATGGATCGTATACATTGTACTTAAATCCAAAGAACTCATTGGTTTCGAATTCGAACCCGCATCTCTGGTGTAAGAAGCGAGTGCTTACCCTACTGAGCTACCACCACTCCTACACAAATTGTCATGTCAACGGTCATGTAACAATATAGACCAGTTGATATTTGGAGCTATTAGGAAGTGCCCGTGGAATGAAAAGCAAATATTCCACGTTTTCATCTTAAAATAAACTTTGATTTACAGCCCTCGAGGTGTCGCGAGGTGGTCTCACGACACTATTTCAATTTTGATTTACATTATAAAGATGATGCGGTGAAATATGTGTTTTTACTAAGTATGAGTTGTAGAAAATAGTGTAGTATTGCGTATATTCATATTGCTTTAATTACATTTTTATGTATGTACACTAAGTTATATAAAATAACTAAAAATGCACAAAACAATTTACTCCCGAAAATGTGTTAACGACGCCGCAATTCAAAAGAAAACAGAAAAAAGATTTCCGCAGTCCGCCATCTTGTCGGAATCAAATAACCGTTTTATCCGACACAAATTAAAAATAGCTCTCTCGCCGTAATCGCGAAAATTATAAATTAGCCCGCCTTGCACAAAAAGAGAACATGAAAAAACATATTCTGTATAAGCGGAATCGTCTTTGCCATTTGCGGAAAAAACGCGGTCACCCACCAGCTGAATATAAAGCAGAACATTTTTAATTATTTTCGTCCCTTTTCGACCGTAATTATTAATGTACCTTATGTCGTGTTTGAGATGCTCGCAGCGATCCCATTTATGTTCCTACCGCCCAGTCTACGCCTCGGGTTTCATAATCAGATTAAATTAAAATTAACTCAATTATTTTCATCCATCTTCGTCTGGGCCGGCTACTAAAAAGGCTATTACCTAATTTGTTTAATAAAACAAAAGAGGGTAAACAAAACAATCATGGGTGAAATGAGACCTTATGGCTGACCCTTATTTATGGGGAAACAACTTATTTCCAACAATGAGCCAAATGGTGGTAAATAGCCCATTCGCTTTACGGATAAGAGTTGGTAATTATAGATTAATCCGACCCATAATTTGCGGCTCGTTTAGGTTACAATTTTGTGGTATTTTGTTGAGCGCCACAAAAACTGAACGCTAGCAATTTACATGTAATTTACGTAGAGCAGTAAAAAGCTAGAAAATGACACAGCTACCTTTATTACTTTTTCGTAGTCAATCATACGATGCTAGCAGTTTGGCTCAAATAGGGTATATTTTTATAAGTCACACGTACTGTTTGACTTACTACTAAACCTATTATAGAATTGTTATGTGCTTGTACATGCTATTTCATGCTCAATCTTCAATAGAATTTTCAGAGACTTAAAGTTTTTTTGTGCAGCTAAGGGGAAAGCCAAATAACCAAAATTTGTATCGTGTCCGTAACTCGTAGCCCGACTAACGTTTGTCGCCGTTGTGAAGGGATTAGCCGGACTGATTAGTGGCCACTTACTACGCAGGGTGCGCCAGATATAATATAGTAGGTACAACTACCGTATCACCATCGAAACATTAGCAATTAAACAATCCCTAAGCAGTGTCATCCGCTTGCAAACATCAGTCAGATCCATACAAGTTACGTCACATTTAACAAGCGAGGTGATGAACAGATGTTCGATATAACCAGTAACCCCACAGGTACAGTTGATACATCACTCAGGAAACATGCTTGTAGTGCACCAATAACTTTTCCTAGTTAATGTTTTATTGAACTTGTGTTTGTCGTTTCCAACATTTGAATCTCGAAAAATAAAAACACCTCAAACGTAAGAGGACAAAAATAAAAATTTGAAACAAATACAATCCACATATCGGTAAGTCCGTAGATGTGTCACGTAGCTAAAACTGGTGTTGCCATACGAGAAAATCACTTTGCGATGGAGTTAGCACCGCCGGTGTTGCCAGTCTGGCGTGAAATTAGCTCTAACTTTTCTTCGAAGCGGTGTGAAGTTGCTTTTACAAAATACCTGACTGTGTGTCATTCGAAGGGTAACACTGGCATCGGACTTAGAATACAAGCAGAAGAGCCGTTAATGAAAGGTTACGTGGGTAAGATTTTATGTAGCTATAAGGCTTATGATAATATAATAGATTTTTTTTAAATATTTAATCTGGTTTTTTGTAAATATAATCTTCCCTTGTTTACATATTGTATATTTTTTTATTTATTTATTCTTCATTGCACAATATACAAAAGTAATTATGTACAATTAGGTGGACTTAATGCTAAAAGCATCTTCTACCATATGCATATATTTCGTTGTAAATGAAAATAAAAACAACACACTCGCTGACCTTTCACTGAAAATATCACGATTTAAGGTCGAATTTCAATAAATCACTAATTATTACTAGCTATGAGTTATATAAATTATAATATATTAAATTATGGTAATGTATTTCAAAACAAGGTTTATCTTAATTGATGCTCCTTCTGGAGTTATTCTGTTCACCTAACACTGAAGCTATAATGGGAAATTAATTTATTTTCGAAACTCGATTGGGCTGTTGCATATTAAACTGATTTTGATGTTATAAAATATTTTGGGCAACTAGAGGCGTCTTCAAAAAGTTAAGAACAATAACGAATAACAAATTCTTTATCATATAATAAATTGGGTTTATCCAGACATAGATTACTCTGAAAAAGCGCCAAATATGGCTTCATAGACACAACTATCATCTGTTATCACACAACGTATAATAATAATTAATACAAATTAGTGCTGAAATAAAACGCATAATAAATTAATGATGTTCATGGCTATAGCTCGACACAAAAATACATACATACCCGTACCGTACAAGTCAAACTTATTACTATTTTTCAGGATAAAAAAAAAACAAAACTCAACAGGCGTGTTAGCGCGTAAAATATCTGAAAAACTCAATTCGCCGAAACAATTTTTGTCGGAAATTTCATAGATCCATTTAAGCTTTACAAACTCGGATAAACTAACAAGTGGGAACTACCTCGCGTAGTGCGGAATGGCCGGTGACCATCGAACGGTTTTCAATCGCAGTCTACTTCTATTAGCTCTTTAGTTCTGAACTAACTTCTGGTTCGTATGTTAATTGCAAGTCTTTCGGCTCAATTTCGGGTTTAAATTTAAGGAAATTATCTTTATACCCTCTTATTCATAGAATAATTTTAGGATGTTTTAGCTATTGAACTGTTTAGTCCCTCTCTGTCAAAGAACTAAAACTTTTCTATGAATAAGGAGGTTAGGCTGTACAATTGATAAATGATTGTTTTAATGATACAAATCCTGTTCGATCACTGATTAAATTCGACCTTGTGCTTCTTCATCACAAATATATTTCCTATCCTCTTGAGAGTAATATCCGGTTTGCTTCAAATTCTGAATTGTTCCTCAGGCAAGTTGTAATATTTTACTATCACAAATAAATGGAAATATTGGTATGTAGTAAAACAATGACTGTTTTAATTGAATGTTTAAGAAAAAAAAACATTTTCTGTGTGCAACGTTTTCATTACACGCGAGTGTATATTATAATTTGTGCAATAAATGATTAAATAATAATAAATATATCAGTCAAAAATCAAGTGTAAGTTTATCCGCGGGATAAAAGCATAGAAAAGTGCCTACCACAGGAAATAATTTACCAAACACGCAAATGAAATGGAGATATTAGAGTTAATAAGGCTGAGATTTTAAGGCTGTATTTAAATGAATCTAACACAATGTTTATACAATTATGCAAATGGTGTAAAGGGGAAAGAAAGTTTTGCTGAGTTCCTCATTAACATACAAAGGTTTAAACGCTTCTCTGGTACAGTGTTAAAAGTAGCAGTAAAACTCCTCATTTTTATAGAATGAAAAATAATGAATAGTATTCTCTCACTCACTGAACACAATTTTGTGATTTAATTAAATTAGGTATCTAAATGAAAAATCACCAAAGTGGAGAATAGATGTGAGCAATAAAGTTGCTTTAAATTTATGCGTAAACGCATAATTCTTCGAGATGTATTTATTAAACATTGAAGTGTTTTACAAAAATAATTAAGCACTTTCCATGATATTATTATTATTTAATACTTTATTGCACAAATATGACATATAAACAACTAGATGTCCCCGCGCGCTTCGCTTCGCCTTAAAAAGTTTTCCCGTGGGAATTCCGGGATAAAAAGTAGCCTATGTTCTTTCCCAGGGTCTAGAACGTATGTATACCAAATTTCATTCAAATCCGTTCAGTAGTTTTGGCGTGAAAGAGTAACAGACAGACAGACAGACAGACAGACAGACAGACAGACAGACAGACAGACAGACACAGTTACTTTCGCATTTATAATATTAGTTAGGAAGGTACAAAAGGTGAACTTAATGCTATAAGCATTTTCTAACAGCCAACCTACAGGAGGTTCAAGTAAAAAGATGTTCTTTTTCAGAATCATCTAGAAAGTCAATTAATTGCGTAATAGCCCTCCAGAAGGCAAAAAGTCTCACCACTGGTTCCCCATACACTGTATTTTAAGAGTTCTTACTACGTATGAATATGAATTCCCTATTTTCATTTTCATGAATTTTAGGCAGGCCTTATTTTTTTACTTATCATCGTTCGTTGGTACTTATGTCTAGGGCTGTTCCTTGTAATGTTATCTGTGAACTACCTTCAATTTGCGTCTGGTAATGTAAAAACTGTTTTTTTTAATGATTATGAATATTGTTTTTATGTATGTACAGCAACTGGCTGTTTTTCACTGATAAAGTCCGAGTTTAAACAGTTAAAAGCTAAAAGAAAAATAACTCAACATGCAACAGATGACTGTTTTAAATTTGTAAAAAACGAGCAAAAAGTCTTAAAACCCACTCAAGTTCACAACTTTACCTTCAAAACTTGCACAATTTCTTACAATTTTGCAAAAACAGTGGCACTCTATTACAAAAATAGCATTTAAATTTCTGTGATGGCTCCTACACATAATTCCCAGCTCTTATTGAGCAAGTTTTTAAACTTTTCTTTTTTTATTGTCTCGCCCATTATTCACTAGGAGGTAAATTTTAGCATTCCCCCATCTCGACAATTACAAAAGTTTTAATTGCTCGTACTTTCCTAATTACAAAAAACACTGACTCATGAAGAAGGGAAAATATTAAAGCAGCTCTCTTCAGGACAAGAGAAAGGAGGAACTGAACGTTTTTATTTTAATGTCGCAGAAGAAAACGGTTATATTCGAACTTAGTAGTTCTGACGTAGCATAAACTTTTGGTGATTAGTTTTATGAATTTGATCGACTATCAAGTATAATGATTATGATTGCTAATGTACTCTACATTACTAATATTATACTTTTTTGTTGCAGTGAAAAAAATATTAGTATTTAGATAATTATATAAAGTAACCCTCTAGGTACCGATTGCAATCCGTGCATGCGTGCATCCGAAGCGGCATAGTGGACAATCCGATGTTTTCTTACATAATGTTTTATGTACTTTTCGCTTGCGAGTCACCTCTGACTACCCCTTAAGGGATTACAATCGTGAGCATATGTATGTGTATGTACTTTTAATTAATTTTTTAGTATAAGTACTGTGTTTTTATATGGATCTTGACATCCGCAATAAAGAATTATTATTTTTATAATCCTTTAATTTGAGGGATTATCAAACATTATTTTAAATCTGCCGTAACTTATGGATGGATCTGATACATGTTTGTCAAGCGGGCCAAACTACTTATCGATAGTTAATTGCTAATGTATAGGTGGTGGTGTTAAGATAGCTGTAGTTACATTATAATGTGTGTACAGTTTACGGCACAAAATTTCACTTCTCATCGAAATCATTGTTTGCAAACCCGCTGTAATGTAGCAAACACATTTCATAAGAGAATCGATGAAAGTTTCCCGGTTTCGTTGACTATTAAACCGATTCAATGGCCCGGACTTAATTCATGGGTTCACGTTCTCTACCTACGCTTTGAAGTTTCTTTTTAATTTCACTTCGTAATGGTTTATTGTTTATTTATTGGTTCTACACTAAGGATAGTTAAGATTATTGTTATATTAAACTTCTGCTTTGTACAGTTTTTAGTGGGAATTATTAAAATCTTATAATTGGACAACTTAATGCTTTTGGTAGACGGTGTAAAAAATATTATACTTACCTACATAATAATATTATTGTATTGATGCAATATTGTATTTACATAATGTTTGACATAAATGTAATGAAATAATAAAAGTAAAAATCTAGAATTTTCACGGGAAAACCGAAGTGAATCAAATTTCACGAAAAAAACTAGTAAAATAATAATTCCAAATCTATTTTTTACATCTCTAACTCCATTAAATCAGCGTTGTCACACCAAAAGAGGAAACAGAATCCAAGCAAGCTCCACTAATGCAAAACACCCCACAACTCGCCTTTGAACGCGACAAAAACTTACCGCGACACAAAAAAAAGCAATTGCGATTTATAGCTTTCGCGAAGTGAAACAGTACATCAGTTTTCAGGCAAAAGAGTAGCGAGCACTCCATTCTTTCACTGTCCCCCGGATCTAGTTCAAGAAACTGGTCTTCCACCCAATGTCTACTAGTCGTAAAGCTGATTTTGATTCGGTGTTTTGTGATGCTGACGTTCACGATGAAAATGAACGGATAGCAGAAAGAAGTGTGCAAGTGTCAGCGTTAAAGTTCTTTGAATCGTCGACCTTTTGTCACTTTGTGCCGGCTTGTCTGACTGTCTGTCACATCTTTCATTTGCAGCTGTACGGGAAAGTTCCCGTCTCCGTCACTGAGCAAGAAAAGCGTAATAGGGTTTTTGTTATCCCCTTTGGGGAGTAGAATGATTCATGCATTTAGCTCGCAGCTAGAGGATTCTTAGACAGAGACATAAACTGTATTATTTCAGAAAAAAGTTGACACAGAGGAACCCTCTTTTTGTATTAAAATTTATTGTGAAGTAGCAGGATAAACGTGACTTTTTCGTTTTTTTTTCTCTTATACATAATATTTATATATAAAAATTGCAATTTACCTCTTTAATTATAAGCATTAAAAAAAGCATAATTTAAACACTAATATACATAAAAATACGTCCCCTTTTCCATCTAAACTTAAAAATCGTGGTGGCATATTTATTTTTATTTTATTTTATTTTAATTGGGGACATCTCACACACGGCCATTCGACCCCAAGCTAGGCAGAACCTGTGTTATGGGTGTCGAACAGCTGATATATCTACACAAATACATAGATAGATAGATACTAAATATAAATATCAACACCCAAGACCCGAGTACAAATATCTGTCTTTAAACAAATATCTGCCCCAGCCGGGAATCGAACCCGGGACCTTCGGCTCAGTAGTCAGGGTCACTAACCACTACGCCATTCGGTCGTCAAAGAATAATGGTTAAGATCTCGACTCTTACACGTGAGGCCGTGGGCTCGGATCCTCACATGTAGGTACCAACGAATCTTTTGAAATAAGCATATTAAATTCATGAGCAATGAAAAAGTTCCAGTCACTTATGGAATTTCAAGGGCAGGTGGAACTTTTTCATTGTCTATATGTGTAGTTAAGCGCCGCTTAAGTGGCAGTGGGCTGGTCACATCTGTCGAAGAACCCATGACCGATGGGGTAAACGTGTTCTGGAGTGGAGGCCGCGACTAGGCAAACGTAGTGTGGGACGCCCTCCGGCTAGATGGGGTGACGACTTGCGAAAGGTGGCTGGATATGATTGGATGCGGAAAGCTAAAGATCGCATCCAGTGGCGTGCTTCGGGAGAGGCCTACGTCCAGCAGTAGACTGCTATAGGCTGATGATGTGTAGTTAGTACAATTTATACCACGGCGACGAAAAAGATAATTTGGGGTAGATGCTTTTAGAGCCAGCCGTTTTGTAAACCGCTGTCTGGTGTGGTTCATTTTGAAGTTATATTATAGTGACCGCAATGCTTCTACTCAGATAATGGCATCCGGGAAGGCGAGTGTGGGGAAAATTAAGCCATTTGTATTGTTTCGCGTGAGACCGGGCAATGCTCATGGTTTTGTGTTTAACACTCAACAAGAAAAAGGGTTTTTAACACCCGACGAAAAAGAGGGGTGTTGTAAGTTGAACGTGCCTGGCTATCTGTCTGTGGTAGCGTAGCTCCCGAACGGCTAAACCGATTTTTTATTTGTTTGCTAGGGTCATTGGTAATGTTACCACGAGTGTTCTTATAGCTATATTTTATCAAAATCGTCTTAACCGTTCAAAAGTTGAATAGTATTTATAACACAGTCAAACCATATTAACATTTGGTTTTGTGGGATGTATGTAATAGCATAAGTTGTTTTCTTTGAATAAAGATTTAATCTATTCTATTCTACCTACTAACTTTTTTTGGAGGTAATGTACTAATATATATATTATATTGATTTCCGTATAGAATCACATTGGGTTTCTGGGAAATAATAAATACCTATTAATTATCGATAATTAGGTCTTAACTGTTCTAAGGTTCATTTTAATTTCATTACAAGGTAATTAAAGCTATTTAATATAGGTAATGTTATAAAATTATATTTGTACTAGTTTAGTTTTATAAACCTTTGTGTTGAAATTGTCAAGTTAGGTAAAGTCACAAATTCAAACTTATATAGGTACTTATATTTTAAGATATCATGAGAGGTTTACAGAAAGAAAACAATATACGACTACGTAGTTATATGAAGTTATCTATTAATTCATATAAAGTAAATAGTAAAAACCATACAACATAACCTAAACTGCGAGCGCAAGGCCTGAGCTGGACGGAGGTCAGAGCGGTTGCTGAGGACAGAACGGCGTGGCGCACTCTCGTGAAGGCCCTCTGTACCACTGGGGTACCTTAGTACGACAACATAACCTAAACAAATACCTTCAGCTATTATTAGTGCTATTGAGCACACAAAAAACAAAAGTGCATGCTTTTTCATCAACTTGTAAGACCACTCGGCTTGGGGCGCGAAAGAAGTCCCGAATAGGACTGGCAATAATAATTTTAATCAAAGACAATGACACCGCTCTCGAGCCTACTGCGAATTGCTCATCATCTTCTATTAACATTATGAAGGAACCTTCTAGAAGTGTGCGCGAAATAAACAAAGCCGTATTGCAGGAGGTTAAAACCTCTTGCCGTCGAAATATAACTCTTACCGCTCAAATTGAGAGCGGTGTTTTTAATGTTTTGGGTTTATGTTTATTTTTTTTACTTTTCCATGTTTTTAAAACAATGTTAACGTTTTACTGGCATTTTAAAATGATAACAAGAAAATAATTTGGTATTTTTTTAGGTATTGAGTTAACTTTAAAATATTGTTATTATGATAGTATTAAACATTGTGATAGTAATTTTAAGTTTATGTATGTATGTTATGTATTTATGTATGTATCATGTATATAATTATTTATATTTTATAGGTACTTATAGTTATATTAATATTTTGGTTAGGTACTCAATTTAGACCATCTTCTATCGTAAGCACTACCAATCACTTTTTCAACATCACCAAAGGTTAACTGGTAGAAAATGTTGCTAGCATTAAGTTCGCCTTTGTACCAATTTATTTTGTGCAATAAAGAATTTAATAATAATAATTGTTCATGCATAAGCTGCTCCGCTTGGCTTTAATAAGTTTTTTTCGTGACAATTCCCTAAATTAGTGTTTGTGTCAATCCAGAGTATTAGCTTCCTGCATACGAAATTTATTGATAATTCGTTTAATAGGTTTCCGCGAATATACTAGACTATATACTAGACTATTTATGCAATAAAATAATGTTACTTTGAGAGAAAATAATATGTAATAAGTAAGAGAATGCAGAAACTTGGTAACTGTACAAATATTATGTATTTTTTTCTCTTGGATTTGAAACGAGTTTTTTTAGGAATATATCGATTATTTTATTTTACATTATACAAAAGTAAATACAATACAATCAGGTGGACTAAATTTTATGTTAAAAGCATTTTCTACCAGTCAACCTGCTGGAGCTGGCTGCCCAAAAAAAGGGCCGGTTATCCCACCTATTCCTAATACGTGCATAGTAATATTATGCGTCGCAGTACTCGCAGTGTTTCATACAGCACCCGCCATTATGACTCCGTCTGCACAAACTCCCGACAACACTGAGAAAACTGCTTACGTAGCATTACACACGGCAAATACAGCCTTCACTACCAACTACACCTGTACAGCCTTCATCACCTCTATGACATGGGCATAAGGTTGGAACTCCAATGTGTGTAGTGAAAAGAAATCGTTGGAAAACCTACAAGTTGGAACAAAAGAAATGCAGTTCAGAAATAGAGCGACTGTGTCAGCGGCGACCTTTTGAGTGCTGTACTCAAAGCTCACTTCATTCCAGCCCGCGTATTCTTGACTAAGAAGCTATCTTAATGCAGTCGTAGCATCGTTTTTTTAATAACCTAAAAAACATTTAAGGCTTTATCAAACAGAAAGCGTTACTAGCGCGCTTACAACACATCTTAGGCCGGGGTCTCCTATTTACGCCGAAGGGCGCGTCCAGCGTCACGCCGTAGGCCGCGTCACAATGCTCACTATAGAAATGTACTGATGCGGTCTCCCTCACACGGCGACGTTGGTGCGTAGATGTAGTGAGCATCGTGACGCGGCCTACGGCGTGGCGCTGGACGCGACCTACGGCGCGTAATAGGAGACCCGGGCCTTAGCGTCGTAGCACGGCAGCGGAGTCAAGTAAGCGGTCTGACGCGCCCTAGTAACGCTTTCTGTTTGACGAAGCCTTAAAAGTCTCCGATATTGCATAACTTTTAAACGTCTAAGCAGTTTTTGGCTTGGGGTAACAATACGGTCTATGACACATGAAAACAAATCGATAATTATTATTGGTTTATTATATTGGTTCAGCCGTTTCGCAGCTACGCTACCACATAGGTACACAGTTATGATAAATTTATAACACCCCTCTTTTTCATGGTTAATGAAGGGTGAGTACTATTTACAAATTTTAAATACTTTTGGTAAATGACCATTACTTATTCAAATACATTTCTTAATCTTCTGCCGCAACACGGGTTCGGTTTCGACGCAAATAAACGTCACTATATCGTGATTTACCATAAATACAGCACTGTGATAGGTGGAACGCGCATTAAACGAGTTTATCCACATCGATAACGAATCCGTGTAGCGGCCGCTATACGTAATAAGGATATCGGCCGTCAAGCCGTCGCGTTGGCATTACCTGCTTATCTCGAATAGTTCTCCGCCCATCCTTAAGGTTCGTGTTCCTCACTTATGAGTGTAACGGGAGCGATACACTTTGAAAAGCCACTCGGGCGAGTTAGCAGCTATGTAGTGGAATAACGAATGTGTTCAGAACTACTTCGCCTTCTTAGAGTGTCGGTGCATGAAGCTGCGTACAGACCCAACGAACGCCCAACGAACGCCCAACGATGGATATTTATCATACATAATACAGGTCAGATTGCAGCAACGAAGGTCAACGAAACCCGTTCGTTGGCGGTCGTTTGGCCGGTCTGTACGCAGCTTAACCCTAGAGGTGAACTAGGTGGAGGGATTAGCTAGTCAAATTAGCGTCAGGGGCTCATTCCCTGCATTGACGAACGAACGAACAAGCCAGCTGTAGCGCTAATTACGGCTCTATCTCGTTTTATGAAGCTTGCCGATTTCATGGAAATATCTTATTTTATTTGACATATTTTAATGGCAACAAACATATTTATACATACATAAATAAATATTTATATATGTAGAAAACATAAGTATAGCATCAAATTTTAAACAAACAACAAATAAACTAGCAAGAGGCCAGAAAATCCAATATAAACATTGTCAAACAAAGTAAAAGGATCAAACTCTCTCCAAGTTTTTATTCTTAAACTTATTGACCTTTTCAGATTTGGACAGCAGTTTGAATATAATGCGATTACATACTTACCCTAAACTTGTATGAAAGGAAACAAAAGATTGCTCTTATTTGTTTACAGAAACTTACTAAGGCCCAGGAGGGTTACACTATACTGAAAAAAAACGAACGAACGAGAACTGGCGTGCAATAGGAACGTTTAATACAACGAGGTAGAGTTGTGAATCGCGCAGCAGCGCTCTGAAACTGAGATTTTCCTCATTCAGTGACCCCCCAGTTTCTCACTTCATTGAATCTACCTAAGCATGAACTTTAGTCATCTTCAACAACAGTGTAGCCAATCCGGTTAACAACACCCAATTTAACGATCTCTATAATAAACTTTATACATAGTTGGTAAAAATACATTCGAGCGTAAAGTTTCCATGTTTGTAAATCAATCATGCGTAAACTAGGTATATTGAACACATCTTGCATCAAGCGTTCAGGCATTTCCTGGAAATGCTGTAGCTTGCAGAATTTTGAGTTTACAAAATGTAAACTGATACAGAATGTATAAGTACTTATCCTGATTCCTTGCTGGCTTGTAGGCCTTTTTTAATAGGCGTCTAGTTTAAAGATGACATTCCTGATTAGCTGATTAGCCTAACTGACTTCCGTTTAAAACCAAAAACAAAAATAATTACCTATCTTTTACCAGTATTTATACCCGTACTAGTAACTGGTAGAACCCACAAGACTCAATAACAAAAAATCTGTATTCAAACGATACCACGTTTTCTGCGTCACGATACTAGCTGCTACAACGCCCAGTCATAAAAAGAGGACATAAGCACAAAAATACAAAATTAAGACGTCTCATTTCATTCATATTTTAGGGAGGGCGTCGCGGCCATTTTCGGAACTTATGTAAACAAGAAACGTGTTAAGAATATGTTACAGCGCCTCCGCTCAGACCACCAGCCTTAAACGGAGCAGAAGGGAGAAAAAATATACAAAAAGCAATTTTGAAGGCAAAAATACAACTTAGCTTCCCAAATAAGATCAATATCGGATGGCTCTTAACATGAAATTACATTTCTAGTTACAATAAATGGCCTAAACTGCTCAGATTGTTCAGGGACCATTTTCCGTAAATGGAATTAGGCAAATGAACATCGAAGCACAAAGCTCTGGAATCGCTGAGCCTATTTTTCAACTGAACGAAATTAGAGGAATCCTTTCCAAGGACCAAGTTTAAATGGGCTCTTAATGCGATCGGAACCCGACAAGAATTCTGCTAATGTTAAAAGGAATCTGCACAATCTTATTGTTTCAATAAGTTCCGGGCAGTTTCCTTTCATGCTTTAATACTTTAAAATTCTCAATACTCCCACGCTCTACGCGAGAATTTCAGGCGAGACTTTAAAAGATTTTAAAAGTTTTTGCGTGGTAGATGGAATGCCTTAACTTTTGTATGAGCGCCGTTTTAAACAAGGAACCCGGTTCTTTTCCTGTTTTTAGGTAATACTTCTGTACTTGTAATCTACACGGAAGCCGAGCGGTGCACGAAAAGAGCCTTCCCAAGTGACGTATATCAACCACACCTAACATAAGTATCCGACTTACTATTGTTTCGAATTTATTGTTTTATAATATTAGACCATAAACCAAACAAACTGTTGACACAATAGCGCAATTAGAGCGGTCCACTCCGCATCCACACTCATAACTCGGAGACAAAGACCCAACTTACGTAACCGCTGACAAAGTGTAAGATAGTACCTACACAGTTCCGGCTGCGTCTCAACTGGACAAATGCCTCACAAGAATGGGCCGAATTTATGTCCGGACATTTGTTAAGGTCTTGCGAGACGAGCGGCCGCTGCAAGAATGTGCCGCATTATTCTAACCCGGGCCGGTTACGGTTGGCGTGTTAATTTATAATACTTCGCTGGAGCAGCGGTCACTCGGGAATGTTCGGCAGCGTTCGGGAAGACTCGGGTGGAGGGATGTTGTTCCAGTTATAAACTGGCGGAAGCATTAAAACTTTTACCGAAGTTTAATAACATTCTTTTCTCACTCATGCATAAGAATTCGTGACTTCAATTTACTAAATGCTAAATTCGCAGGATGCACAGTTTTATTACAGCTAAGTCACGAATATTTTCTCGAAGAAGCGAAAATGCCGCGACGGCGTTTCTCGGAGATGCCATTTCGTCCACAACATATTGACCCCAAGTGCATATTTTACGAAATTCAGGTCAACCCAGCCAGATAAAAACACGAAATACTGCAGCACAATCGCTATGAAATATATGAAAGAAGCAATCCAGTATTGGGAAATATTTACTGTGTTTTTTTCTAATAAACAATATGATATGTTTTTAGAAAAAAATAGTAAGATTCGAGTACTAGAAGGGGTCTTATTAGAGGTCCGCCGTGGTTGTTTTTATGGTGCTAAATTATTCTATAATCAATTGCCGATACTTAGATCATTTTAAGCATCCAAAATAATACAAGGACCGTCTAACAAATAAAAAGTGTATATATATCGCACATGACAATCCGCACCGAAACACCGAAGTCACATCTTGTAAAACTAAGTTTCGAGATTATGTAATTTTTTGAAAAAATCTAAATTCACTTCTTTTGTCTTTCGCGTATTCTCTCTATATGCATTTCGGTCGACTTTCCCGAATCTTAGCAATTGTACAAAGACGAACATAATGGAAGAAGCGCCGTTGGCAACTCTTGCGCGATCTGCTAAATGCCAGCAGTAGTTTACAGCGGTACGTGCGATGAATGTAACCTGCAGGGCCACTCTACCCCACGAAAAACTAACTTTCAAAGCGCTCCTGAGCTAACCACGACTCTACGTCATTGCATTAAACGTACTTATTGCATGATTGATGTGGTTAGTTTTTTTGCGGTAAAGATGAAGTAAACCTCGTGCTAGGAAAATGCTGTTTGCAATTAATGTGGGGTTTGTAAAATCTAATGTTAATGTAATTAGTGTGAGAGCAATTGGGGTGAGTTGTAAAGTAAAACCTGGGTTTAGACGCTTTTATTGCAGCGATAAAGAAATACAAATGTGTTTCTGTTTCCGCTCTCGTCTCCTCTTTAATGGGTTTCTGCAATTTTGTAATTAGCTTCGGGAGCCAATCTTTTATGGGCACTGAATGTTTAAACGGGATTCTTGGAGCACCATTGTATTACACCGCAAACATACATTTTACGTAAATACATTCAGGACCACAGATCCGGAGACGCCAGAATCAACTCACTTATCCCAGGTTTTGTAGGTAATTTACGAAAAAGAAAAAATATTATTTTTTCTTCTGTCATCTGCATACATTATCTGTCAAAAGATTTTATTCAAAATCAGTCGTCATAAAATAGATTATTACCACCACACCCGCGAAGCCCAATATCCCCTCAGTAATGCAGTTCAATATTGGTGCGAATGGACTGGCTTGAGGCGTTTGAGCGGACGTGTCCTACATACCCCGTGTTCCCCTCTCACTGTTTGAATATCAATAACCCTCAACCAAGTGGGGGGATAGGGAGACTAATTTATTTGCAAACTCTCTAGCATTCTGCAGGATACCGCTTCTGAGAATGTTGAAATATAAACTTGTGAGCAATGAAAAAGGTATAGTGACATAATATTAAATGGCAATGACAAGGGAAACTTTTTCATTGCTCCTGAGTGTGTATTACTCAGGGTGTAATTTAATCAGGGAAGTCGCAATTCTGATGCGCAATGATTTACTTCAATATTGCAAACAGCGGTGGCATCATTAGTTATTAGGCATGCTTATTTTTTAACTTTATTGTTATTTTTTGTTTACTTAAGAAATCGGAACTATACAGCAATTCCTAATATTAAATTTTATGTTGTTAATCTAACAAAAATTTTTATTCTTTGCAAAGCTTTTGCAAAGTCCAATGTGTTACTATTTATATCATAGGTAAAAATATTTTATCACATGGAAACCAATTCACTTACGTACCTTCAAAACACCTGTATCTACACGGAACATTATTCTCAATGTTTTTGTATTTAATGTTAAGTTTCGCTTAAAAACAGCAGTTTTTCAGAGTTGTTACATAATTAAAATAAAATTTCTATGGATATCGGCAACGTCACTGATGAAAAATCACTCTAGGAAAATGACTGTGTAGGCTGATCAAGTTGATGTATGAATGAGATTTTTTTTTAGTTTAACCTACTAGCTAGATACATACATTATGGCACTACATACTAGTCTCAAGTGGTTTTTCAGCTAAGTGGAAAAATAATCAAAAGTTTGTCGAGAAAAGTACCTAAAGGGCAGAACATGAGTATTTCGTTTTATTTTTAAATTAACATTTACGAAGTTCAACGATACGAGAAATATTTTAAAACATTTAGCAGCTAATCTTCTTTTTGTCAAATAGGTGAAACATCCAATAACTGACCATGCGACCAATAATTGACCACAATCCTCTTCAATTCCAATAAGTAAGAAACACCTCATCATTAGCAGTCTACTGACGTAGGCCTCTCAAAAGGACGCCACTGCATGCGATCAATAGAAATACCTACCTACCTAATAGGTTCCTAAATAGAAAGTGAAATAATGAAGCAGTTTATCCTGAAGTCGATCGAGTCACACCTCGCCCCTACATCAGCTTTTCCGCTCACAAAATTCGAGACACAGACGGACAGCTGACAGGCAGATTGTTTCTTTTTTATCGGCCGAAAATTCTTTCCGAAAAATATCGGGTGCATTTGTTCCCGGTTCACGCGCGTACGAGGCTTTTTCCACTGCTCCGGTTTGATATTTCAAAGAGGGTACATTTACTTGGTCCAGATAGCATGCTTCGAAAACAGGCTTAGAAAAGAAATCGATCGTAGGATGCGCCTGGAACAGCTTCTGATCCATGAAGACGTTAATGAAGGTTGACCTTCTTCTGTCGCTGAAGCGTAAATTCGTTGACATGTAATCTGTCTGTCCTAAGCTACGGTGCACATACATGGTCACTGAACGAGTCTCAGAAGACCGAACTCAAGGTTTGTCAGACAGCAATAGATCGTAGTATTTTGGAAGTGCAGTGAACAGATCGTATGAGATATCAGAGGCCATAGACAGGGATAGATGGAAAACCTTCGCTCAGCATGTTAATTTATAGCAAACTGTTTTTTTATTTCTCTAATCTCTATTTATTGGATAAGGGTCGAAATCGTCCAACTTTCCTGTATTGATCCCATGATTGCTTCCAACTTCCGTCTGGGCCGGCGAAGTGGAAAAACGCTAGAAGTATTCAGAGGATTAATAACGGGAGAGAATTCCAATTCACTTATTTCCATTAGCATTGTAACTGAACCTACCAACTTGCTTGGTCCGATTCGTTCGTCGCAACACAAAACGTTTTCAATTTTGTTTCGCTACCAATTGAAACGTTCAAACGGGTACTGTTTGGTGAAATTTTCTCTACCCAGGTGTATTTGAAAGTGTTTTTCAAATACATTTAATTTTAAGTATAAAATATTGGTACTTATGTCTTCTTCTTCTTCTTCCTAGCCTCCCTTTTCTAGCTTTTATTATTTAGGAGCGCCTTAGTGCGTCGTTTTTATGTACTCTGTTTACAAACAATAACCTAATATTTGGAAATATATGACTTTAATATTAATAGCAACTGCGAAAACATAGAGTTACTATACGCAGTTTTGCAAATATCACAAGTATCTAAGTCGTAAAAAATAACCAATTTAAAATAAAATGAGATACTTACTGATTTATTTTAAATCTTCTCATTAGATGGTAAATTATAGTTTACTTTCTGTAATAAAGGGCCTTACACATACGTGTGCCGGCTCCGGAGCCGCATACTAACGCATCATACGGATTTTAACTTATGAGTTTCGTATGCAAATTTATAGCACTCGAGGTTGGCTAATTTGAGCTATAAATTTCAAGATACAACATGTCTTCGTAGATGGTAAGCTGGCTTTACACTAAAATATTGTGCGTTTATTAAATTTTCCGTTAGGTTTCTGGTTCTATGCCTATCATAAATTGTAGGGAACAGCTGTAAGAAGTTTGTTAGTGTTATTCTGATCCCATCAAAAACAATACTTGTAAAAACCAAGTCTCGTAACTCAGTTCGGCTGTCCAATTTCAAAACACAGTAACAGCCAAGAGACAAAATGTTCAGGAGAGCCAAAAAACGTTTTTGTCCCTTCATTTCAATGCCCTGGTAAAACTATGATACATATCTAAACGAATGTAAGCTTAAAAGAACCGGCAGAACCTAGGCTTTACATACAATACTATTTCATTTAAATATGACCAATATTGTTGCTGTAATGCACAAAAGAAAACACTAACTAGGTTTTAAATGGTTTTCTCACCCTAAAACCGCCCTCACTGACCATTTTAAAACCTAGTAAGAGCCATTATTGTGTAATTTAAGACAAGTAAAGTATATTGAAATTGTAATAATAACGTAATAATTTATATGTTTTTTATTTTTTTATATGTTTTGGATCCTTCACATAATATAAATCAAATTTTGAAGCACTTTTACACGACCGCACTAAGTAATAGCTGAAATACCGGCATATTTTTAAGTTTTATCTAAATGAACCAAATCGCCATATTAAGAAGGCATGTCTGACACGAACATTATTTATCATCATCATCATCACGACCCATTACGTCCCCACTGCTGGGGCACGGGTCTCCTTCCTGTGAAGGAAGGGTTTAGGCCTAGTCCACCACGCTGGCCAAGTGCGGGTTGGTGGACCCCAACACAAGCAAGCTTGTGCTGAGAGAGTTGTCGGGTAAGTGGGCAACCCGACTGTCAGATGTTTTCAAGCCGCCCGAAGGCCTCTGACTAGGCTTAACGACTGCTGCCGAAGCAGCAACCGGGACCCACGGCTTAACGTGCCGTCCGAAGCACGGAAGCGTCCAGAAAAGCACCACTTGAAATTGGTCACCCATCCAATGGCTGACCGTGTCAGTTGTTGCTTAACCTCAGCGATCAGTTACGATCACTGAGGCCCGCTCGACTACGGACGCTTCAACATTATTTATGGCTGCCTTAAATTAGACAATATTTCCTAAATTTTGAGCTAAAATTAGTTTACAATGTTTGAGTTTTTTTTGGTTTATGCAAAATAGGGCTAGTAGAAAGGTTCTGACGAGAAAGGTCTCTATGGCTTTTATAAAGAAGACAAAATTTCCTTATGTTCTACTTTTAATTCACCTCTCTAGGTCTCATTGGTTCAAAGATACAGGTTCTGAAATATCTGATATTTTTCGAAAAAAGTGTTTGTAATAATGTATGCCATTTGTGACTTACTAAAATTAACGGGCAAAAATTGACCTTTGCTGACCATTTCAAAACCTAGTAAGCGCCATTGACAATTTTAAAACCTAGTAAGTCATTTTCACTTACTGTGTTTTAAAATGGTTGGTGGCTCTTACTGTGTTTTAAAATGGTTTTCGTGGCATTTTTGATTTCGCAGGGTGGAGTTACTAGGTTTTTAGAAATTTTATTTTCGTTTCTAAGCCGTTTTTTGATATTCTGACAATGCAGGAATGTGCGGAATCGCCTAAAATAATGTATAAATCAAAGACCCGTTTTTTTTAAAGTTGGCGCTTACTGTGTTTTGAAAATGGACAGCCGAGTTGTTCTACGGTAAAAACGCATCTCAATCTTTAAAATCTTTAATGTTTTATATAAATATATTGACTCGGCCATCGCATGGAAACACGTGTTAATTAAATTATTTAGTGCGATGACCAAGTCAATATATTTATATAAACATTAAAGATTTTTAAGATTGAGATGCGTGCGTGGATAAGACTTGGTATTACATGGATCTCACAACTTTTTACCGTAGAACAACTGAGTTACGAGACTTGATTTTTTTGACAAGTATTGTTTTTGATGGGTACTCATTTCTTTTTGTATTTTGTTCTACTTTTCAACTACAGTTCTACTTTTTTTTTCTTTTCGGTACGTAGGTGCGTTTACTTAGTTTGGTAGGTTGCCTACCTACTAGTACCTACATAAATCGCAAACTTGAGGTAAGAATCAAGAATCTTTATTTTTGGCTACGTAATGTTAGTAATGAATAAACGTAACTTTGATACTTCGTACTGCATCAAATTTCCCTAATTAAATTTCAACCTTAGATTCCAATACACAAAGTTCATTGTAGATTAAGAAAATTTGACTATAAGTGGTAGCACTGGTAGCCTGATGTGCTTTGTCCGTAGGTAGGTAGTCCATCCTTTGCGGATTTCGATTGCATGACGGGAATTTTTTGCTCGATTTGGCAGGGGTACTACCGTACGCCTATATTTACTTGGTGGGGGCACTGCCGCGCCACCAGATATTATGTGATTATAAAATTATTTAAGCAGTTATGTACCTATCTGTACGGAAAACCGGTTGCGGGAGCCGTTAAAGTAAACACGCATTTCTGTTTCTCTCCCTTATAATTACCAAAAATAACAGTTACAATAAACCTATAAAGTTAAACTTATAATCAATAGTGAGCTTAAGTTCTACAGTGATTGGTGGTGATTAGTGCTAGTGAATAAATTAAGTGTGTTCGCTATAATAAGCATTTCTATATAAACTTAATTAAAACATCGCTGCGGGCGAGACCTTGACATTGTGTTAGACGGCGCTCGGCCATTCACCCCGGCCGGCCATATGTTCGACTGATAAGTGAGGACTTTGTGTCTCTGTCGCACTCACGCGCAACCCATCATCGCATCGCGCAGTTAACCAAATTACTTACATCGTACAATCACCCGTTACCTAACTCATTTTTGCACCAAAAATGGAATGTTTAGCGTGCCAAAAAAAGGTCGCTGAGCCAGAACTATTGAAATGCAGTGGATGTGCAGGCCATTATCACTATGCCTGCCTAAATATAACCAGCGCATCTTTCGCGGCCAACTATACCAACTTTAAAAGGAATTGGTTGTGCCCATCGTGTACAAACATAACCAAGAGGCGTAAGACTGACGACACTCCTGTCAAAACCTCACGTAATGCAGGCACAGCCGAAGTCGATATGTCATTTGAAGATTCCAATGTTGAGGTCCCTACTCCGACCGCTGCCGCTACAACTACAAGTACATGCATTACGTCACCTAGCAATCAGCCGTTTACTATGGATATGCTGGCGAGTCTGCTAGACTACAAGCTACTTGGCATAAAGTCGGCAATCACCGATTTTAGCTCCGCCCTAGCCCAAATACGATCAGACATAAAGTCGGAGATATCTATTCTGAGTAATAGATTAGATGCAGTCGAACACGAAAATGCTGAATTGAGAGCCAAAGTGGACAGCCTCAGTCACCAGCCGGTGGCCTCCGAGGACGCCATCGAACTGCGGGAGCAGGTACAACAGCTTCAGCTCGAGCTGAACGAACGGGACCAAGCCTCCCTCCAGAACGACGTCGAGCTCACCCATATCCCGGAGTCTGTCGGGGAGTCGGTGGGCCATGTGGTGCTGGCCGTGGCGCGCAAGCTGGGAGTGGCGCTGGAGGAGCGGGACGTGGTGAGCGCGGGGCGCGTCGGGGCGCCGCGCCGCGTCGAGGCCGGCCAGCCACCGCGCCCGCGCCCTATCGTGGTGAGGTTCACTCGGCGCGCCCTCCGGGATGAAATCATCAATAGCGCCCGCGTCCGAAGAGGAGCAGACACTTCTGACCTGGGTCTGGCGCCTCATACAACGCAACGATTTTATGTAAATGAAAGGCTAACACATAAAAATCGTGTGTTATTTGGGAAGGCGCGGGAATTAGGCAGAACCAACCGTTGGCGGTTTATCTGGACAAGAGAGGGAAAGATATTCGCTAAAAAAGAAGAGTCATCAACCAGGTATACGATTCGCACTGAAAAAGATTTAGATCGTGTTTTTGGGTCAGCTCATAGTAAAAAAAGCGCACAGTAATGTTATTGGTCGAGTTGGATCAAGCTTGTCGCAGCTGAACTATTTCATTTGTTACTGCATGTTACATATTATTGTATTAAGCATGACAATTTTACCTGCTCAGCTTCTATGTTTTTATTTATTGTACCGTAATGCAATAGTACTAATATGTTTTAATTGTATATTTTTATCGCTAGTGAAAGAATTATTTGTAGGGCCAATAATTTGTTTCAATAATTTGTTTTTTGTTATCAATGTCGGTGTTTTATGTGCAATGCTAATAATAAAAATAACGTTTACGGTCGAACTCGTTGTAATGAGGTGTTGTATAATGTTTGAGGCGGGACATGAATGCAATTCGTATATTATGGAATCCCAATATTATGACTGTTATCCTTTTAGTTGGTATGTGCGGATTTTTTGTTATTTGTTTCTTATGCTAGTTGGTGTACTTATTACAAACTTAAATGAATAAGCTAAAGTCTTTTAAAGTTGGATTATTAAATATAGGATCACTGGGTTCCAAGGCAAAGCATGAGGAATTTGTGGTTGCGGTAACAAATGAATCTCCTGATATTCTTGCCATAAATGAGACGTGGTTGAGACAGGGCGAGGAGCAGCGCGCGCCCGCCGTGCCCGGCTACCGGCTGCGGCACATCCCGCGCGCGCGCGCCACACGACCTGGGGAGCGTGATCGAGGAGGGGGAGTTGCGTATTATATTAGAAAAGGTCTCTATGCACGTACTCGTCCACACCCACCGTCACCTATCGAGCAAATGTGGCTATCAGTTAAGTTGAATGCAACCAGTGTCATAGTAGGTACCGCCTATAGACCAGATTGGGTTAGTGTGGATGACTTCATAGATGCCCTCACAACATCCATTTTAACATTTTCTAAATTCGATCGCGTTGTATTGTTAGGGGATTTTAACATTAATTTACTTGACGTTCGTGATAGTAAAACAATCAAACTCCACCAGTTTCTACAATACTGTAACCTGACTAATTATGTAACCGTTCCAACACACTTTACTGAACATAGTGAAACTCTTATAGATTTATTTTGTACTGATGCAACAGTAGTGAATATTCAGGTAAATCACATAGTAGAGCTTGGGGGTCATGCAATGATTATGGCTGACCTAAAAATTAAACTTATGAAACCACCTTTGAAACGGGTAAAATGCAGGTCGCTCGTCAAAATTGACCAAGACAGTCTGAATGCTGACATACACCTGATCAACTGGGACTCAATCTGCGAGATGGAAAGCGTCGATGAAATGGTGTACGTGTTCACGGAATACATAACTAATCTGTTTGATAGGCACGCGCCTGAAAAAACAATAACTCTTAGGGAAAGATTGCCTCCCTGGCTCACTGAAAACGTGCGGTACATGATGGCACTGCGAAATGAAGCTCATAAAAAGTATCAGAAGTCTAAAAGTAGTTCAGATAAAGAACAATATATGTCTTTGAAAAAACTTGTGAAACAAAGTATCTATTTTGAGAAACGAGCATTTTTTGAACAACACATAAATTGTAATTTAAACAATTCAAAAATTCTTTGGAAAAACTTAAAACAAAACGTAATACCGGATTTTAAAAATAGCCACGACATACCCGATTGTTTCAACGACCCTAATATAATAAATGAGTTCTTTCTTAAAATACCAGGTGATGGCATGGTGAGTTCATCAGTAATCGATTTCTTTCACCATAACAGACATGGGGCATCTACTCTGGAAATCCAGCCTGTAAACGAAAATGATATAGCCAAGATTATATTATCTATTAAGTCAAATGCTCAAGGTGCTGACAGACTCACCATGGACATGATCATCCTTACGCTGCCCTCCACGCTTAAAGTTATTACGGCCATAGTAAATAGGTCCATAACATCTAACATTTTTCCGTCTTTATGGAAATTAGCCACGGTGCGACCGATCCCTAAGAACAGTAATCCCGGTAGTGTATCAGAACTAAAAGCCATAAGCTTACTACCATATTTGTCAAAAATACTCGAGAAAGTGGTATACGATCAGGTCGCTTTCTATGCTGAGCGGAACGGCATCTTACCTATTCATCAATCTGGCTTTCGGAAAAAACGCGGCACTGCAACTGCTCTTACTGATGTGGTAGATAATATCCTTACTGCTCAGGATAGAGGTAGTGGAACAATACTGGTACTCTTGGATTTTTCTCGCGCCTTTGATTGTTTAAATTCGGCTCTTCTTCTTTCCAAACTTGCATATTACGGTTTTAATCAAAATACAATAGCATGGTTCAAGAGCTACCTATCTGGCCGTCATCAGCAAGTTGCCTTACGCGGAAAAAACGGGGGAGACATACTATCGCACTGCCGTCCTGTTGAGCGAGGAGTCCCACAGGGATCCGTGCTTGGACCGCTCTTATTCATTCTATATAGTTCGGATATAACTAAATTCATATCTCACTGCAAGTATCATATTTACGCAGATGACATACAACTTTATTTACCTATTGATTCCCGGGACCCCAATAGATCAGTTGAAGATCTGAATATGGATTTGGACAGCATTGCAAGTTGGTCATCAAGAAACAGTTTAGTATTAAACCCTAATAAATCTAAATTTATGGTTTTAGGTTCTAAAAATCAGATAAAAACAATATCTGACTTCAACCCCGGTGTAAGGATACAGGGTGAGGCTATTGACAGAGTGTACGAGGCACGAAATTTAGGTTTGCTGATGGATAGTGCGTTGCGGTTCGAGGGACACGTTACAAAACTTGTACAGAACTGTTTCTTTAGACTAAAGGTTTTGTATAGGATTCGAGAATTTATTAACCTAAACCTGCGTATACAACTTTGCGAGACCCTTATTCTATCTAAACTTAACTACTGCATAACAGTTTATGGTCCTTGTCTCCTACAAAGGTCCCAACTTCTTGTCCAAAGAGTTCAGAATGCTTGTGCTCGGTTCTGTTTTTCCATTCCGCCAAGATCACACGTCACGCCGTACTTAAACAAAGCAAACATGCTCAATATGAATGGCAGACAAAAACTGTATCTTGCGCTGATGTTATTTGAAGTTATTAAATCTAAACTACCGGAATATCTATATGAGAAACTCACCTGGCGCGCTAGGACAGGTTTCATCCCACGTGGCTCATCTTATCTCCTGTCTGTTCCCGAACATCGCACTGCAGCTTTTAGGGGCAGTTTCCGCTACTTGTCTTCAAAGTGCTGGAATGACCTTCCCCCACCACTGCGAGACCTTAAATCAAAACCAACATTTAAGAGAAGGTACCAAAGTTATTTACTTGATTTGCAAAAGAGACTCTAGTCTGTAAGTATGTAGCTAATCAGGAAAGCATTGCAAAAAGCACACAACAACACAACGTTTTCCCTAGTTTAATATAATATATTATTATTATTTTTTTTTATAATTATTAATTATTACAATCGGATTCCAGTTTATACATAATATATTCTTATTATATTATATTGTACCTGTTATATTGGAGGAATGGAATTGTATTTCAATTACTTACTGTATTTTTTCTGAATACAAAGTTACATTGATACTTATAATTATCAATTTAATTTGGTACCTGAATTTTTTAGATTTTTGTATTCCTCATAAGTGCATATGACAGCATGGATTATTAAAACAAACAACTTTGCCTTATCACAAATTTTGCATTGTAAAGATAAAAATAGTAATGGTTTTTCTTACTTACCTTTAGTTTATGTCCCAAATGCTTGTTATGTAAGTTCTTTTCTGTGTTCCCACTTTAGCACTTTTGTTCGCATTACAGCTACACTATTTCAACAACATTATTAGTGCATGTTCAATATATGGGTGAGAATAGTAATAGCACATACACAATGTAAATGTACATAAGTTTTCCGGTTCGGGCTAGCGACAGAATAACAGCGTCACGGGGCAGTTCTGTTCCGTGACAACAACGCTGAGTCGCCCGGCCCATTCACACTAACCACAACTACTGTAAACCGCCTGTTACAGTAATTCAGTAATTTATTTTACAACTACCCACACAATTGTGAAAATAATTATGTGTATTTATATTTTAATAATGTTCCAATTTATTAACTGTGTTCATGTCATGTATGTAGGTAGTTAGTCCAGTACAAATTTAATGTTTATGTTTTGTATTGTATTGTGTATGTTTGTGAATTAGTGTGAATAAATGGTATGAATTTGAATTTGAATTTGAATTTATCTAGAAAACTGGACCAAAATTGAAAAAGCACTACGCTACACTACACTAAGCACTACCGTGCCCCCAAATATTTTAGTTTTCCCTTGATTCATACACCAAACACTACTTATATTCCAAAATTGAAGCTTCTAGGTCTGCTAGAAGTGCCTTAGAATTTTTATGATCGGTGAGTGAGTGAGTCAGTGACAAAATTAAGAAACTTTGACCCGTTATAATTCTTAAACTACTGGTTCAAATTGAATGAAATTTGAAATATACCGTGTCTTTACAATGCCTGCATGGTTAGTGAAAATTCAGTCTTCTAGTTTTATCCACAACGAAGTTACAGGGGGTCGAAAATGGCCTGAATTGCTTCGAGAAAAGGATGGTACGGCCATGCCGCTTTTTTGCTCGACTTGGTGGGGGCACTGCCGTGCCCCCAGATTACGATGCCTTTACAAAACGGCCTCATGTCATTTCTGCATTTTTGTGAAAATTAAAGTCAAATAAATGATTCTTTCTTTTTCTTTCTAGCAGTATATGTTACGGTTAAAGCTTAAGTTTATTTTTAAATCCAACACCTTGATTGTACCTAATGTAACAATAATAATACACTTATTTTTTTACTTAACACTATTGTTATAATCAAATAGTAATCATACAAACCACCCAAATAAATAACTAAATTAGTTATAAGGTTATAAGTATTTTATATTATTATCATTTTTATTTGTAAAATATATAGATAGTTTAGTTAAATAATAAGTACTTAATATTTTATTTTAATAATAACTCAATATTAATAAATAGGATTAAATTGAATGTAAAATAACTAAAGCTTGACTTCTTGACTAGGGTCTACAGCTACAGTAGGTAATTGACTAAACACTAGAAGGCCTAGCACGGGGCGCAAGACATGACAAAAGTTTTGCGTCGCACTCACTAGCATCCTGCGGCTTCGAGAGCGAGTGCGACGGTTTTTTTTGTCACGTCTTTTTGAAGTTTGCGTCTTGCGCCCTTTTCTAGGCCTTCAGAGCACGCATAACGTAGGTATAACGCCCCCATAAATAGAATAGTGTTATCCTAACTAATATTATAAACGCGAAAGTAACTGTGTCTGTCTGTCTGTCTGTTACTCTTTCACGTCAAAACTAATGAACGGATTTGAATGAAATTTGGTATATATATGGTCTAGAACCTGAAAAATATCATAGGCTACTTTTATCCCGGAATTCCCACGGAAAACTTTTTAAGGCGTAGCGAAACGCTCGCGCTCGCGGGAACAGCTAGTCGTGTTATAAGTACTATAAATCACTCAACACCCACACAATCAGGGTCCACCAACATCTCTTACTGATGAGCCTATAATAGTATTACATGTAATTGCGCTAATGTGTTTAGTTCGGGGGCGCTAACTGAATTAGCCGTTCATCTCGTTATTGAGACACCGTGTATGTGAGATTAGCTACAACTTTTCTACGATTGCAGGCTTAGACTAACAATATTCGAACGAGATGTGTCACATACAAAAACAAAGCAAAAAAGTGACCGCATTTTGTTTACTGACAAACCGTTTTAAGTTCAACCTTATTACAACCCTTATAATAAAAATCTGTGATGTCAAAAACATGTCATCCGCTAATTTATCATCGTTATTGGAGGATTCAAAAGTCCGTCAAGGCGTAAAATAAAAATTGACTAAATCCAGTTTTAGCATCATACTGCAATCACGATGAATGAACCCTATTTCAGTCATCCCAATGAAAGGTGGGTAGTCATAAAATAACATTTTATTAACCTATAAAATAAAACATGAGCAGAGCAAGTGACCTTAGCTTAGTACCTATATTTTGATAAAACTGGGCTTTCATATTATGAATCGAGGTAGCTTCGTATCGCATACTAAAATATTTTATGACTGACAATCTTAATATTGAAGAATTATGATCTCAGTGCAGAACTGAACTTTAGGTATATTTAATGGTATGGTATGACTTCGACCATCGCTTTTTCGGCAGATAGAGGTAAGATAAATAAAGATCTATTTGACACACTGAAAAAAAACAATAAACGGTACATTTAACATAGACTTACATAAAATTGTAACATGCGCTGTATATACTTCCAAATTAAGCTTCAAGATTGATTATAAAATATAGGTATCTGTAACCATAGCTTTCTTACGTTTAACCTGATTTTGCCCAAGCATAGAGCGTCTCTTTAAAGCGTAATCACTGCCATCCATAAAATATCTATCTATCAGAAATTCCACGGAAAATACAACAAACAAATCGAAGCTTTCACAGTAATTAAAAATACAGATTCGAGCCTCGATCGCGTCAAAGCTCGTCAAACACTTTTGTAACGACAACCCACCACTCTTATCCGATTGAGTTGTGAACCAAATATAGTAGGTACCTACGATATACGGCGAATATTTTTGTATTTTAAACTTATTTTATTACCTTCACGGGCAATGAAAAAGTTCCACCAACAAAATGCCGACACCTAACGACCCCAATTTTTTCAAACATTTAACTATATTTGAACAAAATATTACCGTTTTTAGTTATCCTGATGCTCTGTTATCTGTACTTCAATGTTGCAGACGGCGTCATTAAGCTAGCCTTTTCCGTTTAGAAGTAATTTGGTATTTCTCTCAGTGGAACCTTTTCATTGCCCGTGAGTGTATATGAACATTTATATTTTTTCTCCTCAGTCAGTCATGTGTTTGCTTAAATTAAGAGAAAATAACAAAATAATGTTTAAATTAGTTTTGATTATTTCATTCTTAGATTAATAATATGAACAAGATGGAGTATCACAATACAAACCATAGTCACACACATAATATGAACTAGAAGCTAACCATCACTTCCAACAGGACTTTACTTACTACACCTACAGTGGAAACTTGCAGATCCTGAGCTATAATAATTAAATATAGTACATACACTGTTTGTTCAATTTCGGAACAGTTTCCTCCCAAGGGTACAGGCAAGCACAAACTTTATATCTCGGCTAAATTGGCGGGACTATTAAAATTCAACGCCATCTTTAGTAGAGCTTGTATTCCCTGTAGTGTTGTACTTTAGTGCTTGCTGTTTGCGAGTGTACTTTGTAATCGTGGGGCAATGTAAGAGATATGTCTCGATTCGAGATTATTTTGCTATTGATTATTATGTAAGTATGAGGAAATGATCATTGAACAACATCAACAGACATAAAAGCATCATACCTCTCTCATTAATATAATAATAATAATAATATGTGGCGACATCTCACACACGGCCATCCGACCCCAAGCTAGGTAGAACCTGTGTTATGGGTGTCGGACAGCTGATATACCTACACAAATACATAGATAGATAGATACTAAATATAAATATCACATTACCAATATAAAGTGAAGTTAGACAGACAGACGGGCAACAAAGTAGGTAATCTATTTTTTCTTTATGATACGGAATCCTTAAAATTCAGACCGTGAATTTTATTTTGATGATCTCTAGGATTACAATATCTTTTTCAACACATTGTATACGTAAAAGAGAGGCTATGTGGCGTGCATACATGCCAATAATAATTGACAGACTGACGGACGTACAAAACGGGGCTTACAAACCTGATATACGCTACTTTTTCGTTCCATTAAAACATGTTAGGACTTTTGTTTTAAAAAATGCCAAGCATAAACGAAACACTTTTTTTTTCGAACCTATAACTAACTGAAGGCTGTTGGGTTAACTTTTATCTATCTTTCTATATTTGACGGTCATTTTAAGTCGACATTAACGACCAAGTAGGAACAAAGAAAGAAGGGAAATATACTTATTAATTATTTTGTCATCACAAATATTTTGTAATAAGTTCTTCAAAATGATCCCTGGGTTACCTTTCAGCTTGATACACTATTTTCCACACCCTTCTTACAGTTAAGTAAGAAGTATGCACCATAAAATTATTAATCTCACAAATTGAATTCCTTTAGTGCCTTCATACGTTTATATCCTTCCGGTTTTCATTCCATCACAAAGTTGCCGATTTCGAAAGGTATCAATTTTACCGATGAGATATTGAAACTGTAAAATAGATGGAACTGTTACAAAGTATAGATATGGCGGACCATTTGAAGAGACGTGCTTCTTTCGTAAGTGTGAAAAATTATCAGTGTCAATACGTACTTGGTGGTAAGCGTTGCTCCGAAGCTTCGGAAAAAAAAACTGCAGCGCCAGCCAAGTCTGCCTCGTTGTATTAAGTAACTAAATGTCACAATTCTTGTTCGTTCGTTTGTCGATAGGGCCAGTTTTTTAATCCCTGGTTAACTCAACCATTGGTAAAAAATGGCAACCATTAGTTATAAACCATCAAAATTCGTATGCAGCTGTCATGCTTGACACGTCCTTTAACTAATGGTTTAAGTAGACCACGGATCATAAAACTGGCCCTAAGAGAGTGACCCTTCTGCATTCAGATATGAGGGTCTTAAATTAACACCATATAGAATTAAAATACCTACAAGGGAACATTGTAATCAACTTATCATTTATGTACATAGACAGGGTGTTGTAGAGCATAATTATAGAGGTATATAAAATCGAAACCCATCACACTGAGAATCGTTTTTCTTATGACGTTTTCTCCATTCACATACTTATAATTATTTTAAGAATCCTTCAAATTGGTTAAATTCTCTATATTTTTGGTACTAAACTGAGCCTCTGTTCATACATAATACAATCTATAGTGCCACAAACTTATCTGTTCCGGTGAGAGCGAACTAAATTGGTCCATACCTCATTACTTACTAAATGAATTTCATATTGACATAGATTATATGGACCAATTTAGTTCGCTCTCACCGGAACAGATAAGTTTGTGGCACTATATGTACCTGTAGGTTTATTTGTGCATAAAGGACTTCCTGTTTGTCCCCAATCACAAAAAACCATGGCCACTGTTTTATGAACCGCACGTGGGCCGTTTTATCTAATTATGGCAAATAAACCGCTTCAAAGTTCCACGTGGGTCTAAACGAGGGACCGTTTTGTAATAATAAATGGTAATTTGACATCGTTATAAATATTGTTGAATGTAGGTTTTTTCAGTGAACATACCGTTGGCATAAAAAATTTAGTCAAAAAATCCAATTCAGGAGAGGAGGAGAACTAGCCTATTACTTATGTTCTTTTTAGGTACATTTAAGTTCTGTCTCATCTCATGATGTCTTATAAGCTTTCTGTTGGATATGTTTCGTGATTTTAAAATAATTATTACAATGAAAGTTCTTCATTATGTCGGGTCAGAAAGGTAGGTACATAATATATTGACTTTTTCCGTAACCGATAACGTAACGTGAGGTTACATGATTTTTTTAGTTTGATGTGGTTTTTGATATTCATATAGGTGTACATAATCATTATTATGAGATTGTCAAAGTTTAATATATCATTGTGTAGAGTGTAGGTGTTTCCTATGATTCTCTTATTTATAAAAACAAATTAAAGGGCAAAAATAACAGTCAGACAATGACGCCCACATCTAATATCAGCTAGTCACAGATTATCCCAACAATAACTGATTCCTCCGGAATTTCGGTCCAAGAAACATTATTTCATTACTTCAATGACGCACTATCCGTGGCACAGATGTTTAATATTAATAACTACGGGCATCTTATTTCGTCTGAGGAATAATTCGGAGCACTCCATCCGTCATAGTCCCGACATGTTGCGAAGAAAACAAGCTAATAAGAAAATTTAGGAGGCTCCAGACATAGAGAAAAGAACACTACGTTTTAAGAGATGGGAGTACAAGGGAAAAAAAAGAAAAAATACTTGCATTATTTTTTTTTATTCACGCGTACTAACCGAGGGTACCAACAAAACAAAAATTATGACGTACAAAACTGCCAACATAGCCCCGCTGAAATAGTGATGTGCTTCTTATGGATATTTTTTATCGATAACAAGTAAAAAAAAAAAAGTGCGAGTGTATGTATCACTTTAATTTCAGTTTTACACAATAGGATTTCAGTGTTACACAATGACACCAACGTTAAGTCTCGGTTCAACGTTATGTTATGTTCCTATTTGAACACAAAAATATAATCCATGAAATAAACTCGAGATTTTCCGTTGTGCGTGACGTAAGTGCTATGATATAATGTTGAAATAAAATAAAAGTGGAAAAATATAATTATAGGTATTTATTTATTATAAAATAAAGTGTCTGCAGTAAGTCCCACACATGGAATTGTTTTTTTTTTCAATTGTGTTCTTAAAATGTTGTGGTAGAAAATGATTGCCACAAATTCGTTTAAGTTGATGTAGCTTTTCAATAGGCACATAAACCAGATCCTCCTTACCGGTCATCTTAACCCACTGTTTACATCTGCAAACAACATTTTTATAATTATTATTAAAAAATTAAATATTATTTAAGTAGGTATAATAAAAGTCACTGGTAATTTTTGTATGGAGATCCGAATTTTATTTTCGCTAATTTCCAAAACTAGTAGACAAAAGTTGTTCTGATTGATGAGCTGTGCGTACTAATGATAAATGAAAATATCGATATCGATAAAAAAAACATTCATGCACTATTGTTGGTTGTGCTGACCCTCCAGTTATTTTATTAGACTTTAACTTTTTTATACATATAAATAATCTAAATCCTATGCTTTAGCCTTTAATTGTAGCCTACCTTTCCTCATCCAGTGGAAATTTGGCCATGAAAATTCTCTTTTGGCCATCTATACGACCGGCTAGCGGCTCTTAAACCACATATTTCGCAAGTTTTATAAAACGTAATTATTATCAATAATATCAAGCAACACTAAAAGTTAGGTACCTCCACACAAACACTGCACTTATCCACAGTAATAATAATATATAAATAACTGTTAAATCTTAATTTATTTATGATTTAAAATTATTTTTCAAACTAAACGATTGACTGACTGACACTGACAGATGACAAAAGCCAAACATGTCTATGATAGCGTAAAAAGTACTCTGTGAGCGGTGCTCGCCATTATTTTTCGTATGCGTTTCATACTTATTTTTTTCCAGACTGTCTTTCGCCAGACTGGCTCCAGATCCGAGATATGACACGTGCAGCAAATTGTTTTTGGTGATGATAGCTATATGTGTGTATGCATGGCTTAAAATAACGTAGTTATCGGTTAATTAAAAGTCCATATTTTATGCTTTTGTACTGCTTTAAACTAATGTTTGAAGGATTTTTAAGCAATAATAGTACCTACTATAAATAAAATAATAATAAAATAAATAGTCATTTATTTCAGGCTAGACACCCATATTGCTACTATGTCTACAAAATGTAGACAAGTAACCTTGCCATATTTTTTCAAGAGAGCTTTTGACTTTAATTTTTTTTTATCTTAGAACCTTTTTCTTGGCATCTTTGGTTTGCCACAGTTAACGTTAGTGGTTGTACCTATGTATTCATAAATGAGAACTAGGAAATTATACTAAAACCAAAGTTACCTATTTACAAAGGTAATATTTCCTTGTATAATTTCAGGGTTCTCCATGGATGCAGTGTTCCCCCAATGTTCTCTCTTCGCTCGGTAAATCATCATCTGCGTTACGCGTATGGAATTCAGTCGCAAATTAATGTGAACATAGCAAGAGGCTCACAAAATTTTATACTTACGGCAGTGCAAAGACATACATGAAATAAGTCCCGGGATTTCAGTAGGAAGGTATATGATCGTGCTCATACCTAATGAAATTCCTGAAAAAAATAACATGTGTGAGCCATTTTTGTTTTGTTTTAAAATTATATTACTAAGAGAATATAAGGGTGCTAGATCACTCACTGCTGCACTAACCACCTTGAATCTATTAGGTAAGTACCTATAACAATCGCAATCGCTATAACTGTGGACGATATCGGTATTGACATAGACATAACACAATAATGCCATCGAGCCCGTAGTAAAGTCACACGATATCTATAAAATAAATGAGCCGGATTATATATTACCGTTCTTGAGTTTGGTTGGGGAAGTTAGTTATACTCCACGTCTGCCTATAATATACGAATACTTGCATCTTGAGAAAAGAGAATGGCCAAATCTAACCCGCTTTGCAGCCACTAACCAAACCTATTTTTATTCAGTGATAAAGGTGTTCTAAATGAGGAAAAAATCTAAAATACTTTAAAAATATATACTTTGCTTGAGGGAAACAGTACAAAGACTTGATCTTTCAGCTCCTATATCTTCGTTCTCCCATGCCTCATAATAATAAAGTTTACACCAGGATATACTGTAGTCATGGGCTACACATCAGAAGGACTAGTACAAAAATGGTTTATTTACGTTAACCAAAAAACCGCCTTCAAAAAACCACTAAAATGTAAGAAATTATTTAAGGTTTACACAAATTCTACTCGTATGTGACAGTACAAATATACCTAAGCAGGAACTGTTCTTTTTTGAAGTTGGTGCGGTGACAAAGTAATCTGAAGAAATATGGCACCAACTTCAAAAAAGAACAGTTCCTGCTTAGGTATATTTGTACTGTCACATACGAGTAGAATTTGTGTAAACCTTAAATTATTTCTTACATTTTAGTGGTTTTTTGAAGGCGGTTTTTTTATTTTTTTAATTATTATTTTATTTTATAGTTTTTAGTTTATTTGCAATAATTTTCAATCAAAAGTAAGGTGGAAATGATACCAAAAAGTCCTACAAATCAATACGAATCATTCAAGCCTAAACACGAAGTAGTTGCTATATACCGTTGAGGAGTTCCCCTGACTGCCTTCCGTTTCCATCATCAGATCAGAACAAGGTCACCATCATATTTTTTTGTTATAAGACCTATATTTACGTTCTTAATTTCATTAGAATCGGTTAATATGTGCCCAAAATGGAAATTCATACCCTGTTTTTACCCCTTTACCCACCCTTGGGGGTGAACTAAAATTCTGAAAAAAAAATGGGACCACCTGGGAGCTCAATGCAATACAACAAAAAAAGAATTTTCAAAATCGGTCTATAAACGGCGGAGTAATCGGTGAACATACATAAAAAAAAAATATAAAAAAAAAGATTCCGACGAATTGAGAACCTCCTCCTTTTTTTGAAGTCGGTTAAAAATATGCTTAAATGCTAGTTGCTGAAGCCTCCTTTTAAGTATTAGAAACACCTGTGCCAGGAGACTCCGCTCTTCCTATAGATACTTATTTTGTACGCATATACAGTTTCTAGTTTTATCACATTAACATTTTTTCTATTAATTTACTAACAATTAAATACTAAAAACAAAATTCTAAAAGGCATGCAGGTTATTTAATGATAGGTACATAAATAACAAAAGGTAAACGTGGAGTGTGTACAAAGTGTGCAAGTCTATATAGTTTCGTGTTTATGTACAATTGTACATATAATTATATAAGTATGTATGTACATAAATATGTATGCGTGTGTGTGTGCAGTACGGGGTGCATTTAAGACGTGAGAAGAGTTTTGCATCGCGCTCACTCACATCGCGCAGCCTCAAGAGCGAGCGCGACGGAGAACTCTTGTCACGTCTTAATAGCGTCCTGTGCTACAGGGCCTGTATATGTTTCATCATTGGCTGCTCTGGCAGGTCATGGCGCCATAGAGAAATGGCCATTCTTCTTTGGAAGTTGCAGATGTCAAAAGAGACCGCAGTTTATGTATTGGCAGCCAATACATTGTTATAACTTGTCGAACTAGCAAACGGCATATTCATTATTTCAAAGACCATTTTGACAAACCACAAAATTTTAACGGACTGACTGTGGAAATTATAGAAAATACAAGAAATTTTGTGAACATCCCATGCTTTTTAAATATAATAACAACTGCAATTTTTTTCAAAAAATCTCTTTACAGGAATTGTCATCAGTTATCAGGATTTCTGCGGTTAAACTGTCACCAGATACATATGCAAAGCGGCATCATCGTCAATTCGGAAACCTCTCAATCCTGCGCAGTCAATTACCATCTCGCCACAAAACGGCCGGCGGCTCCAATCCATATATCAATTTAAAAATGCTCGTCAAACGCACGATACTTTAATCCGTGGACTATATGCGATTTGTCATCCATTTTGCGATGGCTCTGTGGGACTACCACGAGTTTATAGTGTTGCAGTATGTCTGTAGGCTAGCTGGAATAATATCAGTATTTTTAAACAAAAAAATTTAATGAAAAAATATGTAATTCAGAATTGTTTGTTGTCATCAGATTAATTCGTTTTGGGGCAAGAAAACACTCTCCACGAGTGAATATCTACTGTAATTATAGCCTAATTGCCAGGATTTGAACCCGCGGCCTCTTGAATGAGCGGACGAAGCCTTATCGGTTACGGCACCACGACTCATAATAAACTAAAAATCATATATTCCTAAACAAATGCTCTCAAGGAGCGCCAATTTACGCACTCACGAGTTATGAAAAAGTCTCAATGACATAAGCACCAAAATACTCCTAAACGGAAAAGTCTAGCTTAATGACGCTGTCAAAAATATTAACGTAAGTACATTTAACAGCGCATCAGAATATTACAAACTAAAAATGTAAATATTTTAATAAATTCTAAATTACCTAAATGTTTTCAAAAATTTGGGTTATTTGGTGTTAACATTTTGTAAGTAGAACTTTCCATTCCTCATGAGTGTACATAACAGATACAATAATTCAATACGTGTAAGCTCAGAGTAGTGCCATCGTTTCATATTGGCCGGCTATATGTAAAGTCCTGATATGTCGGTTCGTGACGTCATGTCACTGGTGACGTCATATCAGCAGACGTAAGCGGCTGCCAGTGGCTGTCTGTTTGATTAGTGCCATCGTTTCATATTGGCCGGCTATATGTAAAGTCCTGATATGTCGGTTCGTGACGTCATGTCACTGGTGACTGGTTAGTGTCAGGATATCTTGCAATGCTGTATGTGTAAATATGTGCAGTGTATGGTCGATCCATTTAAATAAATCATATTATTGCTTTAGTTCTTAACCCTGCCCTAGGTCGGATCTGTTCGAGACAAAACTAGGTTAATATAATATGCTACTTTTGGACAGAAAGAAATAAAAATAAAATAGGTACTGGTACATGTAGCCAAAGTTAACTTAAAGAGTAACATGATTAAGAATAACATTATTATTATTATGAGTAACAAATTGGCAAAGAGACAATCTCAGCAATGCAAGCTACATAAATAGGTACCTGTTCATAATCAATGCAACGCTGGATTCAGTTTTTACCCCAGGATTTCCACTGGCATGCCATGCAGCAGGAAATAGCTATTAATCTGTAAATTACATAATTTCACAATCAAATACGTGGAACCTACTACGGTCTACTCATACAGTAAAGTATAATCAATAAATGTATACTGTAAACAACAAGATTCCTCATCTCTCTCCAGCAAAATAAACACTAGAATACCTATTTTATATTCGATAAACATACAAATATTATAATTCCGTTTCTACAAACCAGATAGAAATTTCCTGTATTTGTAGGTAAGTTCCTCGTATTTGCATTTAAACGCGAGTAACAGAGTTAACTTTAATTCATTTCCTTTCTGCACCTTTATTGCATTACTTGTGTTTGTTGGAGGAAACCTCACAATTGCATATTAATATTATGATATTGGATTTATCCAGTAAACCAAAAGAAGTTGGTTATAAGTTGCAGTGTGTTCGTAGGCCATGCCGATACAAAGACTGGGTGAAGGCGCCTATCGGCGCCTCCCCCACAGTTAGGGTAAAGCTGAATAAGTCCCTTATGGCCGACTTCAGTAAATAGGTTTCATTTAGAAAAAAAAGCCGATACAAAGAAATTGCATCAAATAGGGAAGATAGAAATTAAAACAGAAATGTCATGTCCTAATTCATTTCAAGGTATTTAGGTACCTACTCATTGCAAACGGCGATATGGCTCACGACATAATTCATAATAATTATAAGGACAAAAAGTGGGTGGTAACCTACTGGTTATTTCATGAGCTTATGCAAGCATACTAAGGATTTGCAGTCCCGCAGCATAGATAGATACAGACGTCGATAAACTCATTTCACGCGCGTTCCTTCAATCATAGCGCAGTATTTACAGGGAATCGCGAATCATTTAACATATTATTATATCTATGTCGATAACGGATCGGTGCAGCGGGGACAGCTTAAGTATAGCTCGCCCATGGTCCACTCCTCCTATTGTAAGATAATGACGTCACATGTAGAGACCATCAGCAGTGCTTGTTAAACATTCACAGTCAATCTCGAAGACAATCGCCACGTGTTTGTCATGCATCTGTAATTAAACCACGTCATCTAGTAAATTAATTCACAAGGAGACATAGCTATTCTATTACCGATGGCAAACAGAGATAAGCATTGGGACGGAACGACGGAGTTAGTGCTAGCGTAGATGCGGACAAAACCGTAGAGTAACTATTGAACTGAACAAAAGTAACGCTTTCGATAATGCACGTAGTGAATAGAATAGAATATATCTTTATTGGTCACCATAAACTAAAACATACAAAGAAAACTTATAAACTAGGATCAATGAACAATAGGCGACCATATCGCTAAGAGCGATCACTTAAAGGCAACCTTATAGTGAATCTAAAATGATTCTACATGTAACCTACAGATGATGTAAATATAGATGAATGTTATTGACTATAAACAATAATTAACCATACACTTCTTTTTCGTAGGTGACACTAGGGATGATTGTAAACCGTAGTGACAGGAAAAGTCAGTCAGATCAGTTGTTGATCGTTGACAAAGGATGTGCCAGATCTATACAAACATAGGTGCAGTTGTAACCGTGTAAAGTGGACGAAAATGAAAAGTACGAGTAGATGACGCACCCCTGAAGTATATTTGCGTCCTGCTGTCAAATTGGCTTTACAAAAAAAACTGAAAACTTAATTCATCTTTGTTTCAGAACCGCGCAGCGTGGCTGAATATCGCGATCACTTGTGATAGTGCATTTACTTTGCCAATTCACTATCTCAGCTAGATAATGGTGTGAACTCAATAGTGTAAACCGCCTAGCTCTATTTATGTATTATTTACTAGGTAATACCTTCGCAGATTATGAAACTAAATGAAAAGTACACATAATTATCTTTCTGTCTTTATACAAATAGGTATCTGCCCCGGCCGTTGATCGAACCTCCTTAGACATAACAGTCAAGATCACTAATTATAAATACCATTTGCTCGTAGCCTTTAAGACAAATGAGTTACCTACGGAAAATTTAAGAAAAACAATTTTATGAGCTACTAGTACTGCGTTGCAATAAGGCTGTATTTTAATAATTAATATTTTACAATTAAAATTCTCAAGTTTTCAAGCACTTAATTGAATTTCTTAACATAATTATTTTCTGTGTAAAATGGTTGCAATAGGGCACTTGCATCTTCCTCGCAAGTTAGGTAGTTGATTATTACATTATAATTATGCCGTTGTCTAAGTATTTTCATTACTAAATTTTCTACATAGTTCGTTTAGCATGCACGTTTTTAAGTGCGATATTATATAAAATATTATCTCCAAAACACAAAACTCAAAAACACCGAGCACCAACAAATTCACGCTTCCAGAACCGAGGTTCCGACCATTTACAGTCGTCACAGTCGTACATCGCGGCTGCTCCACTCGGGGCATTAATTAGGCCCGTAATATCAGAGTTCCTGCGTCGGGGCGGAACTAGCGACAAATGATGGCGCGTCACCACCGACTACACGAGATTTTACAACGATAATGCCACGACACGATAGTAAATAAAAAGGATTGTGTTATTGTTTAAGTACTTACCAATTTTTTATGCAAGAAAACTCTATAAGAAAGGCTCTTATTGTATTCATACACATGCATACAATAATGCTCACTGTACGGCCAGTGATTGCGAGTCACACTCACACTCACGTGATAGGTCGCGAGCAGTATCGCCGTTTGGGAATGATTACAATGCACTTAGGGTACACACATCTAGAAATCAAGATGTGCAGGTTTGTTCGCGATGTTTTCCATCACCGTAAGAGCACGTGGTATTATTGTACCTAATTGGAAACACAATTGAAAGAATTCATTGGTACAGGCCAGGATTTGAATCCACGGCCTCTTGATTGAGAGGACGAGGCCTTATCCAACGTTCTAAGAGGTAGTCAGAGGTTGTTAGTCACACGCTTTTCGCTGTACATTTGTTCTCACGTGACAAGCGGCGAGCCGTATCGCCGTTTTTGAATAAGTCCAATGCACTTAGGGTACACATCAAGAATCTAGATGTGCATGTTTCTTCAAAATGTTTTCCTTGGCCGTTTTCTAGCAGGTTAATAAACACCGTACTTAAAATTCTACACCTATCTTAAAGCGAGTTGTCAACAAACATACTCAGAAACTATTCTCTTGCTTTGTCGACCAACTTCTCCGACAATGCTAAAGTTCTAGAGAATTCTAGTTTCTAGACCTCTGAGGTCACCTGCGGGTTGCTAAGTCCATTTGCACAATGAACAAGACGCGTGTTTTGCTAACTAACGTTGTGCTGAGATAATTTTGTGTATCGTATACATTAGCCATGTTTCTTGAATGCACTTTTTGTTCCTTGGTGATATTTTGATGATTTTAGAGAGAAAACACTAGACAGTATGGTTCTTCGATCAGATCAGTGACTATTGCTGACTGCACAGGATGTGCCAGTGGTACCTACCTATATACGAGCAGTACCTATACATAAAGGTACTTCAGAATAGGTGATACGTCTCTAGAGGAGGCTGCTTTTGTGCACCCCGAATGCCATATGGAAGACGGATTAGTAGTTTCAATTATGTACGTTTTTATCATTTTTAAATAAGAATAATTGCATTAGTGTTTAAACGAGCGAATGAACAAAAGATTTATCTAAATTGAATGAAGGAACTACACAAAAGAGGAAATTTTCCGTCGAGTTCGCTAAGTTTGGAATGAGACGGTTCAAAAATTAAAGTTGGATGCGCGAATTCGGTCGGAAGACGCGATTGACATAAACTTTTGTCAAAGAAACTCCTTTCTGGTTAAGATTTAAGTCGAATAACTGTCTGAAACGGTAGTAAGGATCTTATGCAATTGTCGTAACGGAGGTCTTCCTCGGAACCTTATTGCATAGGTAGGTAGTATAGGTACCGACCGGCACCCACGGAATAAATTTTAAACCGATAATAGGTAATAAGCAATCATTATCATCCAATTTTGGTTTGTCAAATATTTCAAAACTACGATTGTTATTTTTTAACCGACTTCGAAAAAAGGAGGAGGTTCTCAATTCGTCTGTATGTTTTTTTTATGTATGTTCACCGATTATTCCGCCATTTATGGACCGATTTTGAAAATTCTTTTTTTGTTGTATCGGATTGAGCTCAGGGGTGGTCCCATTTTTTTCAGAATTTTATTCCACCCCCAAGGGTGGGTAAAGGGGTAAAAACAGGGTATGAATTTCCATTTTCGGTACCAATTAACAGATTCTAATGAAATTTAAAACGTAAATATAGTTCTTATAACAAAAAATATGATGGTGACCTTGAGCTGATCTGATGATGGAAACGGAAGGCAGTCAAGGGAACTCCTCAACGGTATATAGCAACTACCTCGTGTTTAGGCTTGAATTCGTATTGACTAGTAGGACTTATTGGTATCATTTGCATCTTAATTTTGATTAACAAATATTGGAAATAAACTAAAAAACTATCAAATAAATAATAATTAAAAAAAATTAAAAACCGACTTCAAAAAACCACTAAAAAGTATTTATATTTATTTTTTATCACAATTGATTGATTAACTATTGATGATGATTTTAGATGACTATCTAATAAAGATTCATGAAAAACGGTTTGTGTTATAAAGTTGTAACTTATAACACTAAACATGATTACGTCCAGAGCTCCCACCATTTATTTAATGAAGTGATCTGACTGGCTAATCTTTTCACCACGGTCACCTAGACCTCTAAGAAAAAGATATAAAAGATAAATAATATTAATTATACGTTGCTTAGCCGAAGACTTCACACTTAGCAAAGTATCATAACGTTACGTGTGTCGTGACTCGACTGCCTTCTCCTCTGACGGGACTCGTTCAAAAATCACACGCGAACAATTGGTTATCAACTTGAAACATACCTACAGAAAGAAAGGAGTTAAAAAGAAAACGCAAAACAAATTAACTTTCTTGCTAACTGGATTTCCCTGAATGTATTTTTTATTCCTTCAACTTTAAAGCATAAAAGTGGAATCACAAAAGTTTTCCGGCTTTTTGAAAGTGTTCGCCGCCTATTTAGAAAAAAAATGTTTTTCCCGTTTTTTTTAAGCGGTAATTAAGTAACAAGCTTAACTCCATTTAGGGATCTTGACCAAGTTTTAAGAGAAGTTGTTATGAAGGTTGGGTAATGTCTTTTTGAGAAATGCGTTGTTTTAAAGCCTTATATTATTTTTAACCGACTTTAAAATGAGGAGATTTTAGTGTGTACTTTTTTTCACTGAATCAGCGGCTGTGGGTGATTATGTTACTTTTTGGGAGAAAATAATAATAATTAGGTATAAACAGCAGGGAATGATCATAGACTGATGATGATGTGTACATAAATGAATTATACATATAGCTATCGATTCCATGTACTTTATTGAATGTGGTTTTAGCAATGATAATCCCGTAAAACATCAGTTTAAATACAAACAACATCCTTATACACAGAACAAAACAGAAAACAGAATAAACTTTTCCACATTCACAAAACTAAATCCAATACGCATATGTTTGACCGGTGGCTCAGGGGTCACTCTATATTGTAGAAGACACAATCCTCGGAGGTGGAGTGGAGACAAAACAAATCAATGTGGCACAAGATAAAACTCTTTATTCTTGGATATGAATTTATTCTCCCAGATACACGTCCGTCTTGGACCACAGCTAGCAACAGACTGAATCTGCTCAACCAGTCAACCCAACCGCCATTACTATTTCTTTTTTTTTTTTAGCTTCGAACTATGGCATTGTCGAATGAATCCTACTTAAATCGGTATTCATTCGACAATATCAAGTAAAAATAACACATTTTCTTATCGACCCTAACAATCGACCATCCTGACATCGTGCGCGTCCCTGCGCACGGCACCAGGTGGAACCCTAACAATCGGCGAGTGACTAGTTGTTCAGATTTTACAATATTTCATTAAATTTAGATACTATACAATTTTGAAATTTTTAACAAAAACAAAAATAACAATTATAATAAGTTTTATACTGACTTATTAACAGATGATTCTCTTTCAAAATATTAGTATAATTATAGTAATTATTATATAAAGTACTTATACAACTGAATAACGTTCAAGCTAATATAAAATACATTTTTAATAAATACATGATCAATATAGTGAATACAAAAATATATCCCGAACGAACGATTAATCGGGTTTCATAAAACTAGTACCTGGTCCGAACGATCGATTAATCGGACCTAGGTATAGTAACGACTTGACCATACCCGAACGATCGATTAATCGGGATGGTCATGAATACTAGCTGGTAACCCGAACGATCGATTAATCAGGTCACCAGCTAGACCGATGCCTTGAACGATCGATTAATCAAGGCACCAGTTCGATAGAGTAGGCGTGGACAAGCCGATCGATTAATGCTTGCCACACTCTACTTCGACACTCTTACAGTTGGTTGATCAAAACCCAGCTCGATCGATTGCCGGATTTGATCTGAAACAATCGATGAAATAGTCTGTAGCTTCTTCTCTCTTAAACATAGTTTTAAAATAAATACCACATACTTATTAATACCTATATAATATTTATATAAAGCAACAAACAAGAATCATAATAATATATTATTTATGTTTAATTGAGTGATTAAAAATATGTAGAAGGTCTCTTCTACATATAGTTTTAGTTATGTACATAGGTTTAGTTTGTATAATATATAGGTAGGTAGTTTAGTTTGAAACATACTTTATTATTAGGCTTAAGTTACTATCTCATAATAATATATTGTAATATTTCCTCTAATTTAAATAAAAAAAAATTAACTAGTGATTCATAATCAATAATCAAATTCACTGCTATCTGAATCGTTCCCGTTTTTTAATATCTAAAGCCTCGTATTCACTAGGCGACAAATTGTCGCAGAACCTATCTAGGCACATGTCGTCTACGTGTCGCCGCGACGTCGCGCTCTGTTCTGCGACGTCGCACGCGACAATACAGCGACATCTACGTGTCGCAGAACAGGTTCCGTGTTTTGGCTCGCGAGACAGAACTTCCTGCGACATCAGTCTAGCGCATAGAGTATATTTTTTTTACTAGGTCTAGCGACCGCTGTTGCAGAGTGTGGACGCGTGCGCGACTTCTGTATCACGACATGTTACCAAAATGTTCTGAGAACACGCACCGTAGATGTTCTGTAACAGTCTCAGAACTTGTGCCCTAGTGAATTCGAGGCTTCAAGCGGCGATATGGATCCATGGCATCATGCGATCCGCCGCGATGGTAGTTGGACGTCGACTTTGAGTGCTATCTAGACCAGCGACAGGCGCGACTGTATATCTGTCCCTCCCTAAAAAAGAACAACTGTCCTAGCGACTGTACATACTAGGTATGTTGTTTCCAAAGCCCTTCATTGATGTATAGGAGCAGAATTGTGCTGCAATCCCATCCCCATGTTAACTGATTCTCTTATGAGAGTAACCTCGCTACCAAAATCCACGAAAGCAAGCATCGTAACACCATTGACAGTAACTTCCTTCGTGAACTTAGAATTTGGGTTTACGTTACTGAGCCTCAACCGAGTCAATACCCATTGTCTTTTTGACAGCATCGGTGTGACCACTATTGCTGCCGACTTGGCCGCGGGCAATATTTTCAGGATTCTTAGGGTTACTACGGCAAACATCTGCCAAATGCCCGATCTTTTGACACCGCGTGCATTTTAAGAGGGGCTTAGGGCAATACATAAAACTATGTCCCGTTTCCTTGCAGTTGTAACAACCAGTAGGCGGAACATTACTATCACCCGCTGTCTGACTTTGGCCACCGCTGCTATCATTTGTGGAAGAATGATTACCATGTTTAAACTCAGTTGGATCCACAGCAGAGCGCTGTGAGTCTTTGTTACTAACCAAATACTGCAATAATTGATCAGGGTCAGTACAACGCAGAGCAAGAGCACCTGACCTCAATGTCCTATCTGTTAGACCATGGATTATACAGTCTACAGCACGTTTGCCTACAATGTCACATTGATTAACCAAAGTCTGTTTCTCATAAAAATATACTTCTATCGGTTCGTTAAATTGACTTTTCCTTTTCAGCATATCCTCCAAAGCCTGGCCGTAGTTTTGTTCGTAGGGAAAAGCATTAACTAGCTTATCTTGCCATTGTTGCCAAGTAAATAGTATCGAATTTAGACCCTCGTACCATGTCTTGGCAAGGCCTTGGAGTTTCTGCATCGCAAAATGCGTAGTGGTCCTTTCATCCCAGCCATACACCGAGGCGCATTCGTTGACTTTCTTTAACCAAACATCAATACGTTGGTTTTTCGTGGAAGGGTCAAAGTTCGGTAGAATATTTTTGTGATCTAGTTTTTGATGAGGCGCAACTTGGGTGGATGGCTGTGATGGAAGTCCACATTTAATAGAATTGAATATGTCTATAACATCTCTTTTGGAAAAAGAAGGACTACGTGACCTGGGTAAGTCTCCATCGTTGCGATGCTCTCGACGCTGCTCTACTGGGGGCACTGCTCCACTGCGACGAGAAGAGCTGCGATGCCGGTGCTCCTCACGGTGTTCGCTGACACGCCGTGGACTCGAGCGCCGCCGTCTGGCAGCGTCCACTCGCTGGCGCTCCCGCTGAAGCTCCCGCTCGAGCAGCTCAATGCGCTCAAGGCTCTGTCCGAGCCCCGGTTCCCTGTGCAGCCGGCTGGGACTGCGCGTCCTCAAGCGGCTGCGGCTTCTGCTGCGAGTGGCAGGCCGTGGCTCCCCACGGCCAGGCGTCTCGAGGCGTCGGCGAACTGAATCCCGACTTGACTCCAGATCTTGCGGATGTTCATCCATCGTCTAGTAGCTCGAGGACCGAAAAAAAAAAGAAAACAAAAGAAATATTAAGCACAAGCATACATTTTCACAAAATGTGAAATATCTCGATAACCGTGCATCGTAGACAAAATCTGAGCAAATTTTCAACCCCCTTTGTAACCCCCTAGCCCAGGAAACTGGTCAAAACAAAATATAAAAATTTCGAAAATACCCTCAAATTTAAACACTCGCATATACTTTCACAAAATGTGAAATATCTCGATAACCGTGCATCGTAGACAAAATCTGAGCAAATTTTCAACCTCCTATGTAACCCCATAGCCCAGGAAGATGATCAAAATAAAATATTAAAATTTCAAAAATACCCTCAATTTTATTTTTTTGCTCTTAAAGCAGCCACGTGGCAAACTTATGATTTTAATGGCTACGTGACCACAGAAAATGTTATCAACAGTAATATTAATGAACTTATTACAAAAAAATCCAGAAGCAAAATAAGGAAAATTAATGGGCGTGTTACTTACGTTTTTTTTTTTGGTCGTTTGCCACTTCTGAACTGTAGAAGACACAATCCTCGGAGGTGGAGTGGAGACAAAACAAATCAATGTGGCACAAGATAAAACTCTTTATTCTTGGATATGAATTTATTCTCCCAGATACACGTCCGTCTTGGACCACAGCTAGCAACAGACTGAATCTGCTCAACCAGTCAACCCAACCGCCATTACTATTTCTTTTTTTTTTTAGCTTCGAACTATGGCATTGTCGAATGAATCCTACTTAAATCGGTATTCATTCGACAATATCAAGTAAAAATAACACATTTTCTTATCGACCCTAACAATATGACGAAAAACAAAGTTTCCGAGCGCTGTTGCGCAAGCCACCAGTGGTCACCACTCCATCTCGTTACATTAACGTCTCTCTTTTATCATTACTAAATTGACAGATTCTGAACGGTTCATCAACAGTCGGTGACGAATCGTTTTATTGGCGGGACAATCGACTGTAATGTCGATGAACCGTTCAGAACCTGTAAATTTAGTATCTGAGATTAAAACAGACTTTAGCTCTCGTTCGTTAGTTTTTCGTCAGTATAGAGTGAGCCCCCTGAGCATTGTAAGCGGATCGAGGCTCCGCTTGCACCGGACAAGCCTGTTAGCTCCGCATTTGTTAGATTTCCCTTTAAAATCTACACGGATCATTGCTCATACGATTCTGTTAGCCACAAAGTAAATCTGTATCTTGAAGAAACTTCGCTTCTATGAAACACAAATGCAGGGTAGAATTATATTTGTGATCAGAGTAATGCTGTTTGTTGCTTGAACCAACATTCACTTTGAAAAATAATAACCCGTCGGTTTATACATTATGCTGGAGTCGGTATTTATCTCTACCATATAAGCCTAGTTTCAGAAAGGAACATTGAACTGATGTCGCCATTAAATCTATATCTGTCTATTTTTGTCCGTATATATACTGTGAAAACAAGTCAGCAATTAGCTTTAAGTTCCTTTCTACAACTCAGTGATAATTACATTACTTTTTTTTGGCGCTCGCGCTCATTACGAGTAACACACGTACTGCTTTCTCTCTTCAATTAAATTAATTAACATCAGTAAACAGTAAAGTTATCAGTGCAAATTGTATATATTTCTAAAGCTCATAGTGCAAACTAATAAACTGTGTAAAAAAAGTTATCTTAAATCAACGTAAAAGCAAGTTATTACCTAAACAATCACACAATTACTCAGTTAAAATTCAAATGGTGACAGTGATTTGACCTTCAAGTGCGTGCCCGAGCAACGACCGCTAACCGGTCTACTACAGTGATTACTCAGTGCGCCGAATTGGTACCATATTTTTGCATATCGAAGTATCAGGCAGCGTAGCGCATTGGATATCGCGCCGTACAAAGAAGAGACGTAATTCGTAGGCGCTGGTTCAAATCTCGAGATCACAAATTCCTCTTTTTTAATTTTTATATAACATCTGGCAACAGAAATGCCTAATTGCGCATCTTGTATGAAATCTATTAAACTAGCTGATATTCTAAAGTGCCAAAAATGTAATAATACATTTCATTTTGAGTGTCTCAATATAACTCTTATAATGTACAAAGCGCTCACCCCTCAGAGTAAGTCGCAATGGCAATGCTCGTTTTGTACGAACATAACAAGACGCGCGCTTCCGCCGTCGGAAAGACCTACTACCTCACAAAATCAGTATTCACTCCTTGAAGATAACTTGGATATGTCATGTGACGAGTCAGTAAGCTCGTTAACTATTAATAATAATAAAAAATTAATAGAAGCTGAAAACTCCGGAATGATCACCCTTGAGCAAATGAATATGCTACTGAATCGCATGAGAACCGACATAGTATCTGAGATAACTATATCTATAAAAAGGGAAGTTAACGCAGCTGTTAACTCTGCACTTGAAACTATAAGGCAGGAGTTCACCGCAACCACAGACTTTCTAGCAGCTGAACAAAAAGACTTAAAAACCGAAATAGAATCATCTAAGAAAGACATAAAAGAGTTGGAGGCCAAGAATTTTAAATTGCAAAGTCTTGTCACATCATTAGAACGTCGTGTTGAATCCGCAGAAAAGATGTCGCGTAGCCTTAATCTGGAAATACAAGCTGTGCCTGAAAGGAAAGGTGAAAATGTTGTAACTCACGTTAAAAATCTTTGCAAGAAGGTAAACGTTCCTATGACTGACTCAGAGATTCATGCCTGCCGAAGAGTGGCCAAGATGGATCAATCTTCCTCTAGACCAAGGAACATTCTCGTTACACTGTCATCCATGCGCCATCGGGACAATATTATCTCGGCTGTGAAACGATACAACAAGGCCAACTCTACAAATAAATTAAACTCATCTGACTTGGAAATAACTGGTGAAGCCTGTCCTATCTTTGTAACTGAGCACCTATCTCCTGCAGTCAAAGAGATCCATGCTGCTGCACGAAAAATTGCCAAAGAAAAATCCTACAAGTTTGTATGGGTGAAATTTAACCGGGTATTTATGAGAAAAGACGATAAATCACCTTACTTGCGTATTAAAAGCCTGGAGTGTCTAAACAATCTGTCATAAATTTGTAAAGTTATATGTATTATCTCACAATATATTCAGTTTTAAATGCACTGTCAATCCTCTACCTATTAAATTATGTTAATATATTACCAAAATGTTAATCGGTTCCGTTCGAATCAATTGAATTTAAATTAAATGTACTTAGAAATAATTATGATGCTATATGCATAACAGAAACAAATTTAGAAAATAGTTTTAATAGTGAAGAATATTTCGATGATCGTTATTTGATATTTAGGAATGATAGACATAGTAACTCTAGTGATAAACGGTCGGGTGGTGGTGTTTTGATCGCCTTAAAGAAGTGTTACACTGCTGTACGTCGGCATGATTGGGAGACTAATATTGAAACATTATGGTTGAATCTTACGCTGAACAATCGTCAACAACTTAATATCTGTCTTGTTTACATTCCACCTGATGTATCGGCGGAACGATTCAATAACTTCTACTCAAAAACATGTGACATTCTATCAAATAATGACAATCCTACAATAATATTAGGCGATTTCAACACACCTTCACTAGACTGGGTACGAGACGAGACGACGAGTATTTGTACGCCCAATGTTGTCATAAATAATAAGAGATCCCAAGACATTTTAAACCTTATTTCTATCGGTAGCTTAAGACAATTCAATTTTATTAAAAATCATAATTATCGCACTCTTGATTTATTTCTCAGCAGCTTTACTAGTGTTATTTTAAACTCTTGTGACTCTTTATGTAAGCAGGACCGACACCATCCGGCATTCCATGTAAATATAGAGCTAAAGTTTAGAGTTCATAAAGAAAACGTAGGCAGAGTGTTAAACTATAGAAAAACAGATATTGAATCATGCAGAAGTGAACTTAATAAGATAAATTGGTATGAACTTCTTTCCCATCCTGACATAGATGTATGCGTTAGTGTATTTTATAAACTACTCATGGAAATTATCATAAAGAACACGCCGTATAAGAAAAAATCACGTCAAAAGTATCCAATATGGTTCTCTGAGCCACTTATAAAATGTATCGAAGAAAAAAATAGGGCTCACAAAAAGTTTAAAAAGTTTGGCAACCCCAGAGACTACGACAGTTTCTCTTTATTAAGAACTCGTAGTAAAACCATGATTGAAGAATGTTACGTAAATTTTATTGGTTCGGTAGAAGATTCTTTAATGTCTGATACTACAAAGCTTTTTTGGACCTATGTTAAAGGTAATAGGACGAGTAGTGATGTTCCTTTGCCCATGTTTTTTGACGGAAACTCAGCTTCTTCTTATTCTGAAGCCTGCGAACTCTTCTCTGATTACTTTAAATCTGTTTATGATGATACAAATCATAATCTTCATCATCAGGTTGAGTATGAGAACGCCGACCATGGGTCATCCTCTAATTTGATTAGTAGTATTGTAATTACGTCAAATGAGGTCTTAAAAATGCTAAAGGACTTGGATCCCTCCAAGGGCGCTGGGCCTGATGGTATTCCATCTCTTTTTATCAAATCTTGTAGTGATGAACTTGTCCTACCTTTAACCATAATTTTTAATAAATCTATGGCTAGTGGTAAGTTTCCTCAGGTCTGGAAAAATGCTTATATAGTCCCAATCTATAAATCTGATGATAAATCCCAATGCTCTAATTATCGCCCTATTAGTATCTTGAATTGTTTTGCTAAAATATTTGAAAGCTTGATCTTTGAGCATATTTACAATCACGTTAAAGTGGATATTGTTAGACAGCAACATGGGTTTGTAAGAGGCAAATCCACTATATCTAATCTCATGGAATTTACTGAATATTTAAGTTCTAAAATAAACAATAAAATACAGGTTGACTCTATATACACAGATTTTAAAAAGGCATTCGACAAGGTAAATCATAAGTTGCTTATCCTGAAAACTTTTAAAATGGGAGTACGAGGCACATTGCTGCGCTGGCTAATTTCATATCTCTCGAAAAGATCTCAACTAGTCGCTTTGAAGGGTTTCACATCTAACCCAATTTCTGTTACGTCTGGGGTACCTCAAGGTTCTAATTTGGATCCACTACTGTTCATAATTTTTATTAACGACCTTACAGCCGATCTAAAAAGTAATTTCTTGCTATACGCTGATGACCTCAAATTGTATAAGGATGTAACCTGTGAGCAAGATTGTCATGAATTACAAGCTGACTTAGTTACTATAGAAGATTGGTGCCATGCCAACAGCATGAGCTTAAATGCAAAAAAGTGCTTTGTGATATCCTTTACTAACAAGCGCAATAAGGTAACATATCAATATACAGTAAATAATCACATGCTGGAAAGGGTATCCCGGATTCGCGATCTTGGTGTTGTATTGGATGACAAACTGACATTTACTGAGCATGTAGATGGTACGGTTAAAAGAGCATATCGTATGCTAGGTTTTGTGCTTAGGATTACCAAAAAATTTAAAAAACCACACAGTGTTATCGCTTTGTATAATAGCTTGGTACGAAGTATACTGGAATATGCATCAGTGATTTGGTCTCCATTCTATGATACACATATTCAAACCTTAGAGTCAGTGCAGCGACGATTTCTACGAATACTTAGTTTTAGATTTGGTTATAAGTATAAACTGAACAACTATGAGTCAAGATTGGCATTCTTTAAAGTTGATAGTCTTGAGAATCGTAGAAGATTATTAGATATGTTTTGTCTTTACAAGATTGTAAATAATAAAATTGATACGGTTGTGCTGTCGCAGATTGCTTTAGACTGTAGAACTAGGTCTGGTCGTCGATTTAAACTGTTTTACGTATCAACCTGTCGCATCAATGTTAGTTATAACTCCCCTGTGCATCGATTGTGTCGCCTTTACAATCAAATCCACACAACTGACTGTGATATTGACATATTTTGGAACTCTTATCCCACCTACCGTCGTCTCGTCTATACCGCCATAAAAGAACTCAAATAAATAGTTAGTATTAATAAGAATTTCAAATTTTCTGGCATATTTTAATTTTAATAATAATCTGAATCAAATTTTATTACTTACTTATATATATTATTATTTTTACTTTTTTAATATTTAAAAATGTAATCTGATGTTAAATTAATTAATATAATTAATATGTTAAATATAATAATTAAATGTACCTAGTTAACTACTACTTGCATGCTGTGGACACATATTTTTTGGAGTGTTAACTGTTTTCTGTGTTTGTGTTATATGTAATATTGTTCATGTATTGTTAACTCTCTGTATTGTGTTCCTATAAATAAATAAATACACAAGTTACGTCTATAAATATTGACAAAATAATCCGGCCTCTCCCACGGAACATTTTGTCGCAATTATTCAATAGAGACACAACAGAGCGTCGGAATGTGGACACGGCGACCCATTCACACAGGCCGTGGTCCGACCATTGCCTTTGATTAATTTATAGACCGTAATAACACTTAGCTGCTGAACAACGTTTTAATTTACCAAATGCGAGTGGTTTCCGTACAAATGGCGCTTATGCCCGCGCTACACGAGCATAGTTTTTCAATCTGGTATAGAAAACTTGTGTTAAGCTGTGTACGGACTGTCCGCTCCAGAAGGGCCAGCATGGGACGCAGGATGCACACGTCAAGATGTGACAAAACAATTCTTCTTACGTCCTCTAATGGACAAATGCCTCTCCGCAATCAGTGCCACAATACTCTGACCTCGGCCCTTCTGATCCAGCCACCACCGGCCACCTGTCTATGTTTAAATTCATTGGTTCAGCGGGATCTTTTTAACCAACTTCAAAACAAGGAGGAGGTTCTCAATTCGTCGGGATCATTTTTTTTAGTAGGTACGTATCAAATAAAAATTTGTTAGCCCTATTTGGACTTGCGTTAAGATATTTTATTTGACCATTTTATTATGCATGTTGCGTGAGAAAAAGAAACAACCTTATGCCCAACCAATATGTCATACAAATTGGCTTTTCGAATCAATATTTCCAATGCTATCTTATTTTACATGTATTATGCAAATGTATGTTATAAAATTTGAATAAACGCAAAATCGATGGAATCATTTTGAATTTTATGTTTTATAGTTATGCGAATGCAATAACCATAACCAGTCTTGTATTATTTATATTGTTAAATACGATTTTAAAGGTGTGATATTAAATTAAATTTAAGTCTAACATTTATAAATAAATAATTATATGTGTCGTCAGACTTGATAATTTTATAACATCGTGCATCTATGTACAAAATTTGAATTACTTACGCGTAGTTGCACAAAGAAAATGTTTACGCATAATATCGAATTCTTTACACCTCAAGTGACGTATTTATTGGCCACAGCTAGTCAGCGATTACGCTTATCTAATTGACCAATCCTTTCATCAATAAAGCATCGACAAAAACAGACATGTATCTAAAGACTTACATTAGTAGTAAAATTAAACATGATGCAATATACAAGCAGCAACCGGTCATTATACGACCTACCTTTTAAAAGGACACTATAAAGATAGACAATGACAAAAATAGCAGTAAATTCTCCGAATTAATTCATCCAGTGAGATCATTTTATGACACCGCTGAGTCGAAGCGAGGACGATAAAATAGCAAACAATAGACGCGTGATACAATTCTATTCGTCATGATATTTATGTCATGCACGTGAATCACAATTATCCTAGGAGCTGATACTTTACGAGGATTATTATGTATGTTCAACGATATTTTGATATTTCTATTTGAACAAGATAGAGTGCCAGTATTATATTATTATATATGTAATATGTAATTCGGCGAAAATTTGCTAATTGCGTCTCATTTCTTATTATTTAAGAACAATATAATCTGAACTTTTTTTGAACTTCCGGTTTTATAGAAAAAGCTAATAAAAAAGGTATTAAAAACTTTATTAGCAACTTCACAGGGTGTTTACAATACGAAATTCACTCGGGTCACTTTAGCTTACGAAAACATACATTTCGGGGTGATGCTGCGTTAACCACGACTCTATCTTGTTATATTAAACGTACCGGTTGGCGAATCTGGTAAATTTTTGTCAATCTAGACTCTAAGGGCCTTACTGCAAAAACTTAGACAGTATTAAACAGATATTTAGCGCTGTCAAACGCCTACAAAATCTGTCAAATTTCATTTTAAACATTTGCTAAACAGTGTTTAAAGTCTTTTGTGGTAGCACAGCCAAGGCTTTGTCAAACAGGGCAACGCAACTCTAGCGCTGGGGCTCTGTTTGACGGTATTTTACCGTAGTGGTACAACTCCTTAGCATCATAGCGCGGCGTCAAGTTAGCGCTCTGACGCGTAACGCGTCCTCTTTGACAAAGCCTTAAGATCTACCCTCAAATTAATAGACCGTATTGAAAAAATACAACATGGTTAAAATTTACTTAGAAACACACGAGATTCGACTCTTTACATCAGTCAAAAGGTTGAAATTCGTTTATCACAACTTCAATTTTAAACATATTGTAAAGTGTCAAAAACCTCTATGAATTTGGGGGATAGATTCTAGAGTAACCCTTCAGAAGCAAGCATTTTCGCACGTACAGCAGCGTGTGCGCAATTACTTTGATCTAAATATAACTTCTCAATTCACCGACGAGTGAATGAGCCCATCAATTTCCTTAAATAACTGTTCACTGCTCCCAAAGTGACTTGTTACTTTTTAACCGACGTCGAAAAAAGGAGGAGGTTCTCAACTTGTCTGTATGCCTATTTATTTTATTTATTCTTACCTGTGAGCGTTTTACCTATTACTTTTTAGCTTTTTACTCTTAAAGCGGCATCTTTTGTTTTGGGATAGAGTTTTATCAGCCAGTGGTCCCCACTACTGAGCCGATGGTCCCGGGTTCGATTCCCGGCTGGGGCAGATATTTGTTTAAACACAGGTATTTGTTCTCGCGTCTTGGATGTGCCCGTAAAATGGCAATAGGCCCGCCCCCTATTACATTGGGACTAACATAACACTCTGGCGAAAAGTGGGTGCAGCAATGCACCTCTGCCTACCCCGCAAGGGAGTACATTAGTACAAGGCGTGAGTGCGTGTTTTTTTTTTGTGTTGTGGTCCCCACACAGTCAAAAGTGGTTTTCATAAATTACTCAATCATATTTTTTTTATATTAATTAATAATAATTGATAATATTATTTTGTTTGATAGGTGACAAAATTGTAACTTATGTGAGAGTCTAATTTGAAAATAAAAAACTGTTTAGACGCTTAATTTATTGTTTACGGATATTCTACGGTCTAGTTAATGTTTAAAAAATTACGTTATATTATAGTGCATAAATAATTTAGATTACAATTTAACTTTGAACTATAAAATTTTTCGTCAAAGCCATTTTCTTTTATTACCGTCTTGATGCAAATTTTACGGCTCTTAGATAAGTTGCCAAACATTACTTTATCCAATAAATAAGTTACTCAAACAGGGGCAGATCCTTTCAACTGTTGATTAAAATGCCTCCTTTACTGCAATGAAGTGATAAAATTTTAAACGCTCTGTTAACTGCCCTTAAAAATGTGGCCACTTGAATTATTTACGTAAGTGCCGAACAGTTTACTACCGTCGCAGGTATCCGCTAAATTAGCTCATTGATGGCGTAATTAAAGTTTTCATCTTAAAAACTCGCTTGCAATTTGTCATGAATTAAGTATGTAAGAAGACGTAGGTAGGTAAGTACCTAAGTAGAGACAGCGGTGTTATTTTGGAGCTGTTAATAAGAAAAGAAGGTAGGTTTAAACTGCTAAAACGAGATTTAATAACATCAGATCATGCGGGACATCTACTAGGTATATCGGAGAATGAGAAAAAATATCAGTCGTCGGTTTAAGGTTCAGAATTCATACTTTGTTGTAATTACTACTCAACTAGTCTAACATGTGTACAAAATCATATTGTACCTACTTAATAAAAAATATATACCTAATATATATTGTAATATTTACATAAATAGTATTTAAGTGTTTCATACATGACGCTCAATCAAACTTATTTCCTTTTGCAGACTCATTTTACCGTTAGAATACTGTTCATCTTTTGTAGCTAGAATAACAATTTAAATACAAAAATGCCTTGAATTCCAGCTTCGATTTACTTCACATTAAAACTGTCCTGAGCAGTAGCGAGAACAGTGTCATAAAATAAGTTGGAAGTTTTGGGATTCATGGGACATTCCTGGAGCTCTGCCCATCTCTGAATTCCTTCCAATGTTATAAGTCGAAGACTAGTGAATTTAGTGATTCCAGTATTTTTTCTGAACCCCATTTTCAGTATCTGTGAAATGTTTTCAAGAAGGTTAGTTTTTATGCGAAAATAAACTCAAAAAGGACCAAGAAAGATAGTAGTCTTATAATCCACATCATTATCATCAGCCTATAGCAGTCTACTGCTGGACGTAGGCCTCTCTCAAAGCACGTCGCTGGATACGATATATAGCTTTCCGCATGCAATCATTACCAGGCACCTTTTGCAAGTCGTCACCCCATCTAGCCGGAGGGCGTCCCACACTACGTTTGCCTAGACGCGGTCTCCACTCCAGAACACGTTTACCCCATCAGTTATCGGTTCTTCCACAGAATGATGTGACCACTACTTTTTTATTTATTTAAGTATATAAAACAACATAAATAATAGGTAATAAACATAAAACTGTAAATCTCTGCGGTAAGAATAAAGAATTAAAAGTTTTTGATTTAAGTACTTACTCATCTTAATTTAGTCAATAAGAGGACGACATCGACATCTTCAAACATTGACTTCTCAAAAACAAACTGTATTCATTGTGTACTCTTCCTAAATTTGTTTCAATTTGTCCTCTCGCGCTAAATTGTTTCTTTTATAAGAACATCTATGAAAGGAGAACAGGATAAAGCTATGAGCATGTTGGCCTACTAATAAAAAATACTACCAAATTTTTATACGGCCTCCTTGATGGGAACTTTCGAACCGGGAACGATCTAGGGTGGTCTATTCAACCAAACATAACTAAGCATTTATGTTGTCATCATTGTGTTGGTATCTTTGATGTATTATAATGTGTACTGAGGATGTTAATAAAGATGTAACATAAATACCTACTCTTTATGAAAAAAAATATTTTCATGTACCTAGCTTGGGAAAATAAAAGACTGTACTCAAAAATAAGTTTGGTTTTCAAATTGAAAGTTGGAGTCCTTTGACTGTTCCATACTTATGAACTACGATATCTTTAAGTGGGTGAGGATTGAATCGTTACCAATGTCACGTAATTTAATCAATTCTCCTTTTTTCCGTGTTCTTTATGATTCCCATGGCTCGGCGATTTCTTTATGTTCATTTCGTAAATTACAAATTTAATGCAATGATGTTCTCAGTAACGAAAGAAGAAATTCATTACTTACCAAATTTTGTGTAGATCATCCTTCTTTTTTTGTTTTGGTATACTTCACCTAGATAAAAAATCTTTTTTTTTTAATACATGCCTAGGTAATTAATTAACACTTCTGAGCATTCAAATATTTCTATCTGTTTTGAGCTGTAGAACCTAGAACCATATATATATACAGTTACAGACATACAATATACGAGTACTTACCTATAAACCTACATTTGTCAATATCTAATTTTGTAGCATGCAGGTCCTAAAATAAAACCCATTGTTCATTTTTCATCCCGAATTCGTTCGTTTGATAGCCAATCTGAATATGAAAAGCGTACAGAGACCAAAATAGGTGCATAGAAAACTAGTAGAATAGGGCCAATAAACCTCAAATTTAATTTATAAAAATTTTGTTACTTTCGTCAGGTCATTAGAATTTATCTTAAACAGAAGAAAGGAAAACATTTATTTCTGAAACTTACAGTTAAGATCAATGAAAAAGTTCCAGTGACATTATGGAACGGCTATGGCTGATAGAACTGTTTCATTGCTCGGGATAAAGAAATCAGACTACCTACTAATTTTAACGATATAATGCAGCTCGATCTTACGGATCTTACTGCAAAAAGTAGACACACGGAAACAATTGTCATCAAATTAATACAATTAAATAAAATGTTCTATCAAAGACACTTTTAACATTGCACTCAAGTTCGCGTTATTCTATGGCTTGAACTTATTTTTAGGCAAACACATAGAAAAACGCGAACTCAGGTACTCAATGGCAGTGCAGCTAGTTTTATACGCAAAATAAAAATAATATACAATACAGTGCTTTCGCAACTAAAATTCTATTATGCGCTTCAAGTCGAACGCGCACATTGTACTGTAGTTTACGAGTCTACGTGACGAGCAAAGGGGTCACTCTACATTAACGAAAAACTAAGTTTCGGAGCTGTGCTGTGCGAGCCACGGCTCTATCTCGTTGTGTTAAACGTGCCGATTGCACGATAGCTCCCATTCATTAGTTTTTCGTCAGTATAGAGTAACCCCCCATCCGAGAGGCGGCCACTTCCTAAACGATGTAGAGTCGCAATAACACCCGTTATTGTACCTTATGTTTCCTGGTTGAATATTATGTTGCCAAATTATGTGTAGGACAGTATTAGGCTGAAATAAATAAGTTTCGGTGACTAGCATACCAATTGCATATACTTAGATAATATGTTATGAGAAACATATTATTATCGGAAAGCTGATAAAGATACATATTATATACTACGCTCTTGCCATAACCTCCGCCTCAATATCCCGCCTAATACCTCAAATTTCTACAGTTCTTCTTTCACAGTTCGCTCAGTCACTTTGTGGAATGATCTTCCGGAAACTATCCGGCAAGCACCTACGCTAGCCTCGTTTAAAAGAATGGTAAAGGAACACTACATTAAATCCATGGTCTAAAACTGTACTTAATTGAATCCAATTTAACACTGTGTATGTATTTTTACTATATTTATATATTGTATGTATGTTATATAATATATATGTATTACTAGCTGTGCCCGCGAGCTTCGCTTCGCCTTAAAAGTTTTCCCGTGGGAATTCCGGGATAAAAAGTAGCCTACGTTCTTTCTCAGGGTCTAGCCCATATGTATACCAAATTTCATTCAAATCCGTTCAGTAGTTTTGGCGTGAAAGAGTAACAGACAGACAGACAGACAGACAGACAGACAGAAAGACAGACAGACACAGTTACTTTCACATTTATAATATTAGTTAGGATTAGGATTAGGTATATATGTATTATTATGTAATATAGTATGTACCTACCTCTGTTTAAGTATATTTGTAATATTTTAGTTAGTGCGTAGTATATTAAATAATCTACATTCCTTTTTAACATGTACGGTGGCCTGCGCCTAAAAGTATACAGGCGGAGTTTTTAAAATAGCGATCTCAAGCTCACATGCTGCTCAAGCACATCCACATAAAAACCACTGCTACACACATCACACACAACACGTCCCCGGATTTATAACAGATGTAGCTGGTCCCTTCATCATCAGGGATCGCTATTTTCAAAACTCCGCCTGTATACTTTTAGGCGCAGGCCACCGTACACTGCACCCAATCTTAATCTCTGTTTCCCTCCATCCAAAGGTTGTCTGGCAGAGATCGCTTTTAGTGATAAGACCGCCTTTTGTACCCTAATTAAGTTACATTTTGTTAATTTTATTATTCTGTTTTGGTGTACAAATAAAGTGTATTCTATCTATCTATCTATATACATTATTAGCACCCAAGACCAGAATACAAACATCTATTCTGTCTTTAAACAAATATCTGCCCCGGCCGGGAGTCGACCCGGGACCTTCCGCATAGCAGTCAGGATCACTGACCACTATACCATTCGGCCGTCTACTGGCATATCGTATTAGATTTAAGAACTTCGCCTTCTATCTTTTTAAAATGTAATAATATTTAATTCTGTTGATGTATCTACACTCACCACCACCACTCCACCTGCCACTGACGTTCCTTATATCAGTAGAACTTTTTCATTGCTCGTAAGTATCATAAAAATAAGTATCCACACAGGAACGACCCTCAAGCAGGACCCTGTTTCGGAAATTTGCGAAATCTCCCTCCAGCCCCGTACCGAGCGCGCGGGTATCCGATAAACGTTATTGCGGACGTGCCAAAAGAGTTCGGAAATAGCTGGACCGGCACCAAGGAGGTAAGCTTTCTGGAGCAGGTAATGACATTCATTTATTTTATGGAAAGTTTAATTTTACAACAGCGAAAGCCCAGCTCCTAAAATGAAGAAGAAGAAGTATATGTATAATTAATTTCAGTCAGGTGATTCTGTAAATTATGTACCACCTGGTCTGAGTGACACTGAAGCTTTTACTAAAGTATTAGGGGCCGTCTCCACAGCAGTTGTCGTTCGCCGTGTGAATGAGAAGAATGAGAATGAGAACCTTCTTATGAGAGTACCCTATGTATAAACAGGCTGTTGCTAAAATGGTATTATACTAAACCGAAACCTACGTGTGCACGTGCAGTCCTCCACCACCTATGCCCAAAAATAAAATTACAATGTCAAAATAAATAAAAAAAACAACTCCTTCGTTACCATGTCCAACGAAATTATACAATTCTTCGATGTCTCGGTTCTATTGAAGTTTACTTCGTTGACGTGTTTAAAAGAATTCTCTTGTGCTCCGAAAAGTGTCGTTCAGGAAATTTACGATTCTGATATCACATACAATCAGATTTGCAAATTGTCGGTTTTGGGTTTGTAGAGCCGTGTTATCTGCATTGGCGCTAATACACTCACGAGCAATGAAAAAGTAAAAAGAGTGTAATTATGTATTATACTTAATTTATTTCATATCAAAAGGAAACAGATATTACCTATACTTACGATGTTATTTATGTGTTATATAAATCAATAATCTAAATTAACCGAAAGTTCAAAACTTCAAAACGTGAAGATCTACAGTCTCTTCCTACCCCTCTGGGGGACAGGCGTGAGTAGGTACAGTATACGGCAGAGAAATCTGCCCCTCTCAGAAACATTGTTACTATGAGAGGGGGGTCAGGTTTCTCTGCACATGACCGTACTATTATTATGTATGTTTGTTAAAACTTCCATCATAAACAGAAAGTAAAACATAGTTCTTGAATAAAAACATAAATTTGATATTTTCATGTATTTTATGTCTGACTCATTTGTTATTTCATCATCAATTTCAATTTTAATAAATAAACCATTCTAACTAATCAAACACTGATTGATCGTACATTTTCAATTGGTTTTACTGCCCTTTTAAAGAAAAGGTTTGTCAATAACTACGTTATTATAATAAAAAACAACTTTATAATCATAATTACAATGCCTACAGCAGACTTGTGTTAGGCATATAAGATTTGAACTTGGAATATGTAGGTACCTACGTTTTTTTTAGGGCTTTGAACCTCAAATGGAAAAATACACCCTTATAGGGTCACTTTGTTGTCCGTCCGTCTATCACCACTCTTTTTCTCAGAAACGGGTAAAAGTGTCAAGCTTTTATTTCGAATAGATATCCCACAAATTTACTGCCCCGTCCATTCATCCAGGGTACAGCCGAGTCCGCGTTGTTCTATGGCCCCGAAAAAGTAGTACAATAAAACATAGTTTATTTTTTCAATTTATTTTTAACTTTAAATTAAGTACATGAAAATTATACTGCAGTGTGTCAATGACTGAACGATGTAGCCAGTTCATCGCAATACCCTCATTAACTACCTGGCTGGTGATTTCCTCAAGCTAACGACCTACTTGCGAAGCTCAACCCATTTTGTGTCTATCACGGCAGCGGAGACAGCTACCTCGCACGCAAACCAGACTTAATAGTACACACGGCACCTCCAAATGGTTGGCAGGGCACACAAACGTAGTGTATGTGTGCACACTAACGTGGTCTATGTGTGCAATAAAGCAGAAATCGGTAAATACACCAGTAACAAACCACACACACACACACACAACAGCACAAACGAGTTTGCGCGTAGGCAAACGCCCTTACACCAGCTGTGACATAAAAATATCAACCGGTCGAGTAAGTCAAATAGTTATAAAATTGACTTGAAGCAAAATTTCACAACTTGTAGCTATACTCTTCGTAGCTCATTGGTAGTATGTTAGACTTATGAAACATAGGTCGTGAGTTCGAGTCCACTGATGGGTATTTTTATTTTACTTTATTTAAATTTAGCGTTAATTTAAACGCTGTTGAGTATAAAATAAATTTATTTGAAATTGACAAATGACTACAAGCTGCATAGCTGTCGACTATTTCTCTTCGCTAAAACTATATGATTCGTTCTTCATTTGAGAAGTAAAACCATTCTACCCTCATACAATATGAATAAACGAAATTAGTTTTTAGTTTTAGTGACAATTCACCTCTGCGTCTGCATAGTGATTCACTTTGTGATTTGTCAATTTATAATTAATTTATCTTCGCAGTCACTATGGAAAGTCATTTGACCATGTTCAAAAAGGCGGAGATAATTGTATTATATGAACAAAATATTACAATTAGTGAAATCGCAAGACGTTTAACGGTAAGTAACATAGAATTGTAAATATTTTATTTGACTGTTAGAATATTTGTATAAGCTAAGTATTTGTTTTTTTTGTTTGCAGAGGAGAACTGTTCAATTATGGGTTCACCGATACGCAGATTCGGGACAGTAGTCGTCTATACGGATGCATCACCACGCCATCGAGAAATCGTAGCTGCACATAGCGCTGATCCGTTCTGCAGCACCCGTTCTACGGCCACAACACATAATCTATCCCTACAAACCGTACGGGTTCACTTGCGTGCTGCAGGGTTGCGGTGTCGGAGGCCGATGAAGAAAATTGCTCTAACCGATCAGCATCGTCGAAACAGAGTGCGTTTTGCGACTGACTATTTTAAACTTTGATTGGTGCAACAATGTGGTGATATTTAGTGATGAAAAGTCCTTTAAGTCAGACAAGGATGGATGGTAAGATATTATGGCGAAAAAGTGGTGAAAATTATAGTTATTGGGGTTAGCTCAGTAATTTTTATTTTTCCATTTGTATAAGATTTTAGTTATTTTGTTAAATACTTATTATTATTTATAATTATGGGTAAGCCAATGTGTTAATGATGTTATTGTTACTGAGGTTGGAATAAGTTATCTTATTTCTAGCTAATTAACATGTTGATTCATATAACTAATGACTTGCCTATTTACTTTAGTAAAACAGCCAGTCCATCCTTTTCTGATGTTTATTATGATTTAAAACTGCTAATTGAAAATTTTCCTTATTAATATAAACTACAACTATGTTTTAAAACGAAAAACAACAAAAACGTAACATCCTTAATGTTTATGTTACGGCAAGAATAAATTTTGTAATTTTAACACTTAATAACTTGTTTCATTTACTTTCTGTGTTGCTTTATTCGTATATACTACAATACTATTATTAGCCATATTAAAAAATAAACTAAATCTATAAAAAAAAACAAAAAAGGAATTTTGCAAGTTCACAGGGATTTGAACCACCACACCGGTTATTGTAAGTCTTGTATCATACCAACTGAGCCATTCAATCTATTACAATGCATTGCAAAATTTTGCTTCATATCATAAAAACAATGAATCATTGTCACTGGCACAACTACATGCTTACAATATCCGTGTGTGGGTTGCCCAGAACTAAATAATTACGTCGACGTCGCTGACACACACATACACTACCTACGTTAGTGTGCCCTGCCAACCATTTAACGTTGCCGTGTGTACATACACTTGGACTTTAAATTAAGCGGTATAAGGACGGGATTAGCTTGCGGATTTGGTGTGCAAATAGTCGACTGGAAAGGTCTGTATGTGGAAGTGGAATTAAGAGCACTGACAGTGATTTTCGTAGGTTTTTTTTTGGAAATATACTTAATTGATTTATTGCCTGTGATTATTTATTGTACCGTTTGGATTTCTTTATAAAGTGGTTAGTACACAATATTATTATTATTTCATCTACAATCAGTTAGTCAATAATACGTTTTTATGCCCTATGTATGGAGTGCTATACGACACGAATCGTCTTATTCTAACTGATGAGAATTCGGCGAATACACATGAACACTAAATTTCTGTGAATTTCACACTCGGCAGGCTTTGTCATGGACACCGGTAGCCAGAAGTTAATATAACTGAGTACCAAATCTGTGGGGCTATCGCAAAGTCAAAATGAAGTAACATTTACGAAGTAAGTGAAATTCAATACATTTTTAATCCGTATTTCATTTTAAATAGTTGTCAACACATTCACGCAATTCAGGGGCTGATTTTAGACAGTCAAATGTTAACGGTAACATTAAAATGTTCAAAGCATTATAATTTAACTAAACTTTTTTCGATCCGGTCCGTTAAATGCCAACTGGCCCGAAACCTGTAGTACCCGGTTGATTGGGCCCAACTAAACATTGCGACATTGTGATTTCGCAATCTCTCATGCGCGATAATTCATTGGTGACACGTTCAACTCAATAATGAAGAGGGTTGGAGCCAGTAGGGATTGTGAGTGTGACCCCGCGAGTGAGTAATTGCCATACAAACGCGGTTTTAAATTTTGGGAAATGATTTGAATTGGGGCGCACGAATTGAGGGATGGGGGGTATGGGGGGAGGGGGGGAGGTAGGTAACCCATTGGTACCACCCCCACCCCGCGAGGAGACTCATAGTTTTTAAGAAAAGATATTTTTTTTTGTTATAAATAACCTCAAAATGTATGACAATTATCCTACATTAAGGGAGGTTGTGGTGGGAAGGGAAGTACTAGCCCCCTAACAAAGTATGTATGAAGCGCTCCGCTAACAGGTGTACCTAACCTTCGATACCAGGGATTTTTAAGTAATTTTTGTTTGTAATAGAATAGAGTTTTCAGTATAGCTATATGAAACGCTCCGCTCCGCTCCGCTGCGCTCCGCTTTGGTTTTTAATGGATATGTGCACCTAACACGCTCCTCCTCGCTTTGCTCGTCGTCGCACCTACCTCTAGGTTTCGATCCCAGGTATTTTTATGTTATTTTCGTAGTATTTCAGTAGAATAGTCCAAATATTTTCTTTTACATACAAATTCACAAAGTATGAAAAATATAAAAATAACGTGTTTCCTCACAATGAGAGGCACCTCATTTGAAAGAGAAGAATGAGTTCTACAAAATACAATCTTCACAAACACCAAATTCCTGCGCCCCAATTGTAAACGCAACCCTATTTTTTTTTTCGTTTTTATTAGGTATTTATAAATTTACTTACGAAACTTAATCAGATGCGATAATCAGATGCGATGTCAAAAAGATACTAACATTTAATATCATATTTGTTGACGACGCCTTATGCTGAGGCCTGAGGCACAGTATAATTTATGAAGATTTTACATGTCACTTTTGATATACTTTTACATGTACTGTGATGGTTTTGTGCTGATGGTGCAATTAATTAACTATGAAATTAAGTTTTTTTAAGCAATTAAAGCTAGTACCTATCACGTTCCACTACTGGACACATAGCTTAATATAAATATTTTAAAACATTATTTAAACGCCTATTCTTTATTCCTTACTAGGTCATGCATCACAGGTCCAAAGAAAAACGACCATAAATGATTATAGTCGGATGTATGGATCATTGGGGATCACTAAATATCTATAAATGTTGATTTGCAGCAATATATTACTGTTCGTTGCGATAACGCAGTGTTTCTGAACAACACACAACAGCTATGTTAATTCGAAATATTAACTTTGGATTATTAATGAAATTATTGGCGAGTTTACTACGTTGGTACCTATGACTGTATATTTGTGTCTAAAGGAATAAAAAAAATCTATAGATTAACAATAGGATAAAGCTAAATCTAGGTTAGTTACTTCTGGGATTAACCCCAAACTATTTGCATGAAGGAAAACACCCTGTAGATAGGCCCAGGCTTAGATATCATATAATACATACATCGATGTTTTAAAAAATGTGTATAACACTGGTATCCACGAAAATGGATCTAATTAGCATTAGGTATTTATCAACAAAAAAAACACAAAAGCATTATAGGCTTTACGCATATTTTCCTATTGAAGTCACCATTCAAAATAAAACAAAAGTTATTAAAATAATTGTTACTAATTTGAATCCGATACGGACTATATTGATTACCTACAGGGAGGTAGGTACATGTTACATCATTAAAATTATTGGTTTGGTTTAGTAATTGACGAAAAATCATAGGTTTGATTTGATGGATCTTGAATCGAATAATTATGTTGAATCGCCTATTTGTATTCTACAACGGCTCAATAGACAAGACAACAAAATTTAATTTCGTTATTTACTTTGATCAACAATAAACACCCCTTTACCTGACAACTCTCTCAGCACAAGCTTGCTTGTGTTGGGGTCCACCAACCCGCACTTGGCCAGCGTGGTGGACTAGGCCTAAACCCGTTCCTTCACTGGAAGGAGACCCGTGCCCCAGCAGTTGGGACGTGATGGGTCGTGATGAACAATAAACAACAATATTGCGTGTAACATACAAAATCAAAGCAAAAAACTGTCCGCATTTTCATAACTGCCAATCCGTATTATAAATGTTTAACCTAATGAAATCAGATCAATTACTTAAGACTGCCTAAAATAAAACCTACTACAAAGAAAGCACTATCTTCTGAAAATTGACCTGAAAAATTCCACTTCACGGCGTCTGAATTTATGAATGATATTCGCTATCTAGTGAATCCAGTCGATGACTCATAACTACCGTAATAAGTACAGCTGGCAACGGAAGCACTGAAAAAAATGCTAAGGTATAAAAATATTGGTATTTAAGCGATAAGCTAATCCAAATGATACATGAATTAATTTATTGGTTTGCTAAAACCTGAAGAATGTTACACTTGTTATTAATTGAATGCACCAAATGAAATGTCATGTCTATACTTTATGTTTTGAAAAGCTGTTTCAAACCTTGTTTGAATATTTTTTTAAGTTTTACGGTCCTAATAATAGCTGGTAAGTCTATTATAAGAAGTATTTTAGAAAAAAAAAATACTTTTATCACGCGCGTTTACCAAGTTTATCTGTAGGTACATTGACTTTTCTGTCGACAGTACTGGTGAATTCGCACGCTTTACGTCTCTAAGCTTCACACTTCACTTTACGCATTCGAAGTTTTGTCGCGAGCGCGCACAGTTCACTTGCTCTCGCGCATGTTTCTTAAACAAATTTTAACCGTGATCTTCTTGTGTTTTAAGTTTTTTGTTTTTGTGTTTTACTGAAATAGTGTAGATGAGAATGTGGCCTATGTGATATACTAGAAGTGTCTTTTGGGAATGTGAAAGTGTTAGTGAAGTTTTTGGATTGCAAGGATAACAAGAAAATAATAATATGAAATTTATAATGTAAGTATTAATTTATTAAGTTATGTAGTTTGCTATGAGTATTTTCTTTATTTAGGTAGGTACGTTTATTACCTTAAACTGAAGAATAACTTAAAGTATTTTTTTAGGTACGAGTATTTCATTTGACACAAAAAGCAAAAATAGTTTTTTTCATATATTTTATTTGGTTAACTATGAATCATAAACTATAACCAATAAGTTATTTCTTCTTAGTAAGTATGATAAGTAAATAACTGCTCAATCGGCTAAATTTGCACAAAACACTGCCACAAAAGCTGACTTGCAACTGTGTCTTGTTGTACTTTGGAGCTTAATTCTTGCACTGTAAGCTCTATATTTGATATCCAAGTTGCAGCTAAGATGGCATGCAACCAGCCAAGTGCTGACCAAACTGAGCTTTGCTAAACATAAACACATGAGCTTATTTAGAATTAGATTAATAATAAACATCTACAGTTATACCTTATTATTATTAAAGGGACGTAGTGGCGAAACGGATAAGGCTTATTTCTTGCCTATCGTTGCAGCTTCGAACACTGTATGTAATGATCGTTTATTAAATTATTTGATCTTAATATTAGTTTCAGTTATCAGGTCTCAGTATAAGTTTGCGTTGATATTTCTTATAATTTAATATTTATTGCAGACGGTGTCATTAAGCTATATGTATTTATACATTTTTTTTTCCTTTGGGAGTAATTTGGTGCTATGTCACTGGAACTTTTTTATTGCTCCTGAGTGTAGTTTCATCAATACTTCAGCTAGTCAGGTTAAAAGCTAGTTTCTTCTATTCGAACATTAACATGTTTTTACACAGACTATTTTATGCTCGTAAGAGCAAATTTAATAATGAGCATATATTTAGTAAGAAACGCCTTCGGGGATAACAGTCGTGAGTGCATATGTATGTATGTATATGTATGTATTTAGTACGAAAGTTATTTAGTACGAAGAGTAATTAAGTAAATACCATTCTATTTTTATAGTACCTATTGGATAGAAACTAATTCGACCTTGATATTTACGATACATAATCATTGTATTTATCACTTGGGCAAGTACAAATCTATTCACACAAACATACAATTACTGTATGATATAAAAATAGTGTGGGAAATCGTTGTTTCCTGTGAGTTTAATTCGTTTAAAACATTTCACATATAGAATGACCGACGAGTAATTAATACAGGAAGATAGAATAGAATATAACTTTATTGGTCACTACAAAATATCTTTCAACTAGGACCAATGAACAATAGACGGCCTTTTCGCTAAGAGAGATATTTTAAAGGCGACCTTGACAAACAGATACACTTCTACACTTGGTTACTAAGTCCGCTGATGTGTTCTTTATACCTCATCTTCATCACGACCCATTACGTCCCCACTGCTGGGGCACGGGTCTCCTTCCAATAAAGGAAGGTTCTTTATACATTAGAATGTAATTGATTAAACCTATCCAATGGAGTACCTGGTCTACATTGATGTTAGGAAAGCTAAGTTTTATACTTGAACTGGTTCAAACTCCAAGAAATTGAGAATATTATTTACATTATAATGTAAGTATCTTTAAAACCTAAGATGTGATATAATTTGTAAATAATATTCTTAATTTATTGGAATTACTTTATAATGAGATATAATTAGTAACAATATAGATTTCATCACTTCACACTTGTGTGGTACGAAAGATAAGTGGGTTAGGGTTAGATACCTAATAGTTTGTTTATTTACGTGTCTTACATTGTTATTATTGAATTACTACAATTTTTAGGGTTCCGTAGCCAAAATGGCAAAAACGGAACCCTTATAGTTTCGTCATGTCCGTCTGTCCGTCTGTCCGTCTGTCCGTCTGTCACAGCCGATTTACTCGGAAACTATAAGTACTACAGTGATGAAATTTGATGGGAATATGTGTTGTATGAACCGCTACAAAAATATGACACTAAATAGTAAAAAAAAGAATTGGGGGTGGGGCCCCCCATACATGTAACTGAGGGATGAATTTTTTTTTTTCGATGTACATACCCGTGTGGGGTATCAATGGAAAGGTCTTTTAAAATGATATAAAGTTTTCTAAAAAACATTTTTCTTAAAGTGAACGGTTTTTGAGATATCAGCTCTCAAAGTCGTAAAAAGTATGTCCCCCCCCCCTCTATTTTTATAACTACGGGGTATAAAATTCTAAAAAAAATAGAGGTGATGCATGCTAATTAACTCTTTCAACGATTTTTGGTTTGATCAAAGTATCTCTTATAGTTTTTGAGATAGGTTGATTTAACTACGGAACCCTTTGTGCGCGAGCCCGACTCGCACTTGGCCGGTTTTTTTATGTAGCTGTTACAGTGTTCCACTGCTTGGCAAAGGCCTCCTCCTTTTGAGTTCACACCACACCACACATCTATAAAACGAGTATAAATAGGTACTATACCCGTAGCCCGTAAGAAATAATCGACTGCAGCCGGGCTAGCACGGGGCGCAAGACGAGCACGTTATGACGTAACAAAAGTCTTTCATCGCGCTGACTCACGGTCACGAGAGCGAGCGCGACGAAGAACTTTTGTCACGCCTTAACTTACACCCCGTGCTATCCCTGCGGGACGTGTGCCTCCTCCAAGACTGGGGGGTTGTTGCTATATCTCCACGCTAGGAGATAACACCAAACACAAACATTTAACACTGAAGACCAGAGACCAAATACGGGCTGGATCGAACCTGGGACCTACGACAAAGCAGTCACAGTCACTGATCTACCAGTCGGTAATCAGACGTCTCTTTAGACCTACATATTGTAAAACATACATGTCTATCTACATAAAGTTCTGAAGGCATTTATTATTATTTCATTACACCGGAAGTGAGTGTTCTATCTTAACCTACATTTACGATTGAGGATAAACAGAATCCCATCTGACGTTTCTAAGAAATATGATTTTATCCTCCACTGAAACATTTAATATTCCCTTTATAATTGACTCTACATTTCATTTATATTGAAGTGATATTAATACCCTTTATGACTTTGGATTCAATAAATTACTAAATGTCTTAACTTTGAAAATAGGTAGATCCTTAGATTTATGACGATAAGTTTTAATTTCCATTGCATATGCTTGATATTGGTGTGTAAGTTTTACATAATTTGTAATTTTATGTACAACCCGCGCGAATTAACATGACACGGCCGAAAAAAGCCAGATACCCAGCGTGACAACTGGCTCTCTCAAATAAAAATAAATAAATAAATATGTGGGGACATCTCACACATGACCATCAGACCCCAAGCTAGGCAGAACCTGTGTTATGGGTGTCAGACGGCTGATATATTTACACAAGTACATAGATAGATACATACTAAATTATAAATATCTACACCCAAAACCTGAGTACAAATATCTGTCTTTAAACAAATATCTGCCCCAGCCGGGAATCGAACCCGGGCCTTCGTCATAGCAGTCAGGGTCACTAACCACTACACCAGTCGGCCGTCAAATTAAACTATGGTGCATATCCCATACTGCTCTGAACTCCCTATTCCTTAACTATTTTCCACCACACTGGCCCTAAATACAATATTAATCCAAGTCCACAGAAAGGGCTTATCTGCTACAAAATAACAATAGAAGATACGAAATGACTCGCGAGCAAACAGTATACATAATACGGGAAGCGAGTTGACACATCCGATATGTGACGCATTCTCTTATCTCCCCGCGGTCCCGTCTGACCCATGCAACTTGACCCTGGCTTTTATTTTTAATTAACACGCTTTTTTGATGCCGCGTTTTGACAGCTAAGTGCCAATTTTTCCACTGTCGGTTAGGGCAATTAGAGGTATTAGCGGTTGACTTTTGACACATCTGTCAAGAATTTTATATGGAGATGACGTATAATTGATAAATCATCCGTGGTCGGTTAGATAACCGACTATGGACAAATTGGCACTTAGTTTTGTATAACGTTGTAGTTGTAACACAGATTACCTAATATGTAACTAGTTTAGTTACTAAGGAGTAATGAGAAGAACAAAAAGCAATCTTAAGCGATTTTAGCGCTTTTTAAAATAAATAACTTTAAAATTTAAAATAACATTAGCAAACCTTCATAAAATTTATCTTCTTAACTACAAGATTAGCGGTGTCCTTATTATGTTCTACAATTTGTGCTTCATAGTTAGATAGACGAGTTCATATTATACGTAAATTATAAATTGACAGTTAAATGATTAATTTAAGCCAGCAGCAGATATAATTATAGTAAGCTAATCATAATTGATTTGGAATATGAATTGGAATTAATTTGATGTTTGCAACAAGGTAGGTAATTACGGCTCGTACCTTCCTTTACTAAGATGATGAAAAGTTATTTCAATTTAAATTTCAACATGATTTATTTTACTATCATGGTCACTATGTAATCTGAATCTCTAACGAAATGTCAGAGATTTCTTTTTATTCGTACTCACGTGATGGGATTGTGATCCGTATCGCCTTTTTAATAAATAATAATAATAATAACTGATCTCGAAAAAAGGAGGAGGTTCTCAATTGTTATGTATGCATGTTTTTTGTTATTTTACATGCTCTGTGGTTATAGCATACACAGTAATTTAGTAAAAACACAATACAATTTATCTTCCTGCAAAAACTAGATAAAAACAAATAAACACTTACTTAAAGATTTTTTTAAATATCAGCAATACAGCGGGTGCCGGTAAAATTTATAATCGGCTGACAATTCGCAGGCGTAATTGTTACTCCAGTTTGATTCCCAAACTTGTGTGCTAGAGGGAAATAACCCTTATCTGCAGCGGAGTGACGCAGTGACAAGGTCACGTCTCGAGTGATTGATAAATCGATCCGAACTCGATCTCGCATCGATACATTTTCTCGGTTCATTGACTCAGGCATGTGGTGGAGATGAAAATTTCTGCAGGTCATAGTTCGTGCAGAAATATATTGTCCGTTTCGGGAAACTGAAGGGGAAGTATGCTGCTTGAGCGATTCAGTGTGAAATTTTTAGTTCACATTGTACACATAGCGTTTTTTTAGAGAGATAGATAGATATAATACTCTTTATTTGCACACCAAGAAATAATGAACAATTTTACATAGACACTTAACTAGGGTACAAAAGGCGGTCTTATCGCTTATAGCGATCTCTTCCAGATAACCTTTGTATGGATGGACTAAAAGAGATATAAATGGGGTACAGTGTACTTACTTAAATATCATTTTTAATACGAAAGTTTAGGGTAAAACACCCAAGAACTGGCTACTTAAGGGAGTTGTTTCGGTAATTTATTTGTGCAGCTGAATTTTTGTCACTTATAATTTTAATTTAGAATTAATATAACTAAGCTACTATCCTGAGTAAATAGGAATCCTGTACGTCACATTTACATGTTATTACTAAGAACCATCTGATTTTGAGTAGGTATAAATTGTAATTATTTGATTCCATTGTAAGACCTACTTAACGTTTTAAATTTTTTTTTCAGAAAATACCTAGGTATATCTTTACATTATTTACATATTTTTTGTAAACGTCTCTGTTGGAATACTGCCAAAAGTCTGTCATTCAAGTCTTCAATTTTATTTTAACTCTCACACACTGTTTCTATTTTAATAAATTAATTAACTGTTTGATTTTTATTTCTGTGCTAAAGTGTTTCCCATTGATTTATTTAATTGTCTTACCAGTTTAGTCATAGTGGCAATGACATTGAATAAAAATACATGTGTATCAGCCAAGTCTTAGGTAATATTATTGAAAGAGTTTATTTTAGTAGACCACCCATACTGATGGCGCTTGGCATTTAAATTTTTACTTTTCTTCTGAAACCTTCAATAATATAAATGACCTACTTTTATGCAAAATAATGACTATGACTTGTTGTGTTGTGACATTATTAAAGATAGAATCATATGACAATATTTTTGTCAAATACAATCAATACTTACCGAAATTATAATTATATTTTCTATACAAATACTTAGACAGAAGTAAGTAGGAATACAGTTTTATATATTTTATCTAGTATCTACACTAAACCTACAGAAATAGGTCAAGCAAATTCGAAAAACCCATTCTAAAATTTCGCACCAGCGCTCGCGACTTTGAAATTACTATCAGAATTCACTGCACACACGACTAATGTTTACTAAGTTCATTCACAGCGAGACTATCAATCTTGCGTGGCCGTCCACCAACATAACCAGGTATGCTATCACTCGATTCCCAGCCTTAAACGAAACGAGATAAGGTTTTGCAGGTTTGTGAGATAAAATGGCCAGGTGTTAACAGTTCGGTAGGTACTAAATGTTGACACATGGTCTGTAGGGGTTCCCGACGCGTCCTGACGTTTGCTCAACGTTCGATCCACAAATTGAGTGTTTGCTGTGGAAATTTTATGTTCGATAACAGGATAGGGTATGTTCATAACCCAATTCTGTTGCTACGCAATTTATACCTATACTGTATTTGGCGCGCACTGTAAACGCGCGAATGAAAACGCTACGTGTGTCATGTTTAAGGCTATTTCTGTGCTGTGATGACTACACCCATAAGTGTAGAATAACGTTTTATTAATATGCTTAAATTATTAGTTACCTAGTAAAAAACATATAATACACATAAAAGAAACGCTAACACTATGCCAAATACGAAACGGAAAAGTATCTGTAAAGTTGCATAAAAAAAACATTTATCTGCCATTCTACGTGTCCCGTAATGTGACAGCTTTGGATGAGGCTCATAAAAGCCTTCAGAAGCATGACACTCTAAACCCAGCGTGACATAGGATTTACGGCCAATTTACAAGCAAGTGAAACTGAAAACTATACGCAATCACAGTTTGGACAGGCGCCAGAATACTACACGAGGCTATTTTAAAAATGTGTCGTCTCTCTTTACGCACCGTGTAATAAAGCTTATTAGCGATGTAGCTATTTTAGCTGGACAGTGGGGGAATTATATTTTCACTTTTAAACTTAAAACTGTTTTTATTAACGGTAGCAATAATTTAAAAAGAAATCCCCAGTATAGCAGAATTTATATTAGAGTATAGACCTGAAACCCAATTTTGGCATATACAATCGGTACCCTTTTTCAAACACTATGTTCACCAAATTCTACGTATCAATATGTTGTAAAAGAGAAATTGTGTATTTTTATTTAATCCATCAGCTCCCATTGAGCGTTTAGCTAATTGGTGTCGGCCAAAGTTGGAAAATAAAACCAGAACTGGACCTTAAATTGATGACATCCGATGCAAAATACTTGGCAATGATTCAAGTGAGTCAAGTGGTTTTACCGGTCGGACACTCGCTTTTATTGCAGGTAATTTGTTCATGTATCCACACTATGTAGGTAAGTCTGTAAATCTTTTTTATATTATAAATATAAAAGGTTGTAAGTAGGGGTGACCTATATGCTTGATTTGATTACACAATTACCAAACGGATTTAGCGAAACTTCTACAATTAAGCGGCTAATACAGCTTGCAAAAAGGGTATACTAAGCCGAAAGGAGGTGCCTCAACAAAAGTTGTTCAGAATAACCTGCTGAGCCATTTCGGCGTAGTATACCCTTTTTGCAACACTCTCTAGATAAGAGACAGAAAGAAAGACATACCACCCTAGTGTATCTACATGATGCAACGACCCTTATTTGCGCAATATTTACCAGGAACTCACCTAGAGCTCGCAGTTACATGATAAAGACTTATCAGAGAAAGTTTCGTGGAAACCTGATGTCATGGTTTGTCTTTAAGACTGCCTATTGACAAACAGACTATTATACCACACGCGTAAATTGAAACTTAATTAGTAAATACTCGTTATGTTACAAATAATACATCACTTTTTGTAAATATTTTAACTTTATTGAAGACCGATTGAAGTGCTTAGTGATCCTGACTGCTATTCAAAGGTTCCGGGTTCGATCCCCTGCCAGGGTAGATATTTGTAAGGACTGGGGTTTTTGGGGTGAGTAAACATTTATATTTGAAGATATATGTATCAGCTGTCCGACACCCATTTCACAGAGTCTGCCTGGCATGTGGTCAGATAGCCGTGTGTGCGATGTGCCTACATATTTATTAATTTTTGAAAAAAACTTATATGTATTAATTTTCTCTATGGTTACCGCGAGTGCCTCAGTGGATATTAGAACCTTTAGAACACAAATTCCGTAGTGGTCAAGACTCTAGACTCTTCATGACATTTTGTTACTCACTTAGCATGCAGCCGGCCCTGGCTGGGTTTGTTTTGTTTTATTTCTGTGTTCTTGTCTACTTTACAACTATGTAGATTATGTGGTTCGAATTTAACTGATTTGCGATTATTTGCCAGCCCACATAAAGTAGATATTTTACGACTGCTATGCAATGAAACATAATATTTATTAATTTGCCAGTCGTGAAGGGTATTTATATTACATGATTCTATCTACTTCCACTTTAGAGCTGAACAAAGATGGTAATAATAATTGTGAGTCTTAAGTATGTACTTACAGTCAAACTATGCAGCCCTGACATCAAAGAGTGCGATTTTGCTAAGACTTTTTTATGATTATCAGTTTTTAACTTACTTTTACATACATTTTAAAAATAAAACACCGATTGATTATGGTTTTTAACGGATCTGTCCTTTAATAAAAATTGATCGATTAAATACGATCTTATACAATTAGTTTATCCATTTCCGTTTCCACGACTTTATAGTTGGACTGTTATTAAGAATCACAATTTTATAACAGAAATGTGAAAGTCGATTAGTTGTGTTCTGCAATAAGATAAAATAATTACCATACGTATCGTCCTACAATACCTAAGTAAGTATATACTTACCAACATTATATTTATATCCCACTAAATATTAGATATTAGAAACTTGAAGTGCAGTTAATATTATTACGGAACCCGAGCCTACCGCAACTTGGTAGTAAATTCACTCAAATTGTGTGTCCAAACAAAATGTATTGCGTGGAATGCGCAGTGCAAACTTTTAATTTATGAATGCGGCAATAATCTTCCTGGTTATTTCGTACTCTGCTTATTTTGTACCTATGTTTCTGCTAGGTTAGGTTTTGAGAATTGAAAAAGCGAATATTTAACAAATTGACAGGATTTTTTTCTAAAGTGGACTGAAAAGAAAGCCTTTCTGTAGCATTGTCAGGCAGACAGGTCAGGTTTCTTTTTAATCATCTGTAGAGTGCGACAAACTTATCTGTTCCGGTGAGAGCGAACTAAATTGATCCATATCTCATTATTTACTAATGAATTATATATTGATATAGATTAGAGGGGTTTATTGAAACTACGACAGCGAATTACCACTACTGGCAAACTAAAAAATCTTAAAGATTGAAGAAATATTACACATTTACTAACCATAGAGTTTTGACATTGACTAACCATAGACTATGTTACACAAAGTAGCTATGTTGCGGTCTTCGTGGGTATTGCCCGACAATGCTACAGCGAAACGCGTACACACGTTTACTGACCACTTAGATGCACAGTGTGCAATGTGCCTAGTGCGAATATGTAGGGAGTACATTTGAGAACGTGTAAAGCCGACCACAGTGACTGACTGACGACTGATCAAAATACAGGCGGATTGTCACAATTTTTTAAAATATAGGTTAATTTACAGTGCAGAAAAGTCCTTCTGAACCATTTTTGTAAAGCGAAGCTTGCGGCCTAAAAAGCAGCAGTTGCCAGTTGTAGGTATATTTAAGAAACAATATCTATCAAATATGACCGCTTCCTATTTTACAGCCCTCTCCAAGCCAAATCAGTAGTTAATGAATAACGAAGTTACTTAATTCTGAAACAAGCCAAGCAACGAATTAGCATAAGAATATTATACAATCTTGGTGATTACAGCACTTCAATTACTACACGCTTTGAATGTAGAATTAAAGCGGCGCTATTCTGTAACTAGTGCTAGTGAAGGTGTGTTTACATCAAACGAACACAGAGGTTTAGCAAAAATAAGAACATGGAAAGAATACTGTTTTCGATGCTTCAAATCAACTAATCTCTGGATAGAAAAAATATTAGGTAATTTTTTTTTTTTTTAATTCACTGCAGTTTTATCAGGCAAATCATAATAAAATTATGCCCTCAACTTTGAGATCTGTGAGGTTCTACGAAGAAAAAAAACGGCGGCATTACTTCTCTACACTCAATTTTTCATCCGGTCACTAGTGCAAAGGTCCTATATTACGTTGCAGAATAACTCACCTGATTTGTAGCTGTCGTGACATGCAGACTTGTAGAGTCAATACGAGGTTGCTAAATCCATAAGGATTATAATATAATTGATTTTGGTGAATTCAATTTAAGCCCGAAGTAGTGCCATGACATGCCAACACAAAAATAAAATCGAGGGTTTACCTATAACGGAGCACTGAGAACCAACAATGATTATTTTCGAATGAATAAGTTATGTTTTATCAGTGCTAAAATAATATTGTTTGCCTTCAGAAAGGCTCCCATAATCTGTCACAAAAATTGATGTACTAAGTAGGTACCTGTTCACGCAGATAGGTACCTATTACCATTACCTAGTACCATTGTCACATTATGACTATAAAGGTCTATAACTGTATACCGCATGAAATAAAACAATTGCCTCTAAAACTATTTAAGCATAAACTAAAATATTGGTTGACAGTTTTAATTATAAAAGAATGAATTATAAATTAAATTATGAGATTGCAAATGAATTTTAATATGTATTAATATTTTGTTATTCTTATTTTAATTTCAATTGACATATCACTAGTACCTATTTAATTAATTGTATTGAATTGGCATATAGTATTTTAATTTATGTAATTATTGTGGTGCATTTAATACCTATTTAAGTAATCTCAACTTGTGCATGAAGTAACATTTTATTTGTTAAGTATTTCACATACCGATTCCTCGGTGAAGCATGATAGAAACTGTAATTTGATGTTTAAGATCTCATGTATAACCTTGTTTCTTGTGAATAAATGAATTCTATTCTATTCTATTCTATTCTATTATGTTTATTGAGAGTACTAACATCCTGCAAACTTTCATAAAAATACGTTTACTTGTTGATAAACTTCTGAACCGCTCACAGAAACCATTTTATAAAAGCTTCTTTTATCCCGGAATTCCCACCTTTCAAGCTTCGAACAGCTTGTAATAAAATAAACACATAAGTCTATCCATTTTAGCGCAGCGGGGAAATGAAGCCGGCATCCCGTCATTAATTGATAAATATGCAAATGTATTCAGTTAATATTTCACTTGTACATAAAATTGCTTTCACGGTAATGAACTTACACATTCGTATGGGGCTTAATCAACGTGGCAGAGCAGTAGGTGTCAATTAACCTGGCTTATTAAATACATTCACTGGATTTAAATTTTCGTTAATACGTAAGTAGATAAATATAATCTTTGTATTTTATTATGTGATGTACATCATATTATATCATTACATAAGTTTGATTCGGGAAGCTGCATTCGGGACTCAAACCCGAGCCTTAGAGATGAAAAGCGAAAACTAGTTTTTTTACTATCTCGTATGTATACTAGCTATTCTATTCTATTCTCTGTCAGGGTACTCTGCTCATGGATCTCTCGAATGGAACCTTTGTGCATATGGCTTTAAAAAAACAAAGTGAAATAAATCATTTTCTATGAGCCTACGAGTCGTGGATGACTATTGTCGCTGGACACTCGCACCTGATGGTAAGTAAATGAACTTTGTGATTAATTATATCTATTTAATTACACTTATTAAGTACATATTCAATAAGACATCACGACTGTGCGTAAGTATCTCGGCTATACAGTTTAATATTATCTTTTAATTAAATCACAGTTCTACAATTTAATTTTAATCATAAGCCATAATAATAATATCATTCGAATGGTCCTATTAAGTATTAACTACTGAACAGATTTCAATGAACACTGTTAATAAAACTTAAAATACACTTACGTGCAAAGAAACAGTTTCACTTACAAAATGCAGCCATCAAATAGCCTCAATTTTTTTATCATTTAATCGGATATTTGAACAAAATGTTTACGTTTTAGTTGCTAATATTCTGAGGCACCGTTAAATGTACTTAGATACTCATTTAGTTGTTTTTTTCCGCATACGACTAATTTGGTGATTTTCTCAATGGAACTTTTTCATTGCCCGTGAGTGTAGTTCCTATAGAGGTACATAATAATGTATTTATAAGAATCTAGTTACTAAATTAGAGGCAATAAAAACTGATAGCTAAAGTTTCCTGATTAAATATATCTCAATAGGTAGAGGTACATACTTTTTCCAATAGCCTAAAACAAAATGGAAAACTAAAGCTGAATTCAAGGTCTCCCTTCTCCTCACGTCTCTGCCATTGATCTTAGAGTAAGTAGGCCGTAAAGGAATTTGTCTTTTAAATCTCTAGTTTTCTAGAAAGGCTGGAGCTTTTTATACTACGTTTGTTTCACAAATGACGCGATAAAACGAGTAGAATCCCTATTTTTTTGGCAGAAAATAAATTATTTGCTATCGAATTGTAAGGACGATTTCAACGCTGTTTTTAATAGTATTAAAAATAGATAATACCTACTGCTAGTGGATATTTAAGTGCGGCAGTAGTGCATAAATATGATGAGTCCTCAAACCTTGGTCGTGAGTGTACCAACTATAAATTTGACCTAAATCATACCTATCAAACGATGGTAACTTGCCAAAAAATTAGATATACAGGGTTATTGGTAAGTAGACCGGATCCTTTCAGGAGGTGATAGAGGAAGGCATTTCCAGTCGATTGAACCCAATAATGCATTATCTTAAACTTAACTATTTCTAAGATATTTAATATTTAAGGTTTTTTTAATTTTTTGCCAAAATTTTATGCTTAAAACCGAAAATAAAAAAAACTAGCCACATTTCAATAATTTTTTTTGGTTGTTTTGCATAAGTAACACCTTAATAAAGTAATTAAAATAATCAAAAGTGCACTATTCGACTTAAATTAGACATAATACCTCAAAATAGTTAAACATTTTGAAAAAATATTCAAAACGCAAAAAAAAAAAATTATATTAAAATAGATTTTCATACGACATTTTTTTGTGCACTTCAGCCTTAAAACATGTTCAACTAATAAGCTTTCAAACAAAATGATTCAATACCAAATCGATTAAGGTATCACCAAGATATGGCCAAAACAACCAGCACAGACGGACAAAATTCAACAGGAAAACTAACAAAATTAGCCCAATTTAAAGGTAAAAAGTGTGATTGTTTTCAGTCCTGTTAACTTTAGTATGGAAACCCCTGCTCAGTTTTCTCCGCTTTCTCTGGTTGTTTTGGCCATATCTTGGTGATACCTTAATCGATTTGGTATTGAATCATTTTGTTTGAAAGCTTATTAGTTGACCATGTTTTTAAGCTGAAGTGCACAAAAAAATGTCGTATGAAAATCTATTTTAATATAATTTATTTGTTATTGCGTTTTGAATATTTTTTCAAAATGTTAAACTATTTTGAGGTATTATGTCTAATTTAAGTCGAATAATGCACATTTGATTATTTTAATTACTTTATTAAGGTGTTACTTATGCAAAACAACCAAAAAATATATTGAAATGTGGCTAGTTTTTTTTATTTTCGGTTTTAAGCATAAAATTTTGGCAAAAAATTAAAAAAAACCTTAAATATTAAATATCTTAGAAATAGTTAAGTTTAGGATAATGCATTATTGGGTTCAATCGACTGGAAATGCCTTCCTCTATCACCTCCTGAAAGGATCCGGTCTACTTACCAATAACCCTGTATAAACCACGCCTTATACCTTCAAATTTAATATTTAATTTTAATAAAGAATCCTTTTATATGCACTGATTTCCCAATGAACACCGACAGAATTAGTTCTGTGAGCCGGTTTCCGAGACTCGCACCTACAGGGTTACTCTATATCGACGAAAAACTGACGAAGGAGAGCTGTCGAGCAATCGGCACGTTAAGTACAACGAGATAGAGTCGTGGCCTGCGCAGCAGTGCTCCCAAACTTAGTTGTTCATCTTAGAGAATGGCCCTCCTAGCTCTGAATGCAGATTGGAAGCTCGAAGCTTGAAGTACAGGTTGATTAGAAAAAGGTATCACCAACCCGTGCGTTGAATTTCTGGCTGAAAATAAATCGAATGATTCTGTAAAAAGGGTTTTAGGAACACCGATTGGAAAGATGGGAAAGTTACGTGCAGTTCCTAGATATTGATAATTTAATTTAAAACCACAATTTAAATCCATAAATGACTATAAAAAATAATAGTAATCGATTTAATGAATTTATAATCCCAATGCCTCTCGACTTAATATTACAAAGATAAAATTAACTATTAGATCCAGTTGTAAATACCAAGTCAATTCATCAGACGACCATACAATTAATCTAGACGCCAACAGAAACTTTGAATACTGCATTATACCTCTACTATTAAATGGCGCCTGCATAAAGTGTTGTCATGGTTGAAATATAATTATAATGTGGAATAAAGACATAAAACAACGTGAATCACGCAGCAAGAAATAGGTTAAATACAATGTACCTACTGACGATCTTAATAGAATATACCTACATACTTTTATAGAGTACCTATGTACAGCATTGTAGAACGTTCCACAGTGGACTTCTGTTGGATCGTATTAGTATTAAATGTTCGGTATTGACTATCAAACCAGATTATTTCATTACCGTGGTGGCAATAAAGTGTTTCGTTCTGTGTGTATGAAAGGTAAGCGTCCACAATCGCATTCAGTATTCTTTTTATAGAAATTCACACAAATGCGTCCACTTCATTGGCATTGCCGACGCCGTTTCTCCATAGGTTTATGAAAATCTATTTGTTCCAATACTTAAGATACTGATAGGTGGACGCTTACTTTAATACGGCAGTTGGTTAAATTACCGACTCACTTTTCTCTTTAATGTAGTAAAGTGAGAGAGAGCTGCAGATTGTCTACTGTTGTAATTTTACTGTGAGCAAATAGCGCACTGCCTGTCCCACAGATTATGTCGAAAAGCAAACAGGTTTCATGACCATATTTACCATAAATCAACTTCGAACATACTGATTACTCACAAACACACACACACTAGCTAATGAGGCGTAAATGTAAATTGTGTGTTTGTGGAAAGTTTACACATCACCTACTCGTATATAACTACGAGAAGTAAGACTAACGAAATGGTCACTAGGTTAAATGATAGGTTACACCTATAACTTAACCAAGCTACCACGTGTTGTCAACATCCAATATTCACTACATTGTATAGAATTAAAGAATTAAATACCGCAATATCTAAAAATACCGTTGTATCAGTTGCCACTGACTTGTTTATGCTACACAAAGTAACTAATTTACAAGTTAAAACAGGCAATCGAAAAGCATTGATTATCTCGAAGCTCACCTGCTTGGGAATTCAGTTAAGAAAACGGGCCTTATCAATATGAAATCGCATTTGCATTTTCCCGATTCAAGTGCAATCGATAGTACTCAAGCTGTCGGCAAATGAAATAACTATAGCGAGCGAAACGGGTTTCTGAATCGGGTAAATGCTCCCGGAAAAATATGAAAAATCGGCATAAAATAGCGTCATTTTAGGCATAGAGTATTAGCAAGTATGAAAATTCGTCAAAGTCCTCATGTGGCTACATACGAGTACTTACTCCGCTGGCTCAACTCAATGGATCTTGACCTCCGACATTAAAGCACCATTTTTTTTCTATTCTGAGACAAATCGGACACTTCCAGGTCTTTGGCGACTTCGTCCTTCCAGCGGTATCTCGGACGCCCTACCGGGCGACGCCCAGAAGGTTGACCAAGATAGTCTCTCTCCCATCCTCTCTACATGTCCTAACCAGCGGAGCCGGGAATATTTTATTTGTCCGAAGATGTTTGGCTCGCACACTATACTTTTGATCTCTGATTGTACCTCTGCCTTTATTCCCTAAATTATCATGTTGATCGCAGAAGTTTTAAAAACAGTTTTAACATTTTCTTCTAGATTTTAATTAATTCAATTTCTTGGTGAACCCTTCATAAGTCGTCTAGACTTGGCATTGTTTAACAGTCTCCATTGGACTGATAAAATCATTGACAAGCGCAACACTTAAATTAAAGTTAAGTGATCATGATGAGTAAATAAATACAATAGCAATTTGAAGAAATGTAATGTACAGTCAGATACATAGATTTAGGAGACATCACTTTTTAATTTGAAGATCACACTTACAGGTTATACCTATACTTAACAAAAAAATAAATTATTATTAATGCAGAGATTGTTTTTATGTATCAAATCTAAAAGTAAGTATACTTAATACATAATAATGAACAGATTTCGAAGATAATTTCAGGCTATGACATAAGTAAAATAAAGTACTGAATGCACAGTAGAGGACAGGAAACCTGTGTTACTTAGAAGTAAGTTTACCTACATATTATGACGTCAATGCTAATGTTCAGTTAATTTGTTTAAGTTTACTTTAAGTTTTAGCAATACCGTGCCAGGGAAGGCATTTCTTGCACCCGTTTGTACAGAGTAGCAGAGTGTTTAAAATATGATAATCAATGGTCAAAGGAAGCAAATGCTCGGGAACGATAGTCAGTTGATCAGTTTACATGGAAATATTTTTACTACTCGTTTGAACTAACTTTGTACCTGACTGACAAAAACCAGAGGTCATATTAACAAGCTTTGGCGTACCCGGCGTGACCCCTGGTTATTGTTGGCTAGGCGCATTAATTCGCACGAGTAGTAAATGCAATGTATAGATAGCAATTCAATGTTGCAGAGGTATTGGCTATTGTATTCGTAATTGCACTCAAATTAATATAGCTGCTGATTTATAGAGCGAATTTAACAGGAATGGTGTGTACGTGACGATAAATTGTACACAACTATGTTTCTCAGAACTAAAACCTCTTTCCAAGTAGGTACCTTCCTATCTGCCTTCTGAGCTTGCTTTACAATATAGAGTGTTGCAGATATAAGTATACAGGCTGTTAAAGCGTATACATAGTAAGCCACAAATGGGTCATTTTCAGTAACTTTTGTTTTACGACTGTTGATAGGTAATTCTCGAAAAACAAGTCAACTATGCAATCTTGTATACAACTTCATGAATTCGACTGTACCTAGCAGCCACGAGATCTCAAAAATAAACCTTTTAAACCCACACTTTATACCAGTAACAGCCGCTCATATCTTTTGTTCAACTAATGTTTTTCCAATAGACGGGCAGCCTGTAAAGTATGGAGCTGCTAGTATGTTTTATAGTGTTGTTCAGATACTACGCTTTGTTCTGACTGGATATCGATAAACACATACAATTATTTGATTATGTCTGTATTTGGGTTACTTTATGAATTTATCTGGCATTGACTGTACAGGAACTGTTAACATTTATAAAAAGGTAAAAACGCCTTACTATGTAAAACAACAATTTTTATCAAGGTAAAAACGCCTATGTCGGTGGAAGTTATTTTACTTGTGTGTTGTATTAATAATATTTTCGTTAAAGCGGTCCTGAATGTATTTTTTTTAAATATCAAAAAAAGATACACAGATTCTTTGAGCATCACTATTGATTTACCCGGCCATTGTGTAGGTTTCTTCCTAATCTTTAAAGTTTAAAATTAGCTTGGTTTACCGGCAAGAGCGTTTGAGTTGCATGTGAGGAAGATTTTTAAAAGAACCTGGTAGAAACTTACATTTCTTACCAGCCAGTTAGTTGAGTTTTAAAGTAAAGAACAAAAATCTAATATACAGCAGATTTTTCGCCAAGCAAAAGAAACCCAGCCTCAATCTGAAACCAGTTACAAAAAGGGCAATCATTATAATAATACGAGTAATCATTTAGCGTTTAAATAAAATTGATTGTTGTTTTATGATCATTACTAAGTACCTAGATCTAAGTAGGTACTTTCAAATCCTCTCAACCACTTACCTGAAGTAAGTCTAATCATTACTAAGTTGATGCTACATATTAACTATAAATTATAGTATAAGTTGCTGTTTAATACGTTGCAGAACCGCCCGCTCTCATTATAAATTGTAATATGCGACAGCTTAATGGCACTTTATAATCGCTTCAATCTTACCTCATGAGCCGTAATAAAAACTTGAAAAGGGCACATTTATAAATACCGTTTTCTTTCAAAGAAAATGTTGGTAATTTTATTTTTAAAGCTATTAAAAAAGATTAGTTTGTGGGTGTATTTTACTCGGTGAAAAACTTGCACAGTTCCGTTGCATACCTTTAGTACCTAAGTGAAGAAAGGTGAAAAATACTTAATTTAGTCGTATTGCACGGGCAGGGTGATTCACGGTTACGTGGCCATTCATCTAGTCGCTTGTAGTGTTGTAGGTTGTGGGTGTGAATGACCTACCTAACCTAGAAAGTCATGCAAAAGAAAATGTAGACTCCAGATTAGGCCAGATTCTAGACCGTTTGGCCACGTTGGACGATGGTCAGTGGCGGGCAAGTCAAATCAGCAAATAAATATAAATAAAAAAGAGGCTCATACTCTCGCCTTGTACTATTGTCATGTGATCCATTGCGACGTAGGAATGTTCAGTTACAGTGGTAACAGGTCAACCAGTTACCTGTAAATATAAATGAATTTAATTCAGGGTTGTAAATTGACCATAGACAAGGATGTTTGGTTAAACTTTTTCAAAATTGAATTTGGATTGAGTAGGCATTTGTCAAGCATCCCCGGCCATACAAAGAGTTATTAGGCAAGGTTTTAAATTCTATGACTCTTGCAACAGTTGCAACATTACACTTGGTAACACTTTGGTTTGCTTGTTTCAGATATTATATTGGAATATTTCTACTGCTGCGATCTACAAGATGTGAATTTATAATAGGTAAGCGACACTTATTACTACAGCTAAATGTTTAATCTTAACTTAAGGCCAACCTGTATTTATTTATTTTGTAAATTATACCCAAATAGTAACGTTACCCATTTATAATCCAATAAAACAATTTCCCCCAAATTTCTTAATCATAAAACGCGCGTGACATATCGCCATAACCACTCTTTCTACGTTACAATTTTTACAATAAACGGGAGAACAATTTATTTACGTATAATTAAACGACGAAACGCATTAAACAGAGAGTGTTTGCGTTAGAAATATACCATTGAAAAGTTTGTTAGTTGGCGTGACTGGCGCTATTCAACGAAATCAAGATTAGTTTCTACAACAGCCAACTAATACGAAGGTGCGTCTTTGTGCCTCGTTGTGGAGAGAGGCGAGTAGGTGGGTGAGTGGTTAGTAGCGTGGTCGCAGGTTCAATCCCCGGCTAAGAAGTTTTTTTTTCAGCCATGCGCCTTAAACGAGAATGGAGTTTACTTACTTATGTCATTGTAAAATATATAATCTTCCATTCACAAAAAACAAAACAAAACAGGTTTCTGCGATCGGCATTATCGAGTTATTTACAGAGATTAAGAACTGAAATAAAGTAAAAAGTTTTATTAGATAAATATCCATATAAAAATGCCTTATTAGTGCTGAAATTCAAGCATTCTCAGAATGGGCTCTACGATTGCAACTGCTGACATTATTTTTTTTTATGAAATAGTCCGCTTTCAAGTAAGCCTGCAACAGCGTGAACGATGCACAAGGATCGCTGCTGCTACTAAAATTCAGCAATTTGTTTGTCTCCACTTTGACAAAGAGCCCCCGATAAGGGTTTCGTGTTAATGTAGTTGTTTATATTTATTAAATAGGCATAGATTTTTAGTGGAGCCGTTAAAACGCTATTCAGATTTAATCACAGGTTAAAAAAAGATTCGCTATTTTTATTGACAAAATAAATTAAGTTGTTAAGTTGAACGAAAAATAAAGAGTTACTCGTTCAGTATTTGTTTATGTTTTTACCTTTCCAACATTATACAGGATGTTGAAAAAATGCTACTTTATAAGTGGTAGGTACTCGGGGAGAAATTTTGAACAATTTTTACTTCTAAGAATTTTGAAATACCAACAGTTTTTATTACAGATTTTCCAGTTGCACATTTTAAATTGGCTAACCGAAACAAAAAATTCTGTTCCAGATCCTCTGAACCTTCTAGAACCAGCTACAGAAGGCGATCTGCTACAAACCATAGAAGGCGACGACGGCTACCCAGCCTGGGTATTCGACGAAAATAACAAAATACACACACCACTAAAAAACCTGACTTCAAAACCCAGCATCAGTATACCATTCGCCTTAAACGCAAAGTTCAAACTAGAAGACTCGATTCTGTCTTGTCTATTCTCGATCCGAGGGCCAAAAGACGAGTCAAAACTGGAAATGTGGCTCACAGAATCTGGACCAGATTTGACCAGCATCAACATATACTCTGATAGTCTCCCTCAGCAGGTTTCGTTTCCAGAGGATAATTTGAAGAATGAATGGGCACACGTTTTGATCTATGTGGAAAGGAACAAGGTACCTATATGTATTGTTTTATTTTCTAATTTATTATTGTTGTTTTGTATTTTTTTGTGCCAAATGCCTAAGCCCCATTGACATATATATTACTGAAATCATTGCTAAGCCCCAGTTTCACCATACTTTCTCTGCTAGGTCATAACAAGGGATTAGTTGTCGACTTTTGACACGTCTGTCAAGAACTTAAAATGGAGATGACGTATAATTGATGACATTACAATTTACAATGTAACAGGGGTGTTAATGATATAACAATCTATGGCGAAACTAAGCATAAATGTTTCTTAATCTTAATTTATCTTTAGGTGTCGTTGAGGCTGAACTGTATGGAGCCTGAAGAGTACAAGTTTGACTCGGACATCCAGGATGTGGATGTCACGGATGGGTCACAGCTGTTCCTGGGATATGCTGGTGCGGCTAATCCACATCATTTTAAGGTATATGTAAACGATGAAATATATTATAACATACACCTACTTACTAACTTATTCACTTACTCCGCTGGCTCAGCGACCCGAAGTGGATCTTGGTCTCCGACATCAAAGTGCGCCAATCTTCTCTATTCTGTGCAAATTCTAACATACACCTGCAAGCAATGAAAAAGTTCCAGTGACATTATTGAACGTCAATTTCAGGTGGAACTTTTTCATTGCCCGTGAGTGTATTTTGTACGTTACGCATCATGGAACCTTCAATATGCATGATATAAATTATTGCGAAAGTTTGTTTATTTATATTTTACTAGCTGTTCCCGCGCGCTTCGCTTCGCCTTAAAAAGTTTTCCCGTGGGAATTCCGGGATAAAAAGTAGCCTATGTTCTTTCCCACGGTCTAGACCGTATGTATACCAAATTTCATTCAAATCCGTTCAGTAGTTTTGGCGTGAAAGAGTAACAGACAGGCAGACAGACAGACAGACAGACAGACACAGTTACTTTCGCATTTATAATATTAGTTAGGATTGTCATTGAACGAAGGTATGTATATTCCCTTGAGCACAAAATGTAAGTTGAACTAATAGCGTAACCAAAAATCATGTCGATGTAACTTTAACATTGCTGAGCGCCTAAACGGAGAAAATAATAATTATATCCCACAACAGCAGTAATAACAATCTGCAGTTATTTCAACAACAAAGAAACAAGTAATAATAATAATATACAGTAAAAACAACATGTTTAATGTTTATCGCGAGTATCAAACAAGTACACAAAACATTACTCCGTTAAAACACAACAATGTAACTCCTTGAACACATCGCAACCAAACAAGAAGTAAAGTTACTCTCAAACCTTTAAATTAGCAAGCGTACGTACAAGTAGGAAATTATACTAAATATGTGAAAATTAAATTTAACCCGCAGCCGGCAGAGCTTGTATTAAATTTCTAAATGCGACGTGGATAATTTTGTAAGCCATTTTCGTGGTTTCAGCGCAACTGCGAACCAGCTGTGGTATACGTTTTACGACACATACCCGAAGTACTTACATAATTATTATATCACTATGTTGAATACCGAAATAGGATACATACTTGTTAATTTATCTTAAGTTATGTCATACAAGTCGCATCCATAAGTATGTATTATAGTATTTTTTCATGAAAATTAATGAGTTACAAAATCTTTGTATCGTGACGGTATTGGAATAAGCGTGCGGGTGGTGCAATTTAACAGTTCGACACACGGAACTTTACCTTAACGAAAATCAAATGTTTTAATAGAAAAGTTTCCACTTGTACCTAGCTAGGTACTGATGAGTTTTTTTATAAGTACCTAACCTAATAAAATCGCAATTCGTAATAGAATGTTCCCACTCTGTCGTCCTCATGTTTCAGTATTTTTATTTATACTTGTTCTGAGTTATGAAATAAATCAAATAAATGTATAATTTTATCTTCTTTGTACTCAATTCACACTGTGCTTATTAAGCCCTGCTATTCGTTATACAAATTAGATTGAGGTTATTCCAAATTGAAATGAGTAGGCTTAATAAAAGTGGAGACTATGAATAAAGGTAAATAAAACACGGAAAATTTATGAACAATCAAAATTTATGGTCTGTATTATTAAACTGTATAAAGTTTAATTTAAAAACCAATTCAAATGAACATTGCATACCTAAATTAACTTAAAAAAATTGAACTGTTTGCTAGCATTTATGCTAATTATGGTTTTATCAACCAAAGAAGTCTAGAAGTTGTTACTCAACGTGTCACATTCCGGGAAATCAGACACAGTTAAAAATCTAATGTATCTTGTGTACGTATTATACGAAAAGGTCGCCGGAACTGTTAACATGGGTGCTGGTTATAGACAGGATACATTAATTATTTCCTCAAAGCCATGACGTGTAGTGTAGTAACGTTACAAGGGGTTCATTAAAGGTTACGAAACACAAACGAACAAAAACTGTCTCGCAATGCCGAAGCTTAGGAAAAACTCTATCTTGCGCATAAAATGTATACGACCGTGACAACACTCATTCGTTCATTATCGAAATCTACAGTGACCCAACAGGTGTCAATTATTTAACTTCAGCTAGATTCTAAAAAGGAGCACTTGAAGTAACGAGTCGTATCCGCAATCGGAGTACAGTCGTGTAGAAACGTTTGTGCCAAAGAAACTTGCACCGAAGTGCCGCGAGTTCACACAGAAATCCCGGGATTCCCACCGGCAAAGAGTTTCTGTACAGCCTGGGGGTTACGCTATATGACGAAAAACTGATTTTCGACAGCTGCGTGAGCCACGTCTCTATCTCGTTGTATTAAACGTGGTGATTGCACGACAGCTTTCGTTCGTTCGTTTTTCGTCAGTATAGAGTAACCCTCCTGGTTACTCTCCTTGCTCCTTGTCGGTTAGGGTGGCTGCAGACTTGCGTTCTTATTACGCCGGCTCCACTAGTTGGCCCTAATAGAGGTAGCAATGCTGCTCGTCCATACTTTGGAAGAGCTTCGGGGCCTGTATATGCCTGAGCGTGCTAGCGATATACACCACAGCTGGATTTTAGTTTGTCGCTACATGTATTATAACGCAGTACATAATTTGTGCATAACAAAACTGGGTTTGTAACCATCTATACCTACAGTTGTTGTAAATTTAATCCAATTAATAAAAATAGTACTATGATTTGTTTCGGAAATCGTTGGTGTACCGTCAGCCTAATCTCGAAGTTGGAGGTATGCGCGCATTGTTGAGACAGGTATACAGGGTGGTAAGTTTTTCTGCCCCCTGTCGTACGTGTACAGGGTGTTCCGCCCACCACTACAGTTTTGTTTGGATAAACTTTAGGGCCTCCTGTGTTAAGTATGCAACAAACACTGCTAACTTTTCTGGAAACGGTAAAAATTTGTGGATGTGTTTTTTCTTTGGATTCTGCTCTTCTGTTTATTCTTCTTATTTTTATTTTATATTAGCACAAAAAAAATAGTCAGTATCAGTACATTGTAGAATTAAGTAACTATAATGTGTATTGTATTGTGTATTGCTGAAACTGAATATATTTTCCCTTGAAACATCTTCATAATCAAGTCTTATTAATAATGCATTTTTTTCGATCCACCATACACCTCTACAATAAATAAGTATAGTATCTTCTTTATCGTAGAAAAAACCTTATTTAAGTAGATTCCAGAAATCAAAAAGTTCAAAGGAACGCTTTTTTGGGCGAATCAAATACATAAAACAATAGTTCCCTGGAAAAAATCTGGCAATCAAACCGCATCGATTTATCGAAAGTAATTTTCATCTAGAAAAAACCTTTTCCACGCCATCGTATCCCCCTTATCTCTATTGGCTTACAAGTATCTAAGTAACTTAGTATTGTTGCCCGCTTGATTAAGGAGGGTATTCCCCTGTTTTATCTCGTTAACTAACTATTTGATGACAAAAAACTAAATCTCGGGCAGAAGTTTCTTGGCCAATGAGCCTAGTTAATGAGGGTTGACTTCTGTGCCCGCTTGGGAATAAAACTAAAAGTGATGGCGGTAAATTCTAAAAAAGTATAAAATATAATTGAAGAAAATTATCGTAAGTGTAATAGTTTATTCTATAGCCCGCTGGACTGACGACCATAGGCGGGTGGCGGGTAGTGGTTGGATGAGGAAGGCCGAGGACCGAGTGTTGTGGCTCCTTGGGAGAGGCCTATGTCCAGCAGTGGATGATTATTGGCTGATGATGATGATGATGAATAGTATATTTATGTGTTTATTGAACTATCTATAAGAGGATAACGTCAGGTTAAGCAGAACTCGAGTATGGAATGCAGCGCTGTTACTTCTTATTATAACATCCTATCTAATCTAATATTATAAATGCGAAAGTAACTGTCTGTCTGTCTGTCTGTCTGTCTGTTACTCTTTCACGCCAAAACTACTGAACGGATTTGAATGAAATTTGGTATACATATGGTCTAGACCCTGGGAAAGAACATAGGCTACTTTTTATCCCGAAATTCCCACGGGAAAACTTTTTAAGGCGAAGCGAAGCTCGCGGGAACAGCTAGTACATAATAATTATGTCCTACTTAACTTCAATTAATTGGCAGCATTTTTGATAAATAGCAAATAATACATTATGTAATTTCATTATCTAGGTAGATTTACTCAAGCGAGTAACTGTCCCTCTATTTTTCAGTAAAGTCAATAAACTCAAGCGTCTTACAATGTGGTAGTATCGAGTGAGGCTGTCCCCATTGTCCTGGACCATAGTGGCGCCACGCGGGCCCACAACGGCGGCGGAAATAAGAAACAGAACGAAAATTGGATTCCTTTTGAGGAACGGGGGGGTCACTCTTTAAATTGACGAACGAACGAACGAACTAGAACTGTCACGCAATCAATACCCTTGACTCAACGATGTAGAGTCGTGCTTAGAGATGCAATTTTGTTTTTCCGAAGCTTTGGAGCGCTGCGCATACTCTGTTAGATTAACAAGGGATCAGTTGTTGACTTTTGACACGACTGTCAAGAATTTAATATGGAGATGACGTATAATTGATGACATTGCAATCAAATGTATTGTAACAAAGGTGTCAATGATGTAACAGACTACGGTGAAACTAGGCATAAGCGGGCCGATTGCGTGTAAATTCTCGTTTGTTCGTTCATCGATTTAGAGAGTAACCCCTCGGAACTCTTAAATAGAAACGCTTCGATACAAAATAATATGACGGGATGCTTGAAGTGGGGAGTTGCTGTAGGAAAATCGCCTCTATGGCCGTTTCGAGACGGTTATTTTGAAAGAAGCACGCCACTCGATATTATGATGAGGGCTGTTCAATTAATTGGAAGTAGGCTGATGGGGGCTTTAACCTGAATCCGGGGTCTTATATTTATTTATGTATTTATTCATTCAGGTGGTTGTTGAAATATGAACAGAATTTTAGATATTTGAGGTGACAGTCATCTCAAAATGTAAAGTTATAAAGATATGCTGTAATAAATATTATGGGAATAAAATTTTCCGAATTACCTTATTTGTACTGCATTCTTTTATCACCAGGTGCCAGCCAGTTTGATTAACCGCTTACTCTACGAATGGAACAGTTTAAACTGTACCTATATATTTGAGTTAATTTTTTCTTGCAAAATATATATATTTATTTATAATAATATATTTGGAGTAAAAAGGTATTTTTGGTCTTTTTGTAAAGTAGCTATGGTGTGCCAGTTGCAGATAACTTATAATACTGAATTATATTCATAGATATTTGGATATCCGTGAGAGGAATCTGCCCGATTGAAGGATCTACGGACTGACTGATCTAACTCGCTAGTAGTGTTTATCACCGATACGATAAAGGGGAAGGATCGAATTTATTTGGAAACTAGCTGTTCCCGCGAGCTTTACTTTGCCTTCAAAAGTTTTCCCTTGGGAATTCCGGGATAAAAAGTAGCCTATGTTCTTTCCTGGAGTCTAGAACATCTGTATACCAAATTTCATTCTAATCCGTTCAGTAGTTTTGGCGTGAAAGCGTAACAGACAGACAGATACAGTTACTTTCACATTTATAATATTAGTTAGGATTAGTATAGCGGAACACAGAACTTTATTTATACTATTTTATAAATTATCGTTAGGTATAACTACAAACTATTATGACTTAATGTCCGTACATAAGACTGTATACAATAACTTCTATTTTGCTATATGGTCGGCCCAAAAGCTAATTAGGATTTGGAGTTCACACAACATACATAAATTGAACTTTCTGCACCGCAAGGCAATTGTCAACAATATTTCAGGAACACATGCCTCGCTGAAAACGACACGCTCGCGAACTGTTAATGAAGTCTTAAACGACTGATTTAATGTACGGATTTTAGTGAAATTAACTCGTTGAGCTAGAAAACAAACAAGATAAGAAGTTATTTCATTAGGTTATGCGCGAATACTCTTGGAAGCTCGGAATAATAATGTTTTAATCTCAAGGAAAAACATATCCGTTAACAGATACAGGGTGAAGTTTCTTTGAATTTCCCGGCAGATGTCCATCATTATGCTAAAATTTCAAATAGCAATTTAAGGTGGGCTAAAAACGAAAAGAAGCGGAAATGATTTTAATTTCAAAAATGGCGAATAACGTCTCAATTGTAAAACTGAAAACAAAAACCACAAATTATGACTTATTTATTACACGCACGAGCAATGAAATCGTTCCAGTGACATCGCACCAAATTGTTCAAAAAACGGAAAAGAAACTAGCTTTATGATGTCATTTGCAATATAGAAGTACCTACATTTAACAGCGCATTAGAAACTAAAAAAAAGACAATAATATTGTACTCAAATATTAAATTAAAATGTTTTTAAACATTGGGTTCATTTAGTGAGGGCATTTTGAAAGTGGAGCTTTTTTCTTGCCCGCGACTGTATTATTCAAAGTCAAAGTCAAATGTTTTTATTCATCGTACAAATACCTAGGTATAAAATTTTCTGATGAACGTCAATATTTACAAACTACTCTCCGTTCGGTAACTGTGACTACCTCAATGCAATACCAGCGCTTGCGGTTTTCGGCAAATCAAATTCCGTTTAGGTAGGTACTTCCCACATGCAAGGACCTATGTTTCATTATACATTTACACCGCACTCTAGCTTATGCCATGCCCAAATGTGCGGCTGCTAATTCTACATATTGAAAATTGTTTAGCTTCCTGATTCATATTTTATTACTGTTGCTTTTGTTGCTTGAATAGCGTTAGACAATAAAATGGCAGAATAATATAAGTAATAGTGAGAAATATTAAATGACGTAGGTAAGTACTTTGTTAGATAGGTTACTACATACGGTCGGTGACAAACCCTAGAGCTAAACTAGAGATAAATCTTATGATTTATCAACGTGGTGAGAGCGATCTGGGCTCGAAGTCTGCAACATTGTATAGATATCAAAGATGACCTAACTATCCATCAAAATAAATGTCAAATATTATGAAATATCCTGGTGTTTACATCCAATTGACATCCGTAAAATTATGGCCCAGGGACCAGTAATGTTGTCAGTTGCTGACTGATCACCAACATAAAAAATGCAACAATACCCGCGTCTTTCCACAAAGCTTCGTCCGCAGACAGTAAGGACTCTTCTTAAATTTGCCTCAGCTAGAGCTGAAAATCCAATGATTTACTAGGCTTTAGCCTTATCATAATCTGGCACGTCGCCCGTATTTCACGCGGCTTGCCACTTCGGGGATGCACTATTTTCTCTATTATACCCAATCTCTATTCACTTAAGGGCTTTGGCTAAATCCCTAGGTTTTACAGGAGAGCTTGAAGAGCGTATCAGTGGTGTGAGCTTGTTATTAATTTATGAACGGCTGAACCGATTGTTATGATATATTTTTGGCGAAACATACTATTAAATAACATACCCCTTTACTGTGGTGTGGTGTGTGACTTGTAGTTGCATATTTAAAGCAGAATTGATGGTAAAGAATGAAAGAAGAAGGTGAAGATGATGTGGTTTATTTTATTTGAAAGTAAAAGGTTGAAAACACTTCGTAAATTTAACTAATAATACCAGCTCCATGATTTCGAGCAATTTTACTATAGGAATCATCATTGTTTAAATTGAATAAGTCATGTTTTGTCTTAAACATGAAATTGAATATTGTAGGTACTCGTACATACTTTTAAATTTACTTTGGCCCTTAATTTATAATATTAGGTCCTTACATATGAAATTGGCGTTTTGTCGTACTGGCCACTTTGATCTCAAATATTACCTTTATGGTTAGGAATTCCAAATTCAAATTCATACAGCTATTTATAGTGCCACAAACTTATCTGTTCCGGTGAGAGCGAACTAAATTGGTCCATATAATCTATGTCAATATGAAATTCATTAGTACAGTAAGTAATGAGGTATGGACCAATTTAGTTCGCTCTCACCGGAACAGATAAGTTTGTGGCACTATACTCATGCATTTGTGTTTCAAACCCCCTAATTCATTAGTTTTTTCTTCTTTTGTTTTTTTCTTTGTGTCACTCTGTTTACAAAATGGAAAACTTGAGATATCGCGTTATTTACGAGTATGAGTTCCACCGTGGCACCAGTGCTGCAGAAACGGCTCGAAGGATTAATGATGTGTATGGTGACGGTGTCGCAAAAGAAAACACAGTGCGTTTTTGGTTCCAACGTTTTCGTTCTGGAAATTTCGACCTGCAGAACAAGCCTCGTGGACGGCCGGAGACCAAAGTTGATAATGAAGAATTGAAGGCTATTGTGGAAGCGGATCGCAAACCACGTCCGAGTTAGCTGCAGGCACCGGTGTTAGTGATAAAACTATTCTAATCCACTTGAAGCAAATTGGGAAGGTGAAAAAGCTTGAAAGGTTGGTACCTCATGAATTGAGTGAAGCAAACCGACAAACGCGCGTCGACTGCTGCGTTACGTTACTCAACCGGCACAATAATGAAGGAATTTTAAATCGAATCATTACCTGTGATGAAAAGTGGATCCTCTACGATAATCGGAAGCGCTCATCGCAATGGCTGAACCCTGGCGAACCAGCCAAATCCTGCCCTAAGCGAAAATTGACTAAAAAAAAGTTGCTTGTAAGTATTTGGTGGACTAGTGCCGGTGTCGTTCACTACAGCTTTCTTAAATCTGGCCAGACGATTACGGCAGATATCTATTGTCAGCAACTGCAAACCATGATGGAAAAGCTGGGAACACCCAAATATTCCGAAAAACTTTTTTCCGAATTTGATAACCCCGAATATGTAATTTACGAAATATTGCAATACCGATTTTTTAAAATACTGAATTATAATAATCACGAAAATTATAATTTCGAATATTATAATCACGAATATTGTTATTACGATTGTTAAATATACGAATGTAAAAAAATACGATTACTTTAATATACGAAAAATATAATACCGATTTATTATAATCACGAAAAAGTCAAATCCCGATCGGGAATATGATAATTCGTGATTTTGACAAAAAAACATAAACGTCTTTAAAACTTTAGAACCAAAACCAAAAGATAGGTGCGACGACAAGCAAAGCGACGAGGAGTGTGTTAGGTGCACATAGATATCGAAAAACAAAGCGGAGCGCAGCGAAGCGGAGCGGAGCGTTTCAAATATAGAGCAAAACAATTGCTAGGATTTTTATTTATTTATTTATTTATTTATTTATTTATTAATGAAGCATGGAAAACCAACAGCATGGAATTATAGAACTAGGAATAGTTAAATTAATAGTAACAAACATGCCAGTTAAAGGTTTTCACATATAGAAACCTTATACTTTACTTAAAATTTACGATTAGCATCACAGTGAGCTAACAAATTTATTAATAATGTGGTCCTTAATTGAGTTATAACTACTATAAAATAGATCAACACCGGTATTGCTACATAGACGGTTGTATGTTTCAGCAGCTCTAATCACAAAAGTGTTATGTCTATAATTGCTATTTGAGCGAGGGATGGAAAGGAGGGGCCGAGAGCGGGTCCTCCTGGTTGGAATCCGCAAGCCGAGTTTGTTAAGTAAGTCTGGGCAGTCGACTTGGCCACGAAAGGTTTTCACCAGAAAAATTACATCATTTATGTCTCTACGTAATTTGAGAGGTAGAAGATGCAATTTGACACATCGTTTGTTGTAGTCCATACTTGGGAGTTTGAATTTGAAACCTAAGTATCTTACAAATTTTTTTTGGATACGTTCAAGCCTCCCAATGTATAAATCGTACTGCGGATTCCAAATTTGTGACGCATATTCAAGGTGGCTTCGGACGTAGGCACAATACAGTATTTTAATAGTTTTCATGTTTCTAAAGGGCTTAGAAGATCGCATTAAGAAGCCAAGGGATCGTGAAGCTTTATTGAGAATGCTATCTATGTGGAGATTAAATATTAATTTTTGGTCATGAATTACACCCAAATCCTTAGTAGCAGTAAGTTTAGATATTATCTTATCCTGTAGTGTGTAAGAACTTGGGAACACATTAACTCTCCGTGTATATGTTAATAGGAAGCATTTTTCAACATTAATATCGAGCTTATTCATAACACAGTAAGCGTCAAACCTACGTAGATCCTCTTGGAGAAGCATCTCGTCGTCCGCGTTATTCACAACTCCAAAAACCTTCATATCATCAGCAAATAGTAGGTGATTGGAATGGTGAAAACACGTACCAATATCGTTAATGAAAATAATGAACAGGAGTGGCCCTAAAAGGGATCCCTGGGGTACTCCAGATGGGATGCTCATCCAAGAAGATGTGAATCCATTGAGTACAACGGCCTGAGACCTCGCAGTGACGTATGACCTGAAGAACGATAACAAGCAGCCCCGAACACCTATGTCCTGTAGTTTGCATATAAGCAGTGAGTGGTCAATGCGGTCGAAGGCCTTGCTATAGTCCGTATATATAACATCAACCTGGTTACGAGTATCCATCTTCTCCGTAAGGTAGTCGTTGAACAGACAAAGGTTGGACACTGTGGAGCGGCCTTTCAGGAAGCCGTGCTGGGATGGGCTAAATGAGTATTTAAGGCTAGGGTATAGCTGATCGTGGATGAGACGCTCAAGGACTTTAGCTAAGAGACAGAGTTTGGAGATAGGCCTGTAATTTTCAACCTTATTTTTACTGTCCTTTTTGTGAATAGGAGAGATAAATGCACGTTTCCAAATAAGTGGCATTACACCCTCTGTTAAAATTTTGCGAAAGAGTAATGTGACAGGCAAAGATAATTCAGAAGCACAAGATACAAGTAAGATAGCGGGCAATTCATCAGGACCTGCAGATTTGCATAGGTCCAGAGAGCGTAGAAGTTGTTCAACTGCATGGGAAGAAATGTCGATGCATGAGATGTCACCGATAGTAGGCTTGTCTGCGTTGTCCGCGATTGGGCAATCGTTACTAGTATTACAACTCAGGAAAGTTGAGTGGAAGAACGAGGCAAAAAGTTCGCTAATACCATGGCCAGAGTCACTAAACTTAAAAACCTTTATGGTGTTTAAACTTAAAAACCTTAGACCTAAACCTAAAGATAGGTGCGACGACGAGCAAAGCGAGGAGGAGCGTGTTAGGTGCACATAGATATCGAAAAACAAAGCGGAGCGCAGCGAAGCGGAGCGGAGCGTTTCAAATTTAGAGCAAAACAATTGCTAAGATTTTTATGGTGTTTAAACTTAAAAACCTTAGGACCTAAACCTAAAGATAGGTGCGACGACGAGCAAAGCGAGGAGGAGCGTGTTATGTGCACATAGATATCGAAAAACAAAGCGGAGCGTAGCGAAGCGGAGCGGAGCGTTTCACATAATATAGCTTAAAAATATTGTCTTTATACGCATTATGCTGCATTATTCATATAACCATTTCTTGTTAACTAAGAAACATTCGGGAATTTGTATTTTCGGAATATTAAAACTTCGGGATTCGGGGAATTTTAACAATTCGATATAATATTAGGTACATTGGGACTAACATAACACTCTGGCGAAAAGTGGGTGCAGCAATGCACCTCTGCCTACCCCGCAAGGGAGAACATTAGTACAAGGCGTGAGTGCGTGTTTTTTTTTTTTTTTTTCGATATAATAAAAAATCGTACTTTTGAAATATCGAAATAATAATATTCGGAAAATTGACTTTCGTCATTTTAATAAATGTGTTGTTTGAAATTTCGTTTATAAACTATTCGTGATTTTCGTTATTCGGAAACTTAAAATTCGGGATTGTGAATTATTCGGAACAATGAAATTCGAAATTTTAAAAATCGTTATTTTCATATTCGTAAAAAAGTAATTCGGAATTATGTAGTGTACCCGGAAAAGCTAGCTGCTAAACAACCGAGGCTGCTGGTCAATCGCTCTAGGCCACTGCTGCTTCAGGACAACGCTAGACCACATACTGCATAACAGACGGCTACCAAATTAGAGGAGCTTCAATTAGATTGTCTTAGACATCCACCGTACTCTCCGGACCTTGCTCCAACAGATTACCATTTTTTTCGCAATTTGGATAACTACTTGCAAGGAAAAAAATTCAACTCCGATGGGGCAGTCCAAACCGCCTTCAAAGATTTTATTGATTCCCGCCCGAATGGTTTTTTTAGTAAGGGGATCAATGAACTACCTATGAGATGGCAAAAGTGCATACATAGCAATGGTACATACTTTGATTAATTTAATATATTTCATTTAAAAAAAAAAACGACTTTATGTTCCTCCTATAGAAAACGCCAATTTCATATGTAAGGACCTAATATTTTCTTTTTCAGTAATGACTTTAGATTTCTCACATTTTTAATAAAGTTGCTTAATAGCAGCTATTCAATAACTCAAAATGGAGCTCTCTTCAAAAGGAGAAGGAAAAACAATAAATCAATTTACCTTTTAAAAAAACGATGCGCGAAAAATTTGAATTTTCGCCCGGAAACAAAGGTTCACAAGACAATAAATTCTGAATGGTTATTCATTTAAGCGATAGAAAATTCATTTAGAGGAAACTCCATCGTGGAATCGTTTTGAAAACCTTTAAGCTCCCTACAAAATTAATTTATCGTTTTTCATTACAAGAAGGACGTTTAAATTATTAAGTTGGTTTGAGAATAAAAAATGGTTTTCAGTAGGTACTCAAAGATAATGAACAGATTATAACTGACATTCATCAAAATACATATTTATTGAAACGGCAGTTAATAAACAATAGCCGAGTCAAAGAAATTCTAATAATATAAAACGCAAAGAATTCATTAAATTAACGTTTTAGTTCAATTTTGAAAGTAACAGGCAAACAGAAATACCCGGCCAAACTTATAGCAGCTTCTATACATTATTATAGTGCAAAATTTGCCGTGCTATTCGGAATAACCATTGGTCGCCGGCAGATTAGACGAACAAGTTGCCAGAATTAAAATTAAACCTGCTTATTGCAGTAACCATTCAAAAAGTGGGAAGCGGTAAAGTGAAACAGAAACAACTTTGTCCAACTAATCGCTCAGGGACTCTACCCGGTAATGGCCTGAACATGCAGGGAATAAAACTTTGATAAAGTTCTACACTGCGCTAGAGTGACCTACTTAGGCCACGGTTTCGTTACATGTTCTTCTTTGGTTTTTTTTTAATGGGTACTTACTACATAGGAACCTATTTGAATCGATTCAATCTATTTCTAATTTCTATGTGCATATAAATAGGCTTTTACAGCAAAAACAATAGTTTTATATTGTTCTTCGTTGAATTTTAGTAGGTCGTTGGTTTGTTGCTATTCCAGTTTTAATAAATAAATAAATAAAAAAGGGTCATTGTAAGTCAATCTAAATCTGTATATAAATAAAGCACAACAGCTATCAATCACACAAAATTACGGAAAAGCTAATAATTTTCCGGGCAGAATAATAATAAAAAACGCGCCAGTCACACAGAAATGCCCGCAGTAAATTACGAAATAGCCGCCGTCTCATAAAAAGTTTGCAATTCCGTAGATTTACTTCCCGAAGATCGGCGAGCGGAGTTCAACCCAACTTATTAAACTCAGATTGAGACTTGTTATTGTAATTCTTTCTGAAACTTAGCTGAGCTTTATTCGGAAATGTATGCGAAAAAATACTATGGAAGGCCCATAGTATTTTTTCGCAAACATTTAATAAGTTGGGTGAAATGAAAACTTAGACAGGGTTCAATACATCTTTTGTACTGTGAAATACTTTAGAAATCTGTCAAAACCTACTATTCTAAACACCCGTTAAATACGATCCAAAGTTTTTTGTAGTAATACAGTAAGTATGGGTCTTACTAATTAATGCTAAACTCTGTCAAACGCTTTATAAATTTGTCAAGTTTCGATTTAAACATCCGTAGAACTATTTTTATATAGTAACATAGTATAACTTAATATGTAGAATGATCATGATAATGAGTCATAGGTATTGTAAATTTAAAAGATACTCGTACATACATTTTGGTCATTACTAAGCTTCATCAATAAAAAACCAACAACTTCATACCCCAACGTACATCACCTACAGCAGCACAGTGGCGCAAAATATTAGTGTTATTAGAGAAATATAATTTTATACAATGTACATCGTATGTGCGCTGTAACTTATGGTCCAACTTTTGACACACTGTGCGGCTCGCAAGATGAATGGATCACTCCGCGCTCCCGCCGCACTTAGTTGCTGGTGTGCACCCTATTTATACTTGTACAAAACATGTACTTACATACAGGCTGTTTCCGAAAAGGAATTCCAAAAAAAAATCAAAGACTGAAATTATATAGGTACAAATTCTGGTGTCATTTTTAATTATGAAAGGGTTAGTTTTTTCAGTAGGTATAATAATCAGATTTAAATATTTTAGAAACCATCCATTTGTTAACAGAAAAGGACAAGTAATTTACTTCTGTTATAATGTGTCTGTGAGTCACACACACTCACAGACACATTAAAACAGAAGTGAATAACTTCCACTAGTTACTTTTTTTTAAAATTGATTACTAAATTTTATAAAATATTATATCAACTACGCCATAAGCTATACTGATTTAATAAATTTACGGTAACTATTTCATATTTTTTTAATAACATTTTTTACGGAATCAAAAAACGGCGCTAACATCACCACACCACCCCTATTAGAAGTCCAAGTTGCGTCGCGTTTGCACCACTGTGCGGGAAGATGAATGGACGCCTGGCTCTGTGTGTCCGCACTTTACTTGCTACTGCATTGCTACTGATACTTTTTGGTGCCAACTGTTTAGCTAGTGCTGCGAATGCGGTGTTGGGAGTTGTCCGTTGTTAAATAGTGGAAGTGGGTCTTTGATAAGTGGTGTAATTATTTTGTGTAAGGCGATTGTTTTTTGGTACATTTTACTTTAATGTTTGTAAATGCGAATCTCTAATAATGTTTCTTCTTATTTTGTTCATTCCATGGAAACTGAACACTGCATCGTTGAATACAACTATGTTAGTATTAAAAGCTCGAGTGTATGTTGAAAAACCTTCGTGAACGATAATGCAAAACTATTCAACTGTCTGAAAGAAAAAGATACCTATATTTTATAAATAATAATTAACCCCTCAAAAGCTCAGAGAGGGGGGCGAATGCTCTAGAAGTGGCAAGTCTCAGAGGAGGGCATTCAAACGTCAGAGCGGGTGATGTATCTTCAAAATATACGGTCCTACTTTTTGTAAACTTTACAACTGCACGCGTGAATTATACCCCCCTGTATAACTTTTCCTTTTAAACTGCCGTGCAATAAAAAGGTAAAATTAGAATGGAATCCGTGTATTCTCGCTTTGTATTCATTTAAAGGGATACCTCACGTTTGTAGGTGTGTAAGGAGTGTCTTCAAAGAACTGGGGTGCTTGAAGCGAAATGGGAGTCTTCGCAATAAAGCTCAATTTGTTTTATTGTGTGCCAACCTTCATGATAACACGTATTTTTGCAATATATATTTTTTCCACCATTCCTCCGTGTTATGATGAAGCCACATTCGCATTGTTACGAGCGTCTAAATCCGAAGAAGGAATTTATATTGCGTTTGCATTCAGCGACGCTATTCTGTAGACACATCCACCAAGGAGAGTGTGGCTGAAAAGCTGAACATTTACATATTTCGTGACTCTGGTGGTCATTCTGATCAACTTTTATTGTACGACTTTTGAAAATTTCGCGTCAACCATTGTCGGCTTGCTATATACCTACTTACCACTTTTGCAACAGCCTGTATAATATGGCTCGGAAGACTTTTTGTGCAACTCCCATTCGCATTCGTCCAGTTTTTTTGCACCTCGAAGAGTGGGGCTAATAAACAAGACAGAGCGAGCGGCGGGAAGTCTAAACGCAGTCAAGGAGTTTTGCATGCGGCAACAATTTATAGACTGATGGTGAACTTCCAACAAATAACTCCGAACACTGACATTTTTATAGTTTAAAGCTGGAAATATATAGTGGCCTTTGCGATTTCCGCTAACAGTTTGCGCTCTTGAATAACTTTTTTCTGGTTGGATAAAAGGGCCGGTTTGGGATATTTAAATGGTTTTCTGTCGGTGAAAATCATTTCAATGACATCCAAGTACAATAATTATTGATAATACTTATTACTTTTTAAAGTTTCTTATGTCTTATGGTTAAATAATGCGTTAATTACATAGGTAAAATAAATTGTCTTCATAAATAAAAATAATTGCTACATATATTTCAATATCTTTCTTTTGCTACACGAAGGACTTGGTAGTTACGTAGTTATCCGTAAGGTTTTTATACTATTTTTTACCCTTTAATAGGGTACTGAATAGTGGGAGCGGTACACTTTCCAACTCCTAAAATAACCAATAATTATATGCGTAGATATACAAGTGCGTTGATGTCCAAATATGTATTGTTTCATCTTATTGCTACATAAAACATTTTCGCACGCAAATTCCGTCCTTCTCTTCCTGCATAACATCCCCGAAAATAGATACGCAACAACCACAATTCAATTATGAGTAACAAGAGCCATAATTCAACACCAAAGACGATCTCTGCAATGCCTATGGAAGTTAAAAGTCGTATTCTAAGACGAATGGCTGCGGCGTCGGTAATATCCGCTACGTCATAACTTCGCAGCTGCCTCCGATCTGCTACTGAAGCGAGGTCTGATGTCAGAATAGGGATGCGGTGGATGCGCCATGCTTTGGCAGGCATGTATGCTTAGGCAGTATCGTCCACTTCTTAGTCTTGGCTTGTCTCTGATAAACAATCTGGACAAGGGCTTGTCTTTTATTAGATATAGCGCTATATTACATACTCTACACATGGCATTGCGAGACATACCAATATTTGATATAGCTCTCTAAGAACGTAGGTCTAGCGGGCTATAGAATTATTATATTTACCCACCAAAATACAGATTCGCATTTTTTGTTTTATGTGTCATTCAGTTTTTGTCGCTTTTTTGGTTATCGCTAAAAAGCCTTATCCATTCTAAGCAAAGCGCTAGCAGTCCACGGCTTAGAGGTACGGAGCCGTTCAGAATCAAACTGCGGGGCAACTCTTCAGCAACTAGTTTGCAGCTAATGTATTTAGCCCGGAAGCCTGAGCGACGCGCAACTTGTACATTCGGGCGTAATCATTCGTAAACATTTGTAGCTGTCACAATTTAATTCCGATTTTGATTTGGATCGCGCTAATGTATGGGAGGCGTTGGGAGGTGAGGTCAGGGATAAAATTTCAAAATTGCAATTACTTACTTACACTTAAAATTTCACAACGTTGCAAGTAGTTACAACAGTAAATCCGATACCTATAGGCATCAGGGAACGGGTGATTCCGATCTGTTACCCTATAATTTTTACCCTCCAACATTTTTTTCATTTTCAAAATCGCCACACGATACTGCTGCGTTTTCAAGAGTGAATTTTCTTGACTCGCCTAGAAATTTTCTGACTTGAACTTGAAAATATACAAAGTTGTATAAAATCGCTTTGATGATACTTCCTCAAGTGTCATTGTCATATGTACCTACATACTTCGTTGTAGACTGTATGTGAAATGCGACATTGTCAGTAAACTCTTTGTGTGAACGCTACTGTATAATGAAACTCAGCCTTTATTCTGGTAACTGTGAACAATTCGAACGTGCATATTAATTAATTCAATAGTTGTGTGGCATATAATTAAGCTGCTTGTGAATTTCGATAATTATAGGTACGAAACTTTATGCTGGGGAAAATTAGAAGGTAAAATCATTTAGGTACCTACCTAATAAAATTTTAGTGTGGTTTTGAAAATTGGTGAATGGTTTAGGTAAAGCTTTACCTAGTACCTTCACATACACATCCCCAAAGTCTTAACATTTTTTCTAAGCTGACACCATCCCCCACCACGCTGGGCCTCTGCGATCTAGATACGTATATTAGTACAGGTTTCCTCATGAGGGTTTATTTGCACTTTCTGAACTGAAAACAATTCCATAAACCATAACATGATTTGAAACCACCGCCTCTCGACTAAAAGGACACCTTGCCACCCCACCACGCCTATCCACTACATGTGACTATTTAACAAAGCTACAATTATTGTTACAAAAGTTATTAATTTAGCAGAAATGCCCCGTTCAGAGATCCAGCGGTATTGACTATTGACAACAAGCGTGTGTTATGAAATTGAAAGCGCGGAGCTTCCTTGTTGAGTAAACTGGCTTAGTTCTGCGGATGCGAGATAGTGTGTGTGAGTTACGACGTTCCTGTGGGAATGTTTGTGTTATATTTCTATGAGATTACCCGTAAATGAGAGCTGTGATTGGTTGGTGAATTGTAGGTGATTAGGTTTAGGGTTAAATTCAAATGTAATAGTATGGTATTTCAGCGGTGCAAGACAAATTAACAATCTAACCCTCCTTATATCAAATATCTCCGAGTTAATTCGCTAACCCAGGTCTACGCAAGTGGGGTAAGTCAGTTGTAGTCTGGAAGTTATAATATTATGTTGGTAAATATTGAATTTAATTGCGACTGTAATTCTTAAAGCATCTAACTGTTATATTCATTCACACATGTCTATCTATTACCTACTACCTATTTTATTTATTTCTTAAACATTGCATTTAAGATACATAAGGTACTATACTATTCCCACGAAACCAATATTTTTAGTTTGACTATGGAAATGATTAGCAATATCTCGGAAAACATGTACACACACCCTCTAATCGAAGAAAACAATTGAAACAATTTTTCTCTCCGTGTCCCCGGCTGTCCGTGGCCCGGGGTTGAAAGACGCCAAAATAAAACCTTGTTAAAATCTAGCCAACACCTGAAAAATCTTAAGAAAATATTACATTACATTTTGTCATGTCGCTTACATTTTGAACGGGATTTATGTATAGTCACGACGTGCTCATAGTGTCGCCCTGCTAAGTGTTTGTATGCCCGTATTCATAGTCAGGACCATCGGGTACGGTGTTGTGCAGTGCTTAGGTCCTGGGTTCTACTCCCGAATGAGGCAAATACACTAACAAGCTATGAAAAAGTTCCACAGTGACTTCGTCTGCAATATTAAGTGCCAATTTCTCCATAGTCGGTTATCTATATAACCGACCGGGATTGGTTTATCAATTATATTTTATTATTATCGTCATCTCTATATAAAATTCTTGACAGATGTGTCAAAAGTCAACCACTAATACCTGGTTATGCTATAACCGACTATGGAGAAATTGGCACTAAAGTGTATTAAACAGCGCTTCAGAATATTATCAACAAAAAATTGAAAATAAAATGTTTGAAAAAATGGTGTGTTTTGTGAGTGTTTTTTTTTCTTTGCTCGCGATTGAATATGTACTACACATACAAATTAATGTATATATAACCTATACACATTTTGTATAGAATAGGTACAAAAGCTAAGTTAATGCTTAACGTGAATAGCATTGTCTGTGAGTAGGAACATCCTGTATCGCATTGTGGTAATCGAATGTACGTCAAATTAATACGAATGTTCACACGATAAACGATTCTGTTCCACGCGCTGCTACTGGAATCCGGTACACTATGGACGAATTAAATTAAATACCTTTCGCCAACCCACCATTAAGCGACCGTCCCTTAGATTGACAATATACCAACAAGATGGATTGTCAGTGCAAAAGACACGTCTCGACAAATAACACGCCACTTCAACCAATGAGCTCTTAATTAGTTAAATTATAAAATTTGTAAATGAGAATTGCCAAATCTGACCCGCTTTGCAGCCACTAACCAAACCTATTTTTACTCAATGATAAAGTTGTTCTAAGTAAGGAAAAAATATTTAACAAAAATATAAACCACGTTTAAAAAAACTTAGTCTGAGGGAAACATCTAATCAGTACAAAAACTTAATCTTTTAGCACCTATATCTTCGTTCTCCCATGCCTCATAATAATAAAATTTACACCAGGATATACTGTATTCATGGGCTACACATCAGTATAATAATATGTTATTAATATTGCTCTAGCTGGTCATGACGCCATAGAGAAATGGCCATTCTCCTTTATTCAAGGTACAATAGTTTTCATTAGTGTGAACTTGAAACGCTTTGACACTAAATAAAATGCGGACAGTTTTTTTGCTTTGTTTAAGTATGTCTTATCCGTACATTGTTAATCTAAGGACCATCCCATTATCTACGGGTGAAAAACGTATAGTCGTATACCTTCGGTTTTGGTTTTCGCCCATACCGAGCGACGAGTGGTTTTTCAATTAAAATTTTATGGACACACACTGAAACCGTGGATTGTGAACGACCAACTTTTATTGTCTATGTTTAGATAATGTTGACGCTTCAACAAAGTTGCCACAGACTGTTTTATTTGGGGTTCTAAATTAAATTGCTTTTGTTTTGATGAAAAAGCTGACATAACATAAAGACTCACGGGGTAGGCAAGGGTGCGTTGATGTCAAAAAGTGCAGAATAAAACTCTACACACAAATACTCATTTTTTATATTAAAGTATAATATTTGTTTTCGCAGGGTGCCATTCAAGAGTTGAGAATATATTCGAACGTCAACGATCGTTTTGTTGAAGAACTTTGTGCTAAGGTAAGTGTTTTTGTGTATTTCCAACAACATTTACACTGAACAGATTATAATTATTAGGACCATTTTATTAAACACTTTATGTAAAGGTTTAAATACAATAGATTAAAAAAAAAACATGAAAAAATTATAACGGACTTTGTAACGTTAGTAAAGTTATTTTTTTATTACAGACAATCTCACTGCCGGAGAGCGTAAGTCATCTTATTTTTGTTTATAAATAACACGACTAAAATAAAATATTCTTAAAGGCCTATTCAAACATATGCGATATTCGGTAACGGGAACTAATTTTCAGTAGTGATTCTAGAATTTCCGTACAATTACCTAATTACAGCGGTTTCCAAGCAACGCGATTGTTTTCACTTTCCATAGCGGTGGCTTATATCGCTCATATCTGAATAGACCTGCTGCCTTTACCACCACCGATACATTAGCAATCAACAATCCCTAAAATAAAGATAAAATAAAATACTTAAGTTCACAGAATAAAAAATAAAAGCATAAGTTAAGTAGTAAAAGTAATCTCTTCCAGACAACCCCAAGCAGCATCGCTTATCTGGGAAACATCTGCCAGATCCATATACATTATGTCAGTTTTGACAGATAGGCAAGTTTGATTGCTAATCTATAGTGGCTGTATGGTAGTTGCTTTGCTTTAGAAAAATCGCTACCTCTATAGTAATTTTAATTACATAATAATTATTAAACGCTATTAAGCACTTTTTCTTCACCATCACCCTCATCCAGCACTATGTGATTTAACAACAAATCTAATATCTTTTCAGGAAGGTGAAGAGTACAATGTAAGGGTTTTATGTTTTTATTATTTTTAATTACTAACATAAGTACATAGTTTATACATAAATAATACATATACGTAAAAATGTTGGCATGAAAACAACATTTTTTTTTTTGTTTTAATTAAATAGTTTTACAAAGTGGTTGAGTGTCACAAGCTGTTTAATTGCATTTTTGTTTCGTGGACAATGTTTTTACGCATATACATATATTTTTTGTATAATAACTTATTACAATCTGGGGCTATATTTTGCATTTCTTTTATGTCAAATTTTTATTTTTGTTTAAAAGTACCTACCTAGCACTTTTGAATTATACCTATGTATTTACAAAACTTAATGTGATTAAATATACAAATTGGTAGTGTAACGTTACTTCTGTGCTACAAGTCTGCTAAATTTAGTAGATGGTACCTAATTGGATTTAAACACGAGAACATAATATGCAGCCCTGTTTTCTATGGGAATAATTTTGGCAGTCAGATTCAGCTGAAAGCATATTACTTATCGCTTTCTTCTACCTGTTATTTGCACTTTTATGTTGTTTTAAGAAAATATAGCCCTAGATTTCGATTATACAGGGTTGTTGCAAAAAGGTTTTTTTTTCGCGAATTTTGAATTTCTGGTTTCAGTTTCGGGCTTAGATATACCATGCTGCACATCTACATAGGTTTCGGCTTAGTATACCCTTTTTGCAACACCCTGTTTTATCAAATTATTACTAAAACTCACAACCACCACTATCCTAATCTACTCTTCTTCATAATTTCTACTTCTTAATGCACACAAACCAAGTTGCTTCCATTTCAAAATTTTGAACAAATCTCATGAAATACGTGTTTAGAATAGCAAAGAGGCTAAGCCCCTGTTCCACAATGTCTGGTTAGTCGCTACCTGTCGGATAAAATACATGCTGTCACTGTCAAAAAAATAATAACAGAGAGTGACAGCATGTATTTTATCCGTCAGGTAGCCACTAACCAGACATTGTGAAACAGACCCTAAGAATAGTATTTTGAATTACCCGTGAATGTTTCGAATTAGTAAATACAACAATATTACTCATTATTATGAATTGAATAGTACTTACCTATATTAATATTAAACTAGCCATACCAATAATTGTAATGATTATTTCATTAATTAAACACTTTTAGGTTACACAGAAACCTGCAAATCTTCAAAAAGTAAGTGGAATCCAAATTCAAAATTGTAAAAAACAACAACTTTTTTCATTTGGTTTTAATTGGCTTTTCTGTCCACTGCTTTTTATATTTGCTTTTTATACCTATTACTACTAGCCTGGCGATGACAACTAAAGTAACACAATGATTTTGGTTTTAGTTTAGTCACAAATAACTATGTATTTAATAGGTGTTGGTACTGTTGGTATTGCAAAAACAAATAACGCACATTTACAGTCGGCAAAAGAGGTTAGTAAACACCAATATACACATTTCATTATATAATAATATATAAATATTGTTGGTTTGTGTTTCAGTTTTTTTCACGGCCTCCTCCCATACTACCTCCACGTAAGTATAAATTCATATTATTCAGTTATTCGCCTATTTTGAAATAAAAAAAATCATGAAAAATGTAAACGATGAGTAAATTTTTGGACTACAATAGCTCTTTTTACTGTAATAAGCCGAAGTTCCTATGTCATTGTTAATGATTGTACTTGTTCAAGTAAATCAAAAGTAAATCCCTATTTAATGCAGATTTTTGTTTGTTTACAGCCCCGTTAGAGAATCTGGAAAAAGGAGAGAAAGGTGATTCCGTAAGTTGTTAAACTCAAAAAAAACATGATGTAAAATTGTTAACAAATAATTTCAAGTTACGAGTATATTATTATAACCTAGATACGTCACATAATCATTTAATGTACCTCTCAATAATCTACAGGTCACATCAAAATCACATACGTTTCCTTCACCACCACCATTCTTCGTCACCCATTCTCCCACTTTTAGCGTCGACACCGTCATCCGAAACGTTATTTGAATAAACAAGAAAAGTAAAAACCCTGACTTAATTAATTTCAGTGTGAATGTTCCGCGGAGACAGTGTCGCAAGTACTCCTGACAATGCCAGAGCTGAAGGGACCGCCTGGGCCTGAGGGACCCCCAGGGGCCGATGGAAACCCTGGCACTACAGGCATGACTGTAAGTTATCAGTAGCTCTACCCCTGATTGGTCCATTATCATCTTCCAATAATTACCTGTTTGTTTTTTTTTAAGTTTTTTTTATTGTGGATAGTTTATTTTCAGTAAAATTTTGTTGGCACTTGAATGTATAAGTCGTACTGCGCAACTCTTACTGAGCAACCAACTAGGAACTCGAGAAATAAAATTACTTCATGTGCATATTTTTAGGGTAAACAAGGTGATCAAGGTGTAAGGGGACCACCAGGACTGAAGGGTGACACAGGAGACCGCGGTGAAGATGGGAAACCAGGGATCGATGGACTGCCCGGGGATAAAGGAGACAGAGGTACAGATGGTCTTCCGGGACCAGTTGGACCAACCGGTCCATCGGGACCACCTGGTGAATCTTGTAAGGTAATTATATTTATTTTTATGGATAAGCAGAATGACTAATTTGTGAATTTTTAAAAAGGATAACATCTAAAAAGCTGTGATAAAAATAAAAATCTCAAATAGATGCAATTAAAAAATCTTGTAGCATATAGAGGTATGAACGCAAAACTTACAGCAAGTAGTATTTATGTCAGTAATGTGATTTTGGTGGTTAACGTAGACCATTGGTCAGTTACCCTTATTATATTGTAACAGGAAACATCCAAAGATGTGCAACAAATAACAGTAACCGGAGCCAAGGGGGAAACAGGAGCTCCAGGACCAACCGGCGTCAAAGGTGATGTTGGAGAGAAAGGAGAAAGGGGATTGCAAGGACCACAAGGCGAAAAAGGTGACCAAGTAAGTAGACCGGTCTTGAATATTCTCCTTATTAAATAACTAATAACCCGCAGCAACTTTGGTTTGCATTTTTTATTGGTTGCATTGTGTGGGATAAATTAGCATGCAGTATCCTTACCATAGGCCTAAACCCTTCCTCCATTGAAAGGAGACTCAAGCTCCAGCAGTAAGTACGTGTTGGGTTGTGATAATGATCCTTACCATACCCAAGACTCTGGTTGGCTGGTGGAAAATTTTTTATAAAAAAAAACCGAAATATTTAAAAGAACATAGGTACAAGGTTTTAAAATAAATATCTAAGAAATAATTGAGATTTTTATGAATTGTAATTCCCTGAACTTATGTTCTAGGGTCACAAAGGATCTGAAGGGGTGAGAGGGGAGAAGGGAGAGAGGGGTGAAGCTGGTGTGGACGGGATACCGGGACAACCTGGCGCTCACGGTAGACCAGCAGAAAAGGGGGAGAAAGGTAAACTAGTTGTAACAAGCTCTCTTTTCAATAACAAATAAAGTTACTTTTAATGTAGCTAATGACAAACAACTCAAACGATAGTTTTCTTAAAAATAAAATCCATAATAAATTTGATATTAACAGTTTATTTTTAATAGGGGACAGGGGTGAACAAGGTTATAAAGGGGAGCCAGGAAAATCTGCAAAATTGACAGATTTATTGGACCCTACTATGGACCCTGCTGACGGTAAGTGATTTTTTTATTAAATGCGTTACTTATTGCGTAACTTTTAATGTAAATTTTATAAACTTCAATAAAATACAGTTTCTAAATACGCAAAATTTAATAAAACACTTAGTTAAAACATTCAACAGTTCTCTCTTTTTTAAAGACTATAATGAGACTAGACATTTAAAAAATAAGGGGCCTCAATAGAGTTTGGACTTGGATCCGATAAAGAAGGAACACTCGAAATGAATTTCAATGTTTCCCAAAATTATTTAGGTCACGTAAGCGTACTATTGTAAGTAGATTGAATCTACGGGTATTTCTGCCAGTATTGGTTTTATTGGCCTCATCTTTATCCTTCTTTTGTCATTTTTTGGTTAGATGAAACAATGGATTTTTATCTAAACATTTTTTTTACCCGTGAACAAAACATATACAAGTTAGGCTATTATTCTATACGGTACATCTAAAATAAAGTTTTCAGTTTTACCTACCCAGTTATTTTATTTTGTTACAGAGATTATTACACCAATCGGTCAAATAGTAAAACGTTAGGTTTTCATTAGCAAAATTTATTTTTATGCATATTTTTTAATTGTATTGACATTTTTTTCATCCAAAAGGATGAAAAAAACCCTCTGCTCAGTAATGTTTTTTTTTGTTACAAATCGGTTGTGAATTCACGAGGAAAACTTATGAGCTTTTATTTGTAAAGGTTTTGCCTTCATCAAATTGAGTTTGTTACCATTTTCCCGTGTGACGTTTTGGAATGAACAAATCTCAATAAGAAATAGTTTCATTTTCCTTTCTCTTTTCATTATGTCGGTAAAATGTACGGTTCCACTTGCTATAGCTTTCCTTTGCTTCGCCAGCAAAAGGAACCTATTGTGTATTGATAAACAATAAATCAACCTTTTTTACGTAAAATATAGCGGCTAGGAAAGTATTAAGTATCACTCATAGGTAGATAGAGTTATTGAAACTGGCAGTAAATAATAAATTCGTGCACCAAAAGACACTAATGGATCACTTGTTCTTGATATTTAACCGGCGTACCCAGGACACTTACTTACCACTGACAATATTCTGACTAGCCAATCGTTTCACCACGGGTAACAAATCCTAACCCTTCCTAGTCCCACAATCATACGATTGTTTATCATAGACAAAATAATTATTATGAAGAAGAAAACTATTTTATTTTGTATTGTAATAATAACAAGCAAAATTTTCTTCAAAGTATTTAGGTATTATCAAACTCGTTTTATTTAATTACATACCTACATTTAATTTTTAAAATACCTACAGTACACCTTTAGTACACATACCTACATACATTTCCAACAAAGAACCTCTCAGTAAACAATTCCCAAACTCATTTCCAAAGCCAGGAGTCGCGTTCATTCGGCAACTCAAAAGAAAGCGATGAGTTAATAAAGTAACCCTCAGACAGCGAGAGACTCGCATGGAACTCGTTACAACATCTCTTACTGGCGGCGTGAAGGGACCAAGTAATGTACTTACAGAAGTACATTGTGATACGAGTGCGGAAAGTTGATCACTACAGTCTCATCGCAACACCATGCTTATACTACGCCAACAAGTACTAGAATGCAACGACGTTGTTCCACACTTATAATACCTACCGTATAATAATTATAAATCAGCTAATAAACGCAGTCATACAAATAACGCTCAAATTATTTCGCATGCAAAACAACATGTCATCCAAAGCGTCATAATTTTAAAAAATATTTTTCATTTTATAAAAAAACAGACCATCATTCATTTATACAAAAGCTACATGAGAAGAAGCTAGTGTGATACAGCACAGAAAGTGAGGTTTTCGAGCAAGTCGTATTGGAAAGAAAGTTTATTTGTTTAGCAATTCTTCCCGGATATCTGTAAGTAACGCAACGCAAATGTTTGTGGAGCCGCAGAAACGCCGCTCTTCGGGAAAAGACCTCGTTTTTTGCTCACCACGTTAGCTTTGCTTACCACGTTAGCTTTGCTTTACAAAGGCCTATTTTCTCACTAGAGTTAATCTAATTAAGCATATTATAAGTACTTAAGTCCTACTCAACGAAGATTCAGTAAATCATAGTGAGCATTCAGCCAGTCGTTGAATTTATGAAAGCTGATAAATACAAAAACGCTTGAAATTGTATATGCTTGATAATTACGTTTTTTTACGGGTCTTTAACTTTACAAGCAAAAAATACAGAATGGCAATATAGTGGCAAAATTAAGCCAACATTATTATTATTTATACTCTGTATTTATTTTCAAAGGAAGCAGCGTGCAAGTATCTGACGCTCTTGTATCACATTCAAATACAGTTATTGAGATGTTTAATATTTTATTGCAATATGTAATTTCATAGAAAACAAGTTCCTACGTATAATTAATTTATTCCATTAAAGGTTATAAACTTCTTCTTTCTTAAGTATCGAGTGTTGCTTTATAGATTACACATTAACTAGGTATATAAAATAATGTTAATATTATTATTATTTATGTATAAAATTTTCATGATATAAACTTTATCATCAAGACATTCAAAACTATTTCCGATCCAGTTAACTTTGATTGACATATTTGTTAGATCATAATAAATACTCGTTAATATTAAATTGTTCTATCCAAATTTTCGCTCCACTGGTTTATGTTAGCCATTATGATAATGTATTAAGACGTCTCCTTCACAAGACAATGTAGGTAGTCACAAATACAACTCGTTTATAGGTCATGATAATAAAGTTGTTATTTTACTATGTATTGTGTTTTCAGTGGAAGCGATCGTTGAAAAGCTGAGAGGCTTCAAAGGAAATACTGGAGAACCCGGTCGTAAGGTGATAAAACCATTTTTATTATTAGCATAAAGTTTTCTCTTTTGAATGCAGACCTTTGAGATAAGAAAAATAACCGATTTGGGAAGGTAACCTTTCCTGGACCAATATTTTATAGGAGTAATAAAAATATTATTATAAATTTGATTTTATACATCCAATGGACAACATTTCAAAAAACTAAAGCTGCTATAAATCGAAAACCATTTCGAGATTTAGCTCTAAAGGCCACAAAAAAAATGTTTTTGTATTTTTTGGATGTATCATTTTCGAGAAAATCATAAAATAGTAAAAAAGTGCTGATGACGTCATGCATCAGGTGCGATGCATTTTGATGATCAAAGCCTATACATTTAAAAACAAAGTAACTGTCACTTTCATTTTTGATTGACGTTGACGTTTTATCGTGACGTTGTTGTTTATTTGGGTCATTTTCATTAATTCTGTTCTGACACTTTCTGACTATTTTTTTTATTTATTATTAAGAGATGACCTCTATATAATATGTCCCAGAGCATGCCACCGCCTACACAGCTGAAAAAATGCTTCTGCTTATTTTTTTACATGATAAGTACCTACTTTCCATCATTAGAAATATCAAGGTCATTTGAAAATGACCCATTTGTTGGTTGGCATGTAAACAAAGTTTAAATGTCACTTGTCAGTGTCATTTATGTTTTTTTTCAAGACTCAGGCAATAGACAAAAATAAAAATTGAGCATAATATGTGACGTCACTTCCGGTTTTAAAATAATTAACTTTAAAGTTAAAAATAACATACAAAAATTTATGTATATACAAAATAAAAAAATACGGGTCCACTAATTTTCTATAAACTTTCCGAATAACTAATAAAAATATAGGGTAAAGAAAATGAAATGTTGTCCATTCAAACGCATATGACAAGCGGTAAAGTGATGACCTATTTTTATCACAATAACATCCTTGCTCCACCTATATAGCCTAAGTGGTATGCAAGAGTACAAGAGTAACTATACAGCTGTCAGCAAAGATTAACATAGAAAAATAAAAAACCGACTTCAAAAAACCACTAAAATGTAAGTAATAATTTAAGGTTTACACAAATTATATGTGACAGTACAAATATACCTAAGCAGGAACTGTTCTTTTTTGATGTTGGTGCAGTGACAAAGTAATCTGAAGAAATATGGCACCAACTTCAAAAAAGAACAGTTCCTGCTTAGGTATATTTGTACTGTCACATATAATTTGTGTAAACCTTAAATTATTACTTACATTTTAGTGGTTTTTTGAAGTCGGTTTTTTATTTTTTTAAATTATTATTTTATTTTATAGTTTTTGTTTATTTGCAATAGTTTTTAATCAAAAGTAAGATGCAAATGATACCAAAAAGTCCTACTAATCAATACGAATCATTCAAGCCTAAACACGAGGTAGTTGCTATATACCGTTGAGGAGTTCCCTTGACTGCCTTCCGTTACCATCATCAGATCAGCTCAAGGTCACCATCATATTTTATTGTTATAAGAACTATATTTACGTTCTTAATTTCATTAGAATCGGTTAATATGTGTCCAAAATGGAAATTCATACCCTGTTTTTACCCCTTTACCCACCCTTAGGGGTGAGATAAAATTCTGAAAAAAAATGGGACCACCTGGAAGCTCAACCCAATACAACAAAAAAAGAATTTTCAAAATCGGTTCATAAACGGCGGAGTTATCGGTGAACATACATAAAAAAAATATAAAAAAAAATAATATCCCGACGAATTGAGAACCTCCTCCTTTTTTTGAAGTCGGTTAACAAAAATATATCGTCAAAACAGAATAAAATATACCAAAGCATAGTTATAAATACAATAGCCAACAATTCTTAACAACATCTTTTTCCAGGGTGACAAAGGCGACAAGGGAAACACAGGTGCTCGCGGTAAAGATGGCCGCCATGGGAAGAACGGGGCCAGAGGTGAAAGGGGTCCTAAGGGTGACATGGGACCGAAAGGCTCAACTACTTCTATTGAACCAAAAGAAAACAGGGATATGCACGTTGAAGTAAGACATTTTAGTTAAAATATAGGTTAATTTTTAAGATTTTTTTTGAAGTAGTGTAATAGAATTGAATAATATTTTTCGTAGGGACCTCCAGGACCTAAAGGCACTGCCGGTGAAAAGGGTGACAAAGGAGAATGCATCAGTATTGATAAAGTAAGTAACATTTTGCTATTAACGTAACTTTTATCTAGATCCCTAATTGTATAATAGTTAATTGTGTAATAATAATAGTTGCCCGAACGCAGCGGTGGCGAACGGACTTCTATTTTTTTTCATCGATAACCTGTAATTGCGCGCGAGTGTGCGACCAAAAATAATATTTTAAAATGGTGAAGTGTGCCAAGTGCAGTAAGCTAGTAGGTAAAAAAACACCTGGAGTGCAGTGCAACAAGTGCAGTAAGTGGTTACACGGCTCCTGTGCATCCCTAACCACTGAGCAATTGACCGCTCTGTCCCTAACGGATTCCGTCGACTGGAAGTGCCGTAGTTGCTCCTGCACGGCCGGGGGCAAACCAAAACGCATCTCGGTCATCCTACCAGACCGGGAGGATGAAGATTCTGAAGCTGAATGCCCCAACCTAGGAAGTCAAGAACGGTTACTGTATGAAATAAAACAAGAGGTTCGCGAGATGCGACAAACGGTTCGAGACATAATTCGCGATGAACTACAAAGTACCCTCAAGTTTTATTCTGACAAAATTGATGATTTCGGAGAAAGAATGCACGATCATGATTCTCGAATAAAGATAATGGAAAACCAACTTAAGAACGTCATAAATAAAAACACCAACCTAGAACTGAAAAACGAAGTCCTTGAGCAAAAAATCAACAGAATGGAGCAAGCACAGTTATGTAACAACGTCGTGATATGCGGTGTCCCTGAGGAAGAAAAAGACGCTAAAAAAGTTGCCATGCTGGTAAGCAAAGCGCTCCAACAAAATGCTGACGACATAATTAGCGTTCACCGGAAGAAAAAGCCCATCAAGCCAGGCGCCGCCCAAAATTCCCGCACCATTGCTGATGCGCCAATCGTAGTGACCTTGCGGGAAGGCTCCAGCGAGTCCTGGATACAGGCATCCAGGAGCAAGAGCATCAGTGCCAGGGAGCTCGGTGCCAATAGCGACTCCAAGATATACGTGCGTGCCTCACTTAGCCCCAGCACAGCTTTTCTTCTATGGAAGGCCAAAACTGAATTGAAGGATAAATCTCTCTGTAAATACGTATGGTGCAAGGACGGCATGATAATGGTGCGAAAAACGGACGGAGATAAGAAAATATACTACGTGCGATCGGCGGCCGACATACAAACGATAAAAAAGGAGCTTAACAAGTGAGATGGCTGAAGTTAGGTATGTACTACACTCATATTATGCCTATCGTCGATTGCTAGTCAATACTGACACTTAATTATCCTAAATGGACTGTCACGAACAAGGAATAACTGAAACTACACATAAAAGTTTTATAGAATATTCATGCGAATTGAACCCACAGCTAAACAACCTATTATTGTTACACGTTAATCTTCGATCGTTGATAAAGAATCACGCACAGCTAGAATACATTATCACAACAAGCCCATCAACCATCCACTTGATAGTGGTAACGGAGGCTAACGTATCTAATTTAACAAAAAACTTATTCGGATTTGAAAACTACACAATGTACACAGAATTACGAAGCAAGAAGAAAGGAGGTGGCATAATCTTGTACGTACATAACAGTGTTACTTTTCTAAAGCAAACAGTGAGTTCATATTATTTTGAGTGCTTATCTGGTGAAGTGATAACCACCGATGGTTATAAATCATACGTGTGTGCTATCTATCGGCCCCCAAAGACAAATGTGTGTAATTTTATTGGTGAACTCTCGAGGCTCTTATATAAATATCCTATGAACTCTAATTGTATAATTGTTGGTGATATGAATGTGGACATAATGGTAGCCAGCACCCAAGCAAGTTCCTATCTAAACCTTCTATCTGAACTAGGTTTTCTGTGTTGCATTAAACAATATACTAGAATTGAAACCACAGCAAAAGGCACATCCAAAACGTGCATTGATCATATCTTCTTACGCGATGTAACTGCGCGTTATCACACTATTCAATCAGCTGTTGTACGAAACGCATTAGCCGACCACTTTATAACCAGTCTCGCTATAAATTGTCATCGTAGGTCAAACCAAAATACTACAACAACCAAGATAGATAATAATAAGGTAAAGCAGGAGCTTGCTAAGGTTGACTGGAGCCCAGTATTTGATAGATATAGTCCAAATAGTATACTAGATTTTATAGTGCAGAAATTTGATGCTATATACGAAAAATGTACTTACACAAAGACAGTAAATGTTAAAAATAAGAATAATAATTGTAACTGGATTACTAACCAGCTTATAAAAATGTCAAGAAAAAAAAATGAACTCTTACAACTACATTTAAATGATACTACTAATAAGTATAACGAATTAATTTATAAAAGGTACAGAAATAAAACTAACAAACTGATGAACAAAACTAGAAATAACTATATTAAAAAAGAAATATGTGATAATTTTAAAAATCCAAAGAAAATGTGGGAAATTGTGAATAGGCTAACAGGTAGGGTGATAGCAGCTGTCGATGAAATGCTTCTGAACTCATTTAGACTTAAGGCAAAGGATTTATCCAATAAATTTGCTCATGACTTTGAAAGTAATGTATTAAATGTACTTACTTCTTGTAGCGAGCCGCTGCTTGAAGAGAACTCATACATAAATACACCTTCCGTTTCTCTAAGAATTGGTAAAACAAATGAAGACGTAGTCTATAAAATTATTAAAAACATGAATGAGAGAAAGAGTCCAGGGATAGATAAGATTAGAGTCAAGGATTTGAAATACATCAGTAACAAAATATCTCCTGTATTAACCCACCTTATAAACCAATGCATATCTACTTCCACTTTTCCCGATAAGTTGAAAATTGGATTGATTAGACCAATACATAAAAAAGGTAGCTATACAGATACAAACTTCTACAGGCCCATTACGATTCTCTCTTGTATAGATAAAATAATAGAAAAATATTTCGGTAAAAAAATTAATGACTTCCTTTCTGGCAACGACATAATACACGAAAAACAATTTGGCTTTCAAAGAAAAAAAAGCACATCACAGCTGTTATCACAATTCACTGATGAGGTAAATGACCACCTAAATGATAGGAAACATGTATTAGCGGTCATGATTGACTTTAGTAAGGCATTTGATACGCTTAATTATAAAACGTTGTTTAAAAAAATGCAGCAGAATGGTATACAAGGCCCTGTGCTGGAATGGTTTAAGAACTACCACGAAAATAGATTTAGTACCGTCAACATCGCTGGTGAATTAAGTGAGCTGAAACCAGCACTGCAAGGAACAGCCCAAGGGTCGATTATCGGCCCAACAGAATATTTAATTTATGTCAACGACATGTGTAAAATATTTCAGCATGCCTCTGTGTACCAATTTGCTGACGATACCTGCTTAATAACAGCGCACAAAGACTTAGAAATAGCGCAGTGCAAAATGCAAAACGACTTTGACCTATTGTGTAAGTGGGCTCATGATGTTGGTTTATCGATAAATTACCAAAAAACTAAAATAATGCATATCCACTCGCCATATCTCAAAACTGCATCAACTCCGACGGTCATAGCCCACGAACACCACTGTATGCACTTATCACCTACCCACTGTGATTGTAAACGGCTTGATATCGTAAATGAGCTTACATATTTAGGTCTAAAAATTGATAACAAATTCACATGGGGCCCCCACGTGGAACACGTTTGTAATAAACTAAGAGCACTACTGGCCAAATTCAATATCCTAAAATATAAAATGCCGTATAAAACGCTGAGACTATTGTATATGTCATTAGCGGACTCAATAATTAACTATGGTATATCTAGCTATGGGAGAACGTTTAAAACAAATATCCAAAGCATATACAATATTCAACTACGAATGTTAAAATCCATAGTTCCATTGAAAGTTAAATATAAATACAAAAATAACTACAAAAAACTATTCCAATACTGCAGAGTCATAAATGTATTCGACAAGATTGATCTAGCAATTGTCAATGAATATCACGAAAAAATTAATCTATTACATAAAAAAGTAAGACCCAGTAACCTTCGTACTTTAATTAATACTCCTACCTACGAACTTTGTAAATGTAACAATGAATATGGTAGAAGATCTGCAAGATACATACTACCGCATATTTTAAATAAGCTCCCAAAGGAGACTCAAAATAAACTTGAACTTAGTAATAAAATACAAACAAAAAATATATTAAAACGTTATTTCATCAAAGAAAAGTACGGTCCGTGTGTGTCAGACAGATCTCCTACCGCTCCACCTCAACTAAACTAGATATTACTGCCTACTTCAACATGTTCCTCACTTTCTGTTATAAAAATGATGTATATATGTATACCTATGTACCTACTTGTATACTGTCTGTGTACTTACATAAAAAAAAAGTTCCTAACCTTGATGTCTAAATTAATAAGTGTTCCTAGGTACTTGTACTTGTACTTACCTACTTATACATACATAAATGTTTATTTAAATAATCCTTAGCTAAACTTACCGTATGTACCTGCATACATCTACCAACGTAATACTAACTTGCATGGTGTGTGTAGGTGCATAACTAGGTTGTTTTCTGGTATTGTTTTTGTTTTTTGCACTTAACGCTGCTACTGAAATAACTTTTTATAACTAAGTATAATGTTAATTTATAATATTTTATTATTTTTTTTACTTATACGCTGTTCTAGGGTAACAATCTAAGGCTATTATAATCTCACCTAGTAAGTAGATTAAGTCCTTGGATCTTGTAATTCAAAAATTACTTATTTTCTTGAAATAAACAGTTTAAATTTTAAAATTTTTTTTTTAATTAGAAATTAGGATAAAATTTCTTCACAGAGTTGGGAACTCGTTAATCATCGCCGCAGTTTTTTCATGATATTTATTTCAATACCCTATAATTAAAATTACTGATAGATGATAATACCTAACTAGCTTTACAAAAACTGATGAACAACCTAACAAACATACCATAACTCACTAAATAAAACTACCTAGTGTTGCCACGAATAGTGAATTGGCCGAATACCGAATACCGAATATTCGGCGACGCTGCTGGCCGAAGCGCCGAATATTCGGCGCTGAAACCTGTTTTTTTTGTTCCTGGAGCTGCTTTGAAGAAGTCGCTTCAGATTATATGAGAAATGCTAATTATTAGGAGGCAGAATGCTGTGGCAAACGAGTTGAATTTTTATTTGATAATAGTTCGCCTAGATCGGATGGCCGATCCTTACAAGTGGTGGTCAGCAAACAAAAAACAATACCCGAACCTTTTGAAATTTGCAAAAACTTATCTTTCTTCACCTGGAAGTAGCGTTTATAGTGAGAGGTTATTTTCTGAGGATGGTTACAATGAAAAGCGCAATCGTGGGCTACCAAAAAATGCTGAAATGCTCGTTTTTATCCAGCACAACTTAATACTGATTAATTTTAAGTAGGTACTAAAATGTTGTGATTTGGAAATAAATACACAATTTTGATTAATATAACAAGTCATTTTTTACATGATTTATATTCAGTATTCGGCCCGAATAGTACGCATTATTCGGCCGAATACCGAAAACTGAAAAAACTGGCCGAATAGGCCGAATACCGAATAGTTGCCGAATATTCGTGGCATCTCTAAATAAAACCATTACTTATCCCAACCAGATCAAAGGACCAAAAGGTGATGTAGGCCCACGTGGTCCGCCAGGCGTAGATGGTCCATCTGGTCCACCAGGCGTAGGCTGCAACTCCAGCTGCACCGGCCAGCCGGGGCCGCCCGGACCGCCTGGACCACCCGGGGTCTCTATCGTTGGACCAAAAGGGGAACCGGGGGAATTCGTAGCTAAGAGGAAATATAACAGCTACGATGTTGGACTGAGTAAGTATGTAGATGGATTATACTCATGGTAGGTACTTCTTCTTCTTCTTTTTCTTCACATGAAGAAGAAGATGGTAGGTACTTATAGTGAGGTAGGTTAATAGATGTTTTTTTTTCGGTATTAACAAAAATATGTAACTTTATTTTAGAATATATTGACTCAAATAATTTCAACACCGATAGTACCTACTCGTACCAATACCCATATCATTTTGTATATCCAAATTTTAAGATTTAGCTTACATACTTATTAAAACCTTTTTATTTACTCCATTTATAAATCCTAAATTCAGTATAAAACGAATTCCTCATAAATATACGTGTGAAATTTTACGAGCGTACGAGAAAAGTGTTATGTTTAACCCCAACTTAACTTGAAGTGGGGTTGAACAGCGCAGGGGTTAGAAAACTCTTCAGCAAAACGCACTTGACGGGGCTGAAATGGTTACATGTGAGAAACATTATTTTCTATTTAACACCACTTATTTCTAGTGCTGGGGTATTATTTTCAGAATAGACATGCACAGTAAAGTTTGTATATAATATACCTGGTCAACTGCTATACAAATATTACACGTCGTCACAGCTATTTCTGAATTTTCAAAAGATGTAGAACAAATGTTTTACAGACTGAAGAGCTGAGTTCGACTCCTTTGGCTTACTACCTTTTTCCTTAAATTATATTTAAGTATCCAACATATTTTATTATTTTTTGTGAATTTGTGAATACTTTTTATATTTTTTCAATATTTCACAACATTCTAACATCTAAAGGTAGGTGTTATTTGTATTTTTATACTATATATTATACAGGTGTAATATAATAATAATTATATATTATAGGTAAAAAAACATATACAAAAACTTGACCCCTTCTCAAATTTTTCCAATCCCACACACATAATTAATTTCCCAATACTTTCACAGACGAAGTGGACGACGACCACGATGACGAAGACGAGTGGTACACCAGCACCACCGTGATCTACAAGTCATCCGCGGCGCTGTTCAAGCGAACCTCAATGACGCCGCTCGGGACCCTGGCGTATGTCATTAGAGAGAAGATGCTGCTCATGAGAGTTGATGACGGATGGCAGTACGTTGTTGTGAGTGCTGTCTTCTTCTTCTCCTTCTTCTATTGCCTCTTCACTACGGGAGGTTGGCGGTCAGCTCTGCATATTGCAGCTTCTACAATGGCCACTCCCGTCCATTCTCTTATATTATATACGAAGCTACGACTTTCTCCTTCTGCCCACGCGTCGGAAAAGTCCCCTCTACCTATTATAAATATAATAGAATACCTACATTTATTTGACACCACACATACAGAGTTATCTGTAACTTCTTATTCGGCAATGCTGTTGAAGTGGACGCACTTGTATTAATTTCTATGCGAAAAATAATGAAAGCGATGGGTCCGTTGCGCACGATGTCGAAAGGTGTACGCTTACCTTTAATAAAATTAAGATTTGCAATACTAGAGCTAGTGTTTGTCAGATTAGTAGTCAGATCAGATCCTAACTGGCAAGGGTGGGGGCTGCGCGCGACGGGAGAATGCCAGTAGAGGTTAGTTTTAACTACATAGAGTAGGTATAAGACGATACCAGAACTAAATAGACAATCTCTTGCAGATGGGATCAATAATAGAAGCTGGGAAGTCAATCAAGAATAAGTACACGACAACAACATACAGACCAGAGCCGATTCCTCTGAGTACATCCACTTCAGATGCGTTTGGACAACTCAGAGACGCACCTTCGACTCCGTATAGCAATGAAGAGAAAAGATTCGTAAGTAAGGTAGAAACTAAGCTGAAAAGTAACTAAGTTTTCAAGAAATCCATCAAATAGAGAAAATCATGTTCAAATTCACAACTTGAAATTTTTGGCACCTCCTTCAATGCTGTTAATCTTAATGTACTGTTGAAGATGTATTATCAAGGTTTACTACTTTTATTTTATCTTTTTTGTAAGTTCTGCATAAATATATCTCGTAATTTTATCACCAAAGGGCGAAGCAAATAAAATTTTGCATTTTTTTCTAAGGATTCCGAAACATCCTTTGAAAGAAGTAGGTAGGTATTCCTTACCTATCCAATATCTTGTATACCTCTGACAACAATTTCAAAATCAATCCTACACAATAAATAAATGTATTTCAGATACGGATAGCAGCTCTAAACTACCCGTACACGGGAAGAATGCACTCAGAGTCCTTGAGCACGGGTCACAACGCGGCTAACTATGACTGCTATAGACAATCTAAGAGGCATTATTACAGCGGAACCTACAAGGCTTTTTTGGCTAGCGAGTAAGATTTTCTATAATTCACATCAAAAATACATAAATCATCACAAAATACTTAATTAATGCTTGTCAACAGTTTACATAATTATATCTATTGCTAGACACTACACCTACACTAGACAGGAGGTCTACCCCCTATTAGATAGCGAACTTGTTTTGACGACGATTTTCGGATTCAAAATGTATTGAATTTGACAATACCATCTTAGTTTTAACTTAGCGATACCACCTCAAGCTCAACTAACTATATTTAGCAATTCTTTAGTAAATATGTTTAGCCCAGCATAGAGTTTGACGCCAAAGCTTATTCATACATACAAATAGACTTGAAGATCTCACACTTTCATTTATATTTCAGAGAACAAGTACTTAGCTCTATAGTAAAGCCCTCAGACCGCATGTTGCCGGTGGTCAACATCAGAGACGAAGTGCTTTTCGATTCTTGGACCAGCATCTTCGAAGGAACGGGTGGATTGTTCCGGGGATCAGTGGATATCTACAGCTTCAACAGGAGAAATGTTATGACTGATCCGCTATGGCAAGTTCATTGAAATGGAAGAGGCACTACACTATGATGCTTGGTCCATGGTCGCTATCGGTGTATTCTAACATTGCCGTTGCAATCGCTTAACTTCTTAAAGATGGATAGAGTACTCTTTATTTTTACACCAAGAAATAATATTTTTTTTACTTGACAACTTAATGAGGGTACAAAAGGCTTCGCTTATCGCTTAAAGCAACCTCTACCAGAAAACCTTTGGTTGGATGGACTAAAATTGACACGAAAAGGGTACAGTGTATTTACTGAAGCTTTACTGAAATGTATCTACTGCACAGGCCTAACAAGGCGGTGTGGCACGGAGGCAACACCACGGGGGGTCGCTCCGTGCACGACTGCGACCGGTGGCAGAGCGAGAGGGAATCCGGTCTCGCGTCGCCACTGCGAGACCATAGACTATTAGGGCAGGATATGTAAGTACAGAAGGTCTAGCACGGGGCGTAGGAATCGCACGCCAAGACGTGACAAAAGCTTTGCGTCGCGCTCATTGATAGTGTCTAACCCAAATGGCAGGGGATTTTGAGGTAGCTCCTGAGTCACGACTTTTCGGATGACTATAACAATTTTGCAATACCCTGTAAATAAGTTTTATATGCACCCATATAATGAATGATTCTCAAGAAAACTTCAAACAAACAAAATCATTTTATTTTTATATTTAATTTTTATGTATATGCTTACCTTTTTTTCAGATATCCTTGCAATCAACCACTCATAGTGTTATGTGTGCAAGTTACAGCCACTAGCACTACGCACAATCATTTAAAACAAATTCAAAGAAGACAGCGGCATAAACTGTAAGTATAATTTAGTAAAACCTATTATTATTCTGTGCTGTAGGTAGGTACATTTTACAAGACTTGTTTCTGCTGATATAGCTTGTATTTAGTTTCGGCCAGTTTTAACAGTTGGACATGTATGGAAATACTTTTGCAGCCATAGTTTCAGTACAAAATATAGTTACTGTCCATAAGGGACCATCCAATTTTTACCTTAAATCGTTGCTACTAAAACTATCGACCCTACGGCTATTAAAGATATTTACCAGGTATTTTCCTCAAGAACAAAAAAATATCAGGCAAACCCCATGTTCGGAAAATGTTGGGAAAAATCGAGGGTAAAGAAAAACCGTTGAAGCTTGACTAACAGACTTCACCTGGCCCAGGGGGTAACTCCGACTTTGCGAATATGAAATAAATTCTAGTGTAGAGTAGAAACGTATGAAATCAAAGTGAAGTTTGGCTGCAAACGACACGATATGAGGGCTTAGATTCTCAAGTCACAAAAACAGTTTTACAACTGTAAAACTGAATACATTCCCACGATGGTCTGAGAAACGTTTTTAATAACCATAAATGTACATAACATACCTAAAACATAATTATAGTAGTCAAAATAAAAACGATACCTACCAACCGTTACTTTTGGTTTGTTTGGAGCATGTATTCATTTACTAAACCTTAAATAAATAATAGTGTATTCGCAAAGTAGTAGTGAACCCTCAAGTCCTTAGATTCGCATGGATTGTTTTCACTTCAGCAAGAAACCGACTCAGCCTTTTAGCGCTGTCATGATACCGCTAAAATGCTGACTAAGGTCATTTCGAGAAGGCCATGGGCGGAAAATAATCATTGGTTGTTATTTCTAATAGAGGGTTTCAATACCAAAAAGCGATGATTTTTTTGTTACCTGATCCGTGTTTTTATTGGATTACGATTTTTCCGGACGTTATTTTTGGCTATCTAGCCTAGCACCATTATTGGAATCGAATTAGAACCTTGCGGTGGATTCTATAAGATATATCTGGGCAGGCAACTTCTAAAGCAAATTTTACTGTTCAATCCTTTCAACACTGTGGCAAAACAGTCTTTTTTAGCATTAAATTTGTCCCCAATAAGTAGAAGATTAATCTGATTTTAACCGACTTGGAAAAATCGTCTGTGTGTTTTATAACAATGTCAGGATAATAGCTAATTGTGCGATAAAAGACATGCTCACACTCTCTAAAACATAATAACAGAGACTGTCAGCATGTCACTTATTCTTATTCCATAGGGTAGCCATTACCCATATTTAAATTTTAACATTTCGTTATGAATAATTTTAAGGTTTAATCTTTTTTTTTCAGGGCTAGAAGAAGAGATCATCCTAATCACGCTCACGATCGTGTAACAGGTCTATACAATATGACCGATAGATATTAGTAGAAAAACCTAGATAGGTAGGCACTATTTCAATCAAACTTCAAAATTTTCTTTCTCAACCTCATTTAAATTTTTTTCGGTGCTATCTCCAAAAAATATTAAGGCTATTTATTAAGAGTTTGAAATACTTATACGTAAATTTATTATAAAAGAAGATAGGTATTTAACAGATCATTGTAGGTATTTTATAGTTATTTTTATAAAAGTGATGTAGGTATGACATTATTATTTTGTTACTGCCATTGCCATTTAGGTATAGCTTTTAACCAATTCAAATAAAACCAAAGTTGTTTGGTTGTAGGTATTTTAACATAGGTTAGATAGCATTTAAATTATTTTTCTACTGTTATTTGCGTAAGAGATTGTTTTATTTTAAGTAACTATAGGTACATAAATAAACAGGGTTTTTTTATAACCCAACATTTATACCTATTACTGTAAGTAACATAGGTACATATAAAATCTAAATATCTATCTTAAATAATGTTAAATAAATAAACAAAGAATATTATATACACTTACTAACTAGATTAATAACTAGTAACATTGTTTTTAATAATCTTTGGCAGGCTATTTAATGTAAATATTTCTGAAAACACATCCTTATTTTTTAATCCCGTATCTTACTTTGAAAAGAAATAAACATTTTTATCAAAAAGTTTATGATTTTTAGACTATAATTATCCCAGAAACTCCTTTATTTTTTAACTGAATATGTTTTTAATTATTTTACCCACACATGAAATAAAGCAAAACAACAAATAAAAACATCTCACTGTGAAATAAAGTGTTTAAGAACATCAAACCGAACAAATGGTTTGGAGGACACTTCACGCGAGTTTGAGCTAATATTCCCGAAGTTTGCAAAGTACTTCTGCAAAGTACTTTATAAGATCAACATTAGGACAAAAATCCAATTTCTCTTCGAACCCACAAACTTGTGAGTGACCGGTAGACCCAACGAGTTTTAGTTTCGTGAATCAACGATGGACGGTATATTATATAGAGAGCTCTATACTGCGGTTTTTTTTAAATAGCCTGATTTGTGTCCCGCTGCTGGGCAAAGGCCCACTATGAGAATTATCTGGTGTATAATTTTCCCATTGTGATTATAGTTCAGGATAATACAAGTTGTCCATACTTACTTAATTTATTATGATTTAACAAACAAATTCTGAGATGTTTTTTTGTTGGAATTTATTCAGAGATATCTGATATTGAGACCAATAAAAATTCAAGGTTATTCCTTAGTTATTTTACGTGATGAGCCGAACGGCGGCGTCCATATATTTTCTTGGTCCGAGAAAAGCCTCTTTTCACAGCCTTCGTCGTTCCGCACGAGGAATCACAGACTAATATAGAAGTTATAAACGAAAGTTATATTGGATGCTGCAGGTATCAGGATAGTGCCTAGTAGTTGATAACAATGTATGTTTAGGTATTTTATTACGAACAATTTAAATGGAAAACTATCTAATGAAAAACTGACAGGTGACTTTCAAAGCGGATGTTTGTGAAATGCTCCCCTGGGCTTGAAATGTTAGCGTCCACTTTTCAGCATCGTACACAACAGCCGCATCGCATTAAGTACATAGGTATTATACTTTGTATAGAACTTCACATATTAATTTGCATTTGAGACGCTTCTTATTGGATACAGATGGAGATTCTCCATACATAAGTTCTATAAATCACATATTTGGAATAGTTATAATCTTATGAATTTTGTGGAATTTTAATAAATTTATCTATTATCTTATCTTATCTTATATTACTACTAAGATGTAGTATACTCGTAGTAAGACAACGCTTGTAACTAAATCCACTATTAGTTCTATTAGCGCATTCAAACGGTGTAGATCGCACTAGCAGAAGCACCTACTAGAGCGAGGTGCCGCTCTCATACTCATTTGCAATGAGATGGAAGTGCCCGCAGAGCACTCGAATGGCTAAGACTTTACTTCTCTTGGCTCGGCTTCTTCCGCAATGGTTCGCACATTTATAATATGACTATAATAACAATAGTTATTTAACCCTTATTCGGCCATAGGATATAATTTTGGATCCCACATTGTTTTGAAATTTAACCCCGTTAGTTAAGGGCGAAATCCAATGAAATAAGTAATTTCAGTAGTCCTGACCGATTAAGGGTTAAATCATATTGAGTGAAAGACGCTAATCTTGGTCTCTGGTCAAGCCTTTCACCAAGGTGACATGCCTAGTCTTCTGGCTCTTGCGTGTCACCGGTACGAAGAAGGCCTAGGGCCTAGGCAAGGTATTATTCAAGTAAATTTCTGTTTTAATCAATAAAGAGTCTAGATGACTGGTGAGTGGTGATCAGTTGGAAAGTAAAGTAAAGTAAAAGTAAAGTAAAAATCATTTATTTGCGTAAAAGTGGTAATAATACAGGAAAGCAAAGTAGTTAAACTAGACTTGGCCCAAAGCCTCACTTAGTGGTGACGCAATCACTACTTGAACTGAATGTTTGTGAATAATCTTGAAATTTCAGTGGAGACTAAAGCCCGTAAAACTATTTTACATTAGACAAGATTTTTAAGTAAAAATCAGAGGTCATTTAAATTTTAAAGGCTTTAAATTTGAAATGTGGTACATGGGACGAGAGATTTATTGACTTAAAAGTTTTTGTGGAACAAGAGTGCTAAGATATTTAAGGATGCAGGAAGTACAGAATACCTACAGATAAAATTCCAGTAAATTTAAAAATAATAATTTGATAATCATGTTTATAATAATAATCTAATAATCTGTGGATCTGATAATATCGCAATATCTAGGTAACAAAAACGTTAATTTCCCTACACTTTTACCCTACTTATACCTATACCATACAAATCCAGCCCGGCTAAACGCGAACAGTAAAGCGAAAATTACGTACAGTCGGTCATTACATAACTTTAGCACCAGCTTTTAAAGTGAAATCACACGTTAAAATGTCCAACAAACAACACGCGGAACTATTATTATAATAGTGCTAATTAAAATGTATTTCCGCTGTGGCGAATTTCACTCGATAATAAGCTTTTATTAACAATTTGGTAAGCGTGTTTACGTGCATTCCAAATGCTTTTCGGATTAAATTCTAGATGCTACTGTTTTGTGCGGTTGTGGTCCTGGGTGTTTTCACCGTGGATGTAAAAAGGGTAGTTATAATTTTACAGTCAGTGTATAAATCCTGTGCTTCTCTCAGTAGTAAAGGGTGCAATGTCGGTGCAGCAATGCACAGAATAGAGCAAGGCATTGTAGGAACGAGGAAACTCTGATTTTGACGTAGACCTTTGGTGTAAGATTTACCTAATATTTTACGTGAACGAAAAAGTTTACATCATAATATTATCTTATTCAATGCAGCATCATCTAGTGGTCACTAAAATTAAACAAATGAATGAAGCTCTAGGAAGTTGACAGATAAATAGGTAGGTACGTAAACATCCATATCCACACTCACACTCCAGGCACTGTGGTACGTACCTAATGACTAAACTTAGCCGTATTATCAATGCCAGAGTTAAAATTAAAAACTGATTTACAGCTCTGAAGTGTGAGCTGAAAACACAAACCAGTTTAGGTGGTCTACTCCTGCTTGGTGAAACAGGTAGTGTCACTCTCTAAATCAACGAACGAACGAAAGAAAATTGTCACGCAATCGGCACGTTTAAAACTACAAGATAGAGTTGTAGTTAGGGCTGCAGTTTTGTTTTTATGAACCTTCGTATCGCTGAACTAAACACGGCTCTTCTTTGTTGTAAAGTGTACCGATTGCGTGACAATTCTCCTTTGTTGCGCTCCTAAGTTTATGGAAAATGAAATTTAGGATCAAACCACGGCTCTATCCCGTTGCATTAGACGTGCCAATTGTTTATCAACGCTCGTACGTTTTTCGATTTTCTATGGCCACCGACAGTTCACCGAAACTTCGGAAACGTCGGAGTAGTCCCCTACACCCGCGAGCGGTATTGCACACGGCAAGGGACCAGCCAAGAAGATTGGCATTTGGAGCTGCGCCAAATCTCAGGCCGGTTCTATTGCAATCAACTCGAAACCTGCGGGATTTCCAGCTTAGGCGGACTTATTAACGGGATCTGATCAAATGCGCAAATGCCTGCTTTGTTCCACGATAATGAAGAAGACTGTTAATCTGATTCTTGATTAATTGTTTAGTTGTTTTCGTCGGAGTATTGTTGCGCTAAATGGTTTCTGCTAAGTGATCTGCGTGTGATGGTCTGAGGATCAACGTAATGGAATTTCGGATGCTGGGATTTTGTGTGTAGGAGATACTGAAGGGCATACGTGTAAATTTCACTTAGGTATTAGCACTCACACCTGAAAGCAGACCTTAAAGCTATAAAAAGTGTAAGTTTTTGAACGGCTTCAAAGTTTTTAATGAAACATGTGTACGCACAATAAGACTAATAAACAATCAAGTCACATCTCAAACAATAAAAATACCTAATACTTACCTTTATTAAAATAGTCTACTTGTATTTCTTACTGACTCATTGAATTGTGAACAAAGATAATAACATCTCAATGCAAGATGACTCTAGTCTAAGAATCAAACGTAACCGCGACATCTATCGACCACCCTGACCACCAACATTCTTTTGTTTCTCCGTTTCTGAACATTACCCTGCCATTCGCATAAAGCGTCGTGACGTGCAATTAACCCTACAGTCCCTACACAAGAGGTGGTTTCAATAAATCGATGTCCGTTATCGCTCCCCGACTCGAAACTTCTGTTATTTTGCTGTTAACGAGGCATTAAGGGTCGATCCGGTGTAGACTGATCCCGAATAGCACCCCTGGAGGCGCTTTTGATGGCGACGAAATTAATATCGAACGTTTTGAATTATTAAAGGGTGTGCCGTGAGAAGGTGTTAAGTTAGGGGCGAATCAAATTCTATGTAACTTTTCAAATTACACTCACGAGCAATGAAAAAGTTCCATTTAAAAAATGTCGAAACGAAACGTTTTTTTTCAAACAGTTTATTAAGATTTCGACCAAAATATTTACGTTTTCAATTGGAAATATTTGGATGCGCTCTTTTATAATAAATCGCAAATACTTGAAACGCTGTGAATACGACAATACTTCAATATTGCAGACGGTGTCATTATGCTAGCCTTTTCCGTGTAGGAGTAGTTTTTAGTGCTTTTGTCACTGTTTGATTGCTCGTGAGTGCCTTAGTGATGTTTAGTAGGTGGTAGGTAGGTACATTTTTGTTGTGTATTTCATTCGTCTCTACTTTGTTAATCTGTACCGCAGGACTCGACTTCAATTCTCGTACATAGTTTGCGTACCCATCAATTCCGGACGGCTTGGTCCAGAAGGGTGCGATTGACACATAGTGTACAAACCAATATAATGTTGGATTTAGAAATGTAATTTCGTACTGATGCAGGGGTCGGTGGTCGAAAACGTTGAGGGCTTATTGTTTGTAAATCCATCAGTTTTTTTACTGCTAGGGGTTCTTAGTTTATTTAATTCTCATTCTTACCTATGTTCCTGAAGGTAGATAAATTATTGTCACAATATCAAATTCCACCTTACAAGTAGAAGCAACAAAAAGATTGAGACTCTAAGTGCCGATTTCGCCATAGTGGGTTAGAGCATAACCAGGGATTATTGCCGGACTTTTGACACATCTGTCAAGAATTTAATATGGAGATGACGTATAATTGATCAACCTTTCCCTGGTTACGATCTTACTGACGGTGGGAAAATTGGAGCTAACACTTGTAAATATAATTATTTACTGTAGGTACATTTTATTTATAAATGCTATGACATGACCACCAACATTAAAACTGGTGTAGGTAGTTTGTATTTGTTTTTATTTAATGAGAAAACTAAGGGAAACTGACTGCTGGACAGTTTTATGTCGGAACAGTTTAATTTTTGCGTCGCCTCTATGATGTTCAAAACTTTTTTAATAAACGCGAATGAAACATCATGTCCACTGTTTGCTTAAAGTGGAATAATTTTAGTTTATTTTTAGCATAAAGGGCAAAACATGCAATAAAAATGGGACAAATCGCTAACGCTGCAAAATTTGGGATGATTATCGTTAGCCAATAATGTCCACTATTGGATTATCTCGTCCATACTTTATAATTTATCATAATTTCATGTTTGACTTTACAGACGTGAAAAATCCGAATGTCTGTGCTTTCAAAAGAGGGGTTTGTTTCTAGTCCTCTACTCTAAGCATGGTAAGATTCCGATTGTCCAAGAGCGCCTGTATTTAACCATCCATCTATAGGCATCGTAATACGCAACGGGCGCATCAATATTTTTTGTATAGAAATTCACACTAGTGCGTCCACTTCATTGGCATTTGCATTACCGACACTATTTCTTCACGTCATTTATGACAATCCGTTTATTACGATACTTGCAATATCGATAGGTGGACTTACGTCTAAATATTACAAGTAGGTATCATCCGAACACTCACTCAATTTGCGATGTCTTAAACAGAACTTACCGTCCAACATCTGTCAGATCCATACAAAGTAGCTATTAGCTTCCACCCAACGGTTGCCTGGGCCTGGAAGAAATCGCTTTAAGCGATAAGGCCGCCATTTGTACATATGTGTAAGATTAAGTTTTTTGTAATTTTTGTCCATGTTTTTGTGTACAAATAAAGAATATCTATCTATTTATCTATCGTGTAAACCCCGCTTACAAACAGGGCCACTCAGGTACCAGGCGCGCATCTCCTACAGGAGATGTCGCGAGGTCTGAGCGATGCCTCAATATCCGTCGGGGAGCGCCGAGTGACGAATGCCCGGGGGAAGCGCATTGGGATGCATTGCGACGCCTGCAAGCTACGACGGAGCTGAAGTCTAGGTTCCAATTATTTTTGATGATGAGTTTGGCTGGGTGAGTTTTTTTTTTTTTAGTTGTAGGAGAGAAATTTGTGGCCCTAAGTGACTTAAATACGGTTTCTTTAATATAGGACCCAAAGGGTGAAAGCCGAGGTAAACACTGATGTGCTCTTCATGAAACATGTGACGACAGCAATGGCATCAGTTTTAAGACAGTATAGGTACTATACACTCGCGAGCAATGAAAAAGTTCCCGTGAGAAAAGTATCAAATTACCTCATAAACAGAAAATGCTAGTTTAATGACGCCGTCTGCAATATACAAATTATATGTAGAAGTACAATAAAATTTAATACTTACTAGTGATGTAACGAATATTCGCATTCGCATTCGCGAATATTCGCATTTTTTTGGATATTCGCATTCGCATTCGCAAAATTTTGTGCGAATGTTTGCGAATATCAGTACTTATTAAAAAACTATTTGAAAATAATGGTAGATAGTTTAAAAAAATCTAAATCCATTCGTCTATAACCCTTTTATTACAAGTTACCCTGTTAATCACATTTCCAGTCTTACTTTATCATTTGGTATTATTTATTTACTTTGGGAAATGAAACTTTACATATTATAGACTTACCACATCAGAATATTAATAACTAAGAACATGTATTTTTTTGGATCAAATCATTAAATAATTTTTTTTTGGCCATGTGGTGTCGACATTTTGTTTGTACTTTTCATTGCTTACGATTGAACATTTTCTCTTTGATAGAATTCTAAGAGGCAGTGTTTTACTGCGCGATGTATACCTCTAGACTAGTAAGGGAGACACCCACTGCTTGCAGCTGCCTGAATAATGTAGCGCGATCAATCAAAAATCCAGGCATTGAATCATTACAAACATAGAGTTATATTTTAGCAAAAATTGCATTCAAATCAAATACGCCTTCCAGCAACGACGCTTCAGACATCAGACTAATATTTTAAATACTTACCCATATTTTTTATTAAAAACCTACCCCAAAGAATCTCTATAACGTAAAGTTAAATTTCGACCCACTAATGAACAAAAAACCCCTTAAAAAACCTACCGGTCATCGCATCGCGCCATATCGGCCGGTAGCGGCAGTAAATTACCTATAAGAAAACAAAAAAGCATCTCCAGTTTTTGTCTCCTGAATCCCAGCTCTCCTGGCGTTGAGCCAAATGTACCCGCGGGTTAACGCCACCTTGCAAATTAACAGTGGTTATGTGATGAAGTGGCCAACGAAGGGTAGCTTTTAGATGGAACTCATTAGGGTTTGTCAGGCGATTTTCTGCGGGTTTCAAGCCGTGAGCGGAAAAACTGGCGTGATTGTGAATGTGTGTGGTAACGGATTGGGTTTTGAAAGCTGATTTGATTGAGAGTGTGTGTGTTTGTTTAGAAATAATTCATCGATTTTCTCAGCCATTTAACAATTATTGGATAGTTGATAGTCGACACCAATTACATAAAATTTTGCAAAAAATACAATCGGCAATTAAGAAACCTTATCTCATTGACCAGGCAATTTTTCAGGAAACCTTTCCTAAAAAGAAATGAAAGTAAGTATCATAAATTAGAGGGTTACATCTTAGGAGTGTTTCTTTTACAGATAAATCCTGCTTTTAACACAAAAATATGCCACCCACAAAACAGCTTCAATGAAAGCAATTAATAAAATACCTACACACAAAACGGCGCAAACATCACTTGAAAGAAATCTGACCGTTTCAAGTAAATTGCAACAACTAAAGCTCCATCTTAAGTGGAAGGTAGAAACTGGAGGGGGTCGGGGCGTATTTCCATTGCATGGTATTATACTGACCAGCTGTTTCGACATAAAACTCCCGAAATTTAACACTAAAATTATACATATACAACATAAATTTTGAAAGTCTAAGCCGATTTTGATAAGATATGGTCAAGATCACTATCAGTGATCTTATACATCAAAATCGGCTGACATTATCTTTGATACGTTTTACTAACGAAAATATGTTGTTTCCGACAGATACACAAACACACATACCCGTAATTTTTTTAACATCGCCCTTTTTGCGTCAGAGGTCAAAAAGATGATCCCCCTTTTAGAGAAAGGAGATAAAAAACAAATAGGTAAGTAATCAATTACAAATGTATGACATATATGGAACGTCATTTGCAGGTGGAACTTTTTCATTGCACTTGAGTGTATAAACGACTTCTAGACGGAGAAGTGGACACAAGCCCATCCGGTTCGGGGGTGAGGGAGGGGGGGTAAGAGTTCTAATAAATAATGCGGTCCGACATTTGTCTGACAAGTGCTATTTCTTTTTCACTGTCAGTCTTGTAAAGGAGACTATTTCTACAGTTCTGCAGATACTATTCGTGTAGATATGGGTATGGCTAGTTGTATTCCGTATCCTTTTCTTCACATTTCACGTTGACACCGTGGGATCCTGTTATACGTCTTTGTCCTGTAATTGCTTTAGTGTTTATACTAGCCTGTACTTATAGTAATACTTTATCATAATTCGTAATGGAATGTGAAAGTGACAATTGCATGTTTCAGTAATGTACTTATTTTTTAAGTACTTAAGTGTAAGTTTGCGCTATAAGCACAGGTACACTATACACTAAAATCCTTTTTACGATGAAGCGGTCACCGTCTATAAACATACGAAAGAATCAGAAGATCAAAAAAACACATGTAAGTAGAATATACAGGTAGATAAATAAGTGAGTGTTTCCAAATGTAAATAGCTGGCACGACCCAGCGGAGTCACCGGGGAAAAATAAAAGGATGTTCGAATAAAAATATGATAATCAAATGTTCCGGAGTCGATGCTATATCAATACATTTAAACAAAATATTGGTTTCGTTCAGAAATGTGCGCGGGGAGCATTCCGTTTGTTATTCCGAATTGATTTATTAACGAATAGCATTAATTCTGTACGTATCTGGTTTGTAAAGAGTTGACGACCAAATGGTGTAGTTGTTAGTGACAGGGACTGCGATACCGAAGGTACCGGATTATCTATTCTATCTATAACTAGAATAGAATTGAACCGGATTATCGTTATTTATTATTTTTGTTCACAATTTACAGAGGTAATAATATACTATTAGGTGGACTTATTGCTAAAAGCATTTTCTGTCAGTAAAAACCTCGACCCCGAGTCTGGCCTATGAATCATTCGCCTCTGACTACCATTTAGAACCACTTCTAAATCAGCCAAAAGTATATTATAAATAATCAGCGCGATGTATTTTACAGCTTCAAACATTTAAAGTGAGCAAACAGGGTTCCGTCTTATTAGCTATCGTTATAAGTTCACGACCGAACGAACAATTTCCATTAACAAAGGAAGTATCGACCATGTATCGTATATATAACACTCACAGAGACGATCATTAGCAGAAATACACACCAGTTGTAGTTTGCTCAGCGAAAATTTTACTTGAAATTGTGGCGCTAGCGGCGCTACTGTCGCTAAATATTTGTAGGTTAAAACACACAAAAAATTTAGTAGTATAATATAGTTTGCAAATTTAGATGAAACACTCGCAATCGCAAAAAATATCAATAGTGTTATAAAATTAAATACCTATTCATAAATTATTTGTTAATCATTAATACCTTGAAGCAATATATATAACAACAATTACCTACCATCATCATGTTCACCATGCTTCAGATTAAGTGTTTACTAGTTTGCGAAAATACCAATTAGGTACTTACTTAAGTAATTAAACAAATATGGCAACATCAACAGAAATAGTAAATATTATTAAACATGAGCGGTGCACGATCCCTTGTATACCTTCGGCGGACAATGGACAGTCTACGAATGATAATGATTGGCTAATTAATTTACTTCGATGACCAACTCCAGCGTTTGTTACTGACACTTTAAGGAAAAGGATTAGTTCCTATTATCCCCGTAGGTTAAGTTTTCTTTCTCTTACAAGTAATACTTGTATTGTACGAGTGAGAATGGCGCTTTCTGTCGCTAAGGTGTGGCGCGGAACACATTTATTTTGGCTCTGGCGGCGACAAGCTACTCGATATCTGGAAATATCTGCGGATAATTATGTACCTTTTGCTGCTGTATACATTATTTAAATGATCCTGGATACATTTGGTATGGAAGCAAATGCAAATACGGAGGTATATTACATGAATTTGGTGATAGAATGAAATCCTATGGTTGATTACAATATCGTGCTTGATCGATGATTTTTCACCTTAGAGTAATGTTATCAAAGAAATAAGTTAACTACTAAGTAACAGTTTTTGTTTTCGATTTTAGTTAATGTTTATGTTCTAGGATATGGTGAAGTTATTAAATGTCTCTCTCTTAATGTGTTAAAATTTTGTTTATAAATAATCTATATTTTCCAAACGATCTAACCTAGAAACCTTGAAACCTTACCATAAAAAAAACTTTACCGAAATATACATAAATTAATCCCACCACCATCAATTTACCTATAAACCCTGTACATAAGAGAATCTATTAAACGGGGCTTTTCAGGCATTCCCCTCATTCGTCAGGTGAATAGGGCTAAGTGAGTTCAGCTACAGAACACGTGGACGTTGATGGATGACGTCACCGGCCCCTGAAACCTTCACGGCTGAAATGTCTTCGGGAGAATATCAAATAGGTTTGGCGACTTTGATTTCAGCTTAGGCCGGGTGCACACATGTTTTTGCATGTTGGTAAATAATACTTAAAGGTAAACTTTTTCTCCATATCGTATCGTGTGTATCCCACCAAACGGATTGTTATAAATGTAATATTGCATACGATTTCGAAAGGTGGAAGCTTACCTTACGCACAGGCATATTAAATCTAGATTTAGTGTTAAATCTCGATTTAAGCCATAAATTTATATGGATTTGTCGTTTCTTGAATCGAGATTTGACACTAAATCTAGATTTAATATATTTGTGCAAGTGGCCCCTATAGTCTACAACTTTTCCTACCCACTATACAATACAAACGATATAACACCTACAAACCACCCCGCTTCATATTCAAAAACCCCCGCCGTAGCCGTAGTGTAAGATCTTGTAACAGGCACTTAGGTTTAGAAGTTGGCCGGCGGCGGGGTTAGCGCCATCCCCAGATTCTCCAGGCAGTTAGACGCACGTGCCCCCGCACTTGTTAACTTGCATTAACTTTATGATTTATGGTAGTCTTATTAAAGTAGAGGTGGAGCAAAAAGCGAAGCGTCTGGTGTAAGAGACAAAAAGGGATAGTTAAAAAAGTACGCGTCGTGGGAAAGGCTTTGTTCAGGTATTATATGAATAGTTTTGGCTCTGTGTGTTTTAGATTTGGGGCCGGTTTTTTTGAGTCTGATTAACTTTAATTATTAAACAATACCCCTGCCCCATTAACCATTACCTGAATCACCTCTTTATGCAACACACTGTACATAATAATAATAATAATAACGCGGCAGGGCAGCTTGTGGCGAGCTGTTGGGCATTAGCGACCCCACCCACCCGATGCCGGGGAGAACCCCTGTTCCTCATCTCTGGCTTGCCTTTATTGGTTGTCCAGAGTGAATACTGACGAGGAACAGGATCTCCCACCTCTTGCTTGCCTTCATTGGCTGGCTTGAGTGGTGTACCGCTAGAGCAGAAATGCTCGGAGGAAGGAAGTATATCCAGTAAGTGCTTGTAGGGGTCTTGACCGGCATCCGCGATTGCTCTGAGAGCCTTGGTATACCTCTCCACCCTCAGCACCTCATGCCATGTTGCCCCCTTGTTGCTACGTCACTGTAATGTGCTAGCGACTGATTTGGGGGGCCCATTTAATGTGTGTGCGAGTCACCCCCTGCCTTTTTATCCGTATGTGAAACATATAGGTTCAGGCAGGGGCCATAGTCCTTCCATAGTCGCAGATACCCAGTCCATGTAGCACCCCATTCCATAACCCTGTATTAGTTTTCTCCATATCCTACAATAGTCCTGTACTAACCGGGGATTTTCCTTGGGTTCACTTCTATAGTTTTCACAAGGAAAATCGTCGGTTAGTGTCACATTTCATATAGATTAATGTTGTCAAAAGGGCCTCTACATGTTGGCTTCGGCCCCATGCACGCTTCCAAATGTCCGGGACCCCATGGTCCCGAGATGGTAAGGACACAACATAATAATAATAATACATTTATTTTCAGATAACAAGATCCATAGTACATGCAATGTCAATCAAATTAAAAATAAAATTATAATTAAAAATTAAAATTAGATCACATTACATTACATTAATTACATGATGATTGTGATAAGTACCTAAAAACGGTTCCCGCGTGGGATTTAGCGTAATTCTTGTGAATTCCCGTCATATCGTCGGCACATAGCTGCACCGGGTGCAGACACGCGCGTATTTACAAACCTTACACCAGTTCAGATAGTGAATGCGCTGTAATGAAGTAGGGTTTATTATGATAGTTTTTAAACTTGAATTACGAATGGAGTTTTGATGATCAGCACCGCATAGTATGTATATTGTTTAATATTACATACGGTAAAAGAAATAACACTCTAGGTTAAAATGGTTATGCTTGACATAAGTACTTTTATACTTACTTAAATAAAGTTTCCCCATTCAGAATAAATATTATTTCCACGATCTTAGACAGGTTATGGCTGGATTTGCAAGGCCGAAGACAGAGTGTTGTGTTTGTGGCATCCCTTGAGAGAACTCTATGTCCAGCAGTGGACGATTACGGGCTGATGATAATCATTTATTTCATGACTCAGTTTCAAACTTTTGGCTTCTTCTTCTTTAGGTACCATCTCCTATCGGAGGTCGGCAATCATTTGGCTTATTCTTTCCTTCGAGACTGCTGCTCGGAACAAGGATGTGGTGTCAGTGTTGTACCAGTCTTTCAGATTTTGGTCCCTACATTTCGCTGTCGAAATAAAGTAGATAATGTACTTACGCACGCTAGTAATTAATCGGTGCAACTGCGCGAATTCTGCTCTTTAATTAACGATCTGTTCGAAACTGACATTCAGGACGAAGGGGAGAACGTTTTCGGTGAAAATGAATTCTCCGAAATAAAACTCCGAAGCTGCGAGGTGGAATTACTAGCGGAGTGTGGAAAGAAAATGTAATTAATACAGGTTTGGTGCTCTATAAATGCAGTGCATAAGCATGACGATCGAATGGCGTAGTGGTTAGTGACCCTGACTACTGAGCCGAAGGTCCCGGGTTCGATTCCCGGCTGGGGCAGATATTTGTTTAAAGACAAATATTTGTACTCGGGTCTTGGGTGTTGATATTTATATTTAGTATCTATCTATGTATTTGTGTAGATATATCAGCTGTCCGACACCCATAACACAGGTTCTGCCTAGCTTGGGGTCGGATGGCCGTGTGTGAGATGTCCCCACATATTTATTTATTATTTATTTATTTATTGTATATGAAGGTATAGTAGGTAAGTATAGTCTTACTGTCTGAAAATAAACTATTTTAAAGTGCTGCTCCTTCCGTTTAGTATAAAATAAATCCGAAGTCAACTAAACCCATTCATTTAAGAATACTAAACCTATATTAATTTTCATAAGAAAATAGTGAATTAAAAATTCGTTTCAAGTTTATTTTAGTACACGTAATAGTTCCGGTCTCCACATTAAAGGCTTAAGTGAACTATTCAAGGAATTGTTCTATAAGATTTAATACGGCTTTATTACTTGTTAGCATAAATCTTAGTGAACTCATTTGCCGTTTTAATTGAAAAAAGTCGAGTCGCATAATCCGGCCAGCTGCAATGCGGACCGGGGGCCTATTCTGGACCACGGCATTGTTCTTTGCAATCGCGATTCTAAAATGACTTTTATATTTTATGAAGTGTGTTTAAAAAATGGTATTGATCATCATCACGTCCCACTACTGTGGCACGGGTCTCCTTCTAATTAAGGTAGGGTATTAGGCCTAGTCCACCACGCTGGCCTAGTGCGGGTTAGTGGACCCCAACGCAAGCAAGCTTGTGCTGAGAGAATTGTCGGGTAAGTGAGCAACCCGACTGTCAGATGTATTCAAGCTGCCCAAAAGCCTCTGACTAGACAAAATGGTATACTTATCTGAAAAGGAGATACTCAAGGGATCATTCTAAACAACTTTTGTTCTGCGACTTTTGAATTGGAATTACGTTTCATTTTTTGTAAGTTCTCATGGTAAAAAGTATCGTGCCCAAAAAAGCTATGAATAATTTTATTATAGAAAGAAAGAAAGAAAGAAAGAAAAATTATTTATTTCTTACACACACAGAAACAACACATACATTTAGAAGAAAAGGTTAAAAAGTAAACAAAAAAAATAAGTTATTAAAAGCATTTATGTTGCTTCTCGGTGCTGAAATGGGTTCTAGTTCAGCTTGATGCTATGGCAGGTATGCTAAACCACACCATAGCGCTGGTTTTCAACTAGAACCCTTGGGTGAAGTCACGGACTGACTTGACTGACTGACTCAAAAAACATAACATAAAAAAATGACAAACAGAATAAAAAACAGTAACATATACTTATATGCTTAAACAAAGCGTCTCTGTTGTCGCGACGAAACCATAAAACTTAAAATTGGGTCAAAGGGGTACGGGCGGGGGAAGGGAGGGCAAGCGCGCCTCTGCCTCGCGGCGCGTCGAGCCTTTTTCAGTCTGAAAATGTCGCCCACGGCCGGAGCACGTCCGTGCGGCCAGCGCCCCACCCCCCGCGGAGCCCCGAAGCGCCCGCGCAAGCAGTTTTTCAACTTTGCCACTGGTAAACAATGTGTGCAACAAGTAGTTAATACGCTTGTTTTGCGTGTAGTAGTGATGCAGACCGACTAGTTACATACTTTAAACTATGAATTGCTGCGCAGAGCATACACAGAGTACAATTGGAAACTATAAACCATGGTGAGTTATCATTTATATTTTACTTTTTATAATTTAGATTACAAGTTATATAAATTAGATTACAAGTTATTGATAAATTTATTACAAATACTGATTAACTAGCAATTAAAAAGAAACATTCATTCATTATAAGTACATTATATTCATACGTATACCTGGTAGGAAAATTAGGTATAAATGATTTAAAATATTTAATTGTAATATATTTTCTTTGTTCTTTTTCAGATATTTTGTCAAAGTGCACTACAACAATTTGACAATTTTTTTGGGTATAAGTACCTATGCTATATAATGGTTTGCGTTGGCTGACTACAACAAAATACCTACATCTTTTCTTTGCCTACCAAGCTTCAAATGGCTTTATACCTACAATGCACGGAGTGCGGCTGCTTAGCAAGGCTTGGAGGTTGTGCTCGTTTGGGACAGCTTTACCTTCTGGCTTATCGTGAAAGTTAGTATAAAATTTTATTTAACTTTTGCATAGCAATAAGGTAAATCTTGAGTCTTGTGCTAAAAGTTTTTACTGTTTTTAGGGCACGTATCGGAGGGGGTAAGTTGTTCCAGCACTTACTAGCAGCATACTTGAAGGAACCACGGAATGCTGCTGTTTTGAAGCTTGGCGTCACCAGCATATACGAAGAAGCACGCGTGTTATGCCTGTTGTGAGTACTAGACCAGTCGAATTTAGTATAGAGGTAGTCAGGAGAACGTGTTTTAATAATTTTAAATAATAGGGTTGCAAAATGAAGTTGTCTTCTGGCCTGTAATTTTAACAAATTTGAATTATTGAGGTAAGGGGTAACATGCGCGCGCGGAGCTATGTTGAAGCAAAAACGAGCGCATGCATTTTGCACCCTTTGAATAAGTTTCTGCGTTCGCGCTAGTAGACATGGGCCGTATACTGTGTCTGCATAGTTAAGTTTAGAAAGAATTAATGTTTCGCAAACTTTTATTCTTAGGTCTGTGTTTAGGTAAGGACGAATATTGTAAAGTATTTTGATCTTATAAAAACAATTTCTTATAATGTCTAACAGATGCGACTCAAAACGAAGATGTTGATCAAACTTTACTCCTAAATTGCGTGCTTCTCGCACACGCTCTATACTGTTTCCTTTAATTCTTATATCTGGCTGTAGGTTTTCAATATTTTCAATCTGTTTTTTACTTCCTATTATCATAAATTTTGACTTCACGGGGTTCAGAACCAAAGAGTTCCGTGACGACCAGTCCGCTACGCGGTCTAAATCATCATTTATTTTTTGTATAACTGCCTCAAAATTATCCGGTGAACACGATAAATATAATTGTAAATCATCGGCGTATATATGGTAGTTGCAATTGTTTATGATTTTTGTAATATCGGTACAGTATAGAATAAAAAGTATAGGGCCAAGTATGGAACCTTGCGGAACCCCTCGGTTAACAGGAAAAGGACAAGACTTCACAGTAATACCATCACTTCTTTTTAGCTCCACTATTTGTGATCTATTAGAGAGGTAGCTCTTAAACCAGCGGACCGTTCCATCATCAAAACCATAGTACGCAAGCTTAGATAGAAGTAGTTCTACATTAATTGCATCGAAGGCTCGCGAGAAATCAAGCAGGACTAGTATAGATCCCTTTCCAGTATCTTGTGCGGTAAGAATTCCATCAACTACATCAAGCAGTGCGGTTGCGGTACTATGCTCCTTGCGAAATCCGGATTGTACAGTAAATAAATAAATAAATAAATATATGGGGACATCTCACACACGGCCATCCGACCCCAAGCTAGGCAGAACCTGTGTTATGGGTGTCGGACAGCTGATATATCTACACAAATACATAGATAGATAGATACTAAATATAAATATCAACACCCAAGACCCGAGAACAAATATCTGTGTTTAAACAAATATCTGCCCCAGCCGGGAATCGAACCCGGGACCTTCGGCTCAGTAGTCAGGGTCACTAACCACTACGCCATTCGGTCGTAGGCAGTATACTATTAAGTTCTAAGTATTGTGTTACCTGATCGCAAACTGCTCGCTCCAATATCTTTGATAGACAACACAATAGACTGATTGGCCGTAGATCTTTGACTGTATTAGGATTTGTAATTTTAGGGATTGGCCTAACAAGGGCCAACTTCCAAACATTTGGGAAGGGATTGGTCCTAATAGATTCATTTATAATATGAGTTATAATATCTATAATATTCGGAACGCACAAGGTGACCATATTTAAAGCAATTTGGTCTACTCCTTTGGCATTTGATTTGAGGCGTTTTAAGATGAGATGGACTGTATCTGGCTTTATAGGTTTTAGAACAAAATTTGCCAAGCTATATTTGTTCTGTAAAAAGAAACTTATTTCTTCTGAGCTGGCCTCTCCATCACCAGGTACATTTAAAAAGGTTCTATTTATATCATCAGCATCTGTAAAATGTGACGGTAGATCATGCTCATGGTTGCGAAGTACAGTTTGCTTCATTTTTTTCCAAAGCAATGCAGGATCTTTTTGTTTGTTTATGTAGTAGTTAAAGTATGCTTGCTTTTCGCTGAATAATGCGTTGTTGACTTGGGATTTTAATTGTTTGTAATATTCTTTGTGAGCGTCTAATTTAGTTTTTTTAAATCGGCGGTGAGCTTCATCTCGGAGTCTCATCATAAGCTTAACATTATCCGTGATCCATGGGTATTTGATTTCTTTTATTTGTACAGTTTTTTCAGGAGCATGTAGATCAAATAAACCATTAATACAGTCGCTGAGAGCTTCGATCATCTTATTTACGTCCTGCAACATTTTAATGCCGTCAAAGTTAATTTCGTTAAGGTCGTTGTTAAAAATTTCTAAGACAATGTCGTTCAGTGGTCTATACTTGACCCATCTTGGAGTCGGTTTATTTTTTTAATATGAAATTGAACCAAAATCATTGCGTGATTGCCTAGTGTTGGAACATGATCGACCTCCACAGTACGTACTCTGGCGTCAGTACACACAATATCTATGAGCGTGGATGAAGTGTTTGTAAAGTGCGTCGGTTCTGATATTATTTGTGTAAGACTAAAACTGTGCACAAAGTCACGGAGCTGTCTGTATTTGTCAGTTGTTATATTTAACATATCAATATTAAAATCACCAGCCAGTATAATATTATCATATTGCGAAAAAGAAGAGATTGATGTGCTTAGTCCGTCCAAAAAAATATTTACATCCAGTACCGGACGTCGATATGCGGTTCCTATTAAGATTTTGACCGAGTTAACCGTGCAACGGAGCCACATTTGTTCTACTGAGGGGGTTGGAGGGTGAGGACATACTCGTACGCTTAACCCTTGTTTCACGTAAAACCCTACCCCTCCTCCTCTGTCGGGGTCGCGGGTGCCGCGAGCGCGAAGAGGCCGGGGCAGGTGTCGCAGGCGATACCCGGGTATCACGGGGGCCTTGCCTTCCTCTTGAGCACGTAACCAAGTTTCATTAATAGCCATTACGTCCACTTTGTGTCGCTGCATTGCTACAATAAATTCATCATGTTTGGTACCTAGTGATCCCGCATTGAAAAGTCCAACTGAAAAATATTTATCTATCGGCATTTTATATTGTGTAATAAGTATGAAATTATATTGTATAGGTGGTCAAACATAGTACATATTATATAACTATAATGCAAGTCAGCCCGTCTTTCCGCAATTACCACCGAGAAACAGCCACAAAGACACAAAAAGAGTAACATTGTAACAGTAACAACACAAACATACAAATACAGATACATATAGGCAATAGTAAAACAGGTGATCTCGCTAGTTAACAATAATACATTTAAGTCGCATAAATAGCAACAATAGGCATACAGTTCATAGACCGACATATTCAAGACACCAGGGCTGAACCAAAAACCCGTGTCAGGTCTCCCTCTGAACGAATCCAGTGACGAGCTTTGCCTTCCTCCTGCCGGGCATACACCCTTCCCTGCTTCGTCCACACAAAGCGCCAGTGAAGCTGCTTCTTTGCTTCACGTGCCCTGTTGAAGAGAAGCCGGTTGGTTTTGGTCAGCCAGTCGTTGACGTAGAAGGGGCGGGGGGCGGCAGACAGGCCTAGGTCGGCGGTGGTGGCTCCGCGGCGGACGCGAGCGCTTTTTATTAGCTCGTCCTTGAGCGCACGCCGCGTCACTCGCACCACGAGAGGCCGAGGCCGCTCCGCCGAGCCGCCCGCCCCCGCGCCCTCCCCGCTCTCTCCCGAAGCTCGGCCGGAACGATGACGCGGCCCCACTCGCTCGGCGCTGACTATATCCCGCTCATCAAGCTTGACGCCAAGTTTAGTCGCGACCAGGGCCACAATTTGCAATGGGTTCTCGCCGTTTTCTTCCGGGATTTGACTGAACTCTAGGTCGTTCAGTAGCATGTCCTGGTCTTTCTCCTGTAATTCTAATTTTAAGTCAGCTATCATTTCTTCAAGCTTCCCAGTTCCGGACTCTGCCATTTTGGTCTCTAATTCAACTACTCGGGCATCCATTTTAGTCAGCCTGCTATCTGCTTCTGACATCGCTGACCTGAGATCCGACATCTCAGTACGAAATTGTCGTATTTCCTCTCGGACTGCGCGGAGTTCGTCCCTGAAGAGGCGTATTTCAAGGCCCAGCTCGACCTTGGTCTCCTCCGTCAGGTCGCTGGCCGCGGTGTTGCCGGAGACCTCTGCAGTGTACACCACCTCATTGACGTCGGGTTCTACTTGTGAGGGAGCGCCTCTGACCGGGGTGTCCGCCCTGTTGTCCCTAGGGACATGTCGCTTGCATTCGACGCATATCCAGGTGGCGGGAAGCTTGTCCTTCTCAGTTAGACCGAGGCAGGGCAGGTGGTAAATCACCTTGCATTTGTTGCATTTAGCGCCCCCTGTTGGCCCCATGAATTTTCCGCAACCGCCACACTTAGCCATAATTAGTTGAAAGTACAGTTAAGTTGAATATAAGCGTATATTGTAGTACCGCGAGTGGATGCTAGATGGCGCCAAAATATGTCCGATGATTTACGTTATAAATAAGTATTGGGTAGACTTTGGTCACCGAACTGTACCTTGCGTCAAAACAATGTCAAAATGACCACTTTTTGTTAACAAATTCGACAATTGTATAAAGTAATTCACTTTTTTCACTGTAAATCGAGCGATTTAACTGTAGATAACAATGTATGTATATAGTTATAAGGTTAACTTTAAAATACACATATACTATTCACTGTCACGTCCGTTTTTTATTTGTTTATTCAAAATATCCGTACGCAAGTAACGTCTGTCGTAGGCGTCCGTGACGTCACGACATTATAGTTGTAGAACTATAGTTGTTGTTCAGAATAACCTCCTAGTTCACCCCCTTTTGGATCAGTATACCACTTTTGCAACAGCCTGTATAAATAGAATAATATAAATCACTTTAATTAAATAAATCAAAAAATTATATTTATATGTATTGTGAAATAAAGAATTTACCAAGACTAGCTGCTATCACACTCGTTCCAATGTTTAATCATACTCCCGCTCCAACCGCCACTATATTATTTCTTTATTTACTTTAACAGTTATAGTATGATGTGATGCACTTAACTACTAATCAAATTTTAATAATGTAAATCTACCTCCAGAGAAACCAATCATAAAATTAAGTGTACTTTTCATGACGGTTTTCAGTGTTTACGTTTTGTGTTTATGAATAATATTACGAAGCTTATAAAATTTATAGAATCCATTCTTATTTATGGTTTGCATCAAAACTAAATGACTTAGAGCTGCCGTAAAGTATTTTATAGACCTGGGGACATCAATTTTATAAAATATCCGTTTTTTTTTCGTTCCCTTTCGAATAAATGACTATTTAGAATTTTACATTACTTATCAACTGATAATAAACTATTAATACTTACTCAAATGTATTATTTTTATTTATTTTGGCTACAAAAAGTCTTTACATTTATAAATCATACAAATAAAGCCAATACATTGCCTAAAATTTAATACATAACCTAAAACACTTCTTTTCAAGTTCGCGATACGATCGTAACAGCACGAATCCGAATACGCGCCCGATTGCATCAGTGGGATTTGTGAAAAAGCCACTATTATACCGTTTTCTGTTTGCTGCCAGATATTCCTGACTACCAGTTAAATGTGGCTTCCACAATTTGTATGTGAAAATTAAATCGATGTGTGCAATTCACATGCAATTACATTTCCACACAATGGATGCGATACGCATTCTCATTATAACGTTATTGCAATTTGTAATACGATGCATTGTTTTTACTTTCACTTTTCAGGTTTATTGGTATATAAACGTCACGTCACAAGTAATGAAAAAGTTCCATTTACAAAAAAATCGATAACAATGACTCTAATTGTTTTAAACAATTTAATAAAGATTTACGCTTACTACTGATTATTAAATTACTGCAAAACGGAAAAAAAAACTATCATAATTATGCTAGTTTTTTCCGTTTAGCAGTAATTTGGTGTTGTGTTACTGGATTTTTTTCAGTGCTCGTTAGTTTATTACGACCCGCTGCACAAGTTCATGCTGCTCAAGGTGAGGAGGTCAAGGTTAAGATGAGCTGCTAGAAGGTGAAAAATTCGTTGAAATCGGTCCAGTAGTTTCGGAGTTACAGAGAGATAAAGAGCGCCGCCTTAAAATACCTATGCTTAAATATTTATAGTATTGTATACAAAATCCCTTCTTATTCTTTTCCTTTATCATTATTCGGCTAAGAATGAGCAAAGCACATAAATCTTAAAGAGTATAAAAGGTGCGCGTATCTTTTCAAACTATTATTGTTAGGAATATACCAGAATAAGTAGACCATCTTGGATCTTGTAACCCACAACACCGGTGGAATCATAAAATTTAGTAACGAATAAACTAGTAAAGTTAATCCCATAAATATAATCCCATATATATGTTACTGTAAAAGCCCGAACAACGGTAAATCCTAAGATTTACGCGTAAAACCTAAGATTTACCAACTCTTAATGGTAAAAGTCTATAAGGGTTGTCGCTACGGGGACATCTGAGTGAAACGCCGGTTGCTTTAAGACTGAGTATATTGGATAATTCAAGAGTATAGACGGATACAAATAAGGGCAGCTCCACAACACCACCCACGCAAATGAAAAAAAAAGAAAGTTACTAACTTACATTTTTTTTAAATCATAAAGAATTTGTCATTATAATAATTGTTATAACATATTGATTATGTTTACATTGATTACATTGAATACACTGATTACATTGAATACACTGATTACATTGAATACACTGATTATATTGGTTACATTGATTATGTTTTTCTTCTATTTCACAAATAACTTTGTTCTATTCTTATGCACGATATCGACTTTTCCATCTTTAATTACTTTAACATTCGGTGACAAGTCTTCTAATACAACATAAGGACCATTATACACATTTACAAATTTATTTCCGGTTTCATTTTTTATTAGAATACAGTCATTGGGCTTGTATGTTACACTTCTGCTGGTTTGATTAGCTTTTTCTGTTCTTATAATTTTAGATTGTATCAAATTTTGTCTAGCTTGCTCCTGAGCTTTTTGTATTCTGTATTTAACTAGGGCTGGGTAATTATCACAATTATACAATGGTTCTACATGTTTCACTAAATTACTTGGGATATTACATATTTTACCAAATACAAGTTCATACGGAGTAAATTTTGTTGAAGTATGGACAGTTGTGTTGTAACTAAAACACCAATATGGCACCCATGTGCTCCACATTTTTAGTTCATTGTTTGTTTGTATTCTCAGGAAAGCATTTAAAGTTTTATGCGAGTTCTCTAATGATCCTATCGTTTCATGATGGTAAGCTGTCGATGTCAATTTCGATATTTTCAACAATCCACACACTTCTTTCAGGACTGAATTTAAAAATTCAGTTCCGCGGTCGGTTGCGATTTCTTTTGGAATACCGTACCTAAGAATAAAACCTTCCACGAACGCTCTCGCTACTGTAATAGCATCCTTACTGTCTAATGCATAAGCCTCCACATACTTGGTAAGCTCGCACTGTATGGTTAATATATAAACTTTATTAAAATAATCCTTAACTAGGGGCCCAACTACATATATCTAAATATATTTTATCAAAAGCCGATGTTGCCGTAGTTGTAACGACCATTGGCTCTTTAACCGGTATCGAGTGTTTTTGTGTTTGACACTTACTACACTTGGAAACATATTCCTTGACGTCTTGTTCCATTTTTGGCCATGTGTAATACTTCTTTATATTATTAATCATTCTGCGTATACCTGCATGACCTGCTGTAGGTAATATATGAAAATCATTCATTACTACTAATTTATCATCATTTGAATTGATTCTTTGCTTCTCTTTTATTATATAAATTCGCGGTCCGGACCGTTTATATTTATTACTTTTATTACAATCGTTGGCTAGCCATTGTATATATTTATCATTACTATCATTTTTCATTATATAAATTTCTTTTATATTTGTTTTCTCACAGAACTGCTCAAATTCTCTCACGTATACGTCTCGCGTAATACATGATCGAGATTGTGGGCAAGTATAAATCGTAAACCTTTGTGGATCATAAACAAACAATTCATTTCTTTCATTATCTATCATTCTTTCTAACTTTTCCCTTGATGTAAACACTAATTCTACAGAATTTTTCGGCTTACTAACCATTTCGACTATGTCCGGCTGCGCACACCGTTCACCCTCGGAAATGTTATCATCCGTAATATTCTGTTTAACCTCTTTTTCCTGTTGTTCACTCCTCTGTCGTCTTGTCATAACACTCACAACATGCTCACTCATTCCTTTCAGTTCATCCGATGTTATCAACACTCGTGATAATGCGTCTGCAGCTGCATTATCCTTTCCTTTTACATACTCTATTTCAAAATCGTACTCTTCTAATTTTAGCCTGAATTTAGTTAGTCTGCTGCTTGGGTTGTTCATATTGAATAAATATACCAGAGGTCGATGATCTGTAAATATTCTAAACTTTTTCCCTAATAAATAATGCCTGAAGTAATTTACTGACCAAACTATAGCCAAAAGTTCTTTTTCTATGGTCGGGTAATTTAATTCTGCCTTATTGAGTCCACGACTGGCGTAAGCAATTGGTAAATTGTTTTTGTTGCTTAATACCGAGCCTATAGCCCTTCCTGAAGCGTCTGTTTGTAAACGGAACTCGTTTTCTGGTGAGAAATCTGGAAACTGTAAAACTGGGGGTGTTGAAAGTGACTGTCTCAATGTTTCAAATGATTCTTGGCAACTGCTGTCCCAAACAAACGTTGCATATTTTTTACATAATTTATTTAGAGGTATTACAATTTCACTGAAATTTGGAATAAAACGCCGATAATAGTTACTAAAGGCCACAAATCTTTTTACCTCATCTACTGTTTTCGGTACCGGGTAGTCAGTTAGTGCCTGAATTTTACCGGGATCTGGTTTAACTCCGTCCGGCGTAACTACATGACCTAAATAAACGATCTCCTTTTTTAGAAACTCACACTTTTTCGGATTTAACCTCAAGTTTACTTCTCTTAGTCTGTAAAAAACATCTATTAAATTTTTATTATGTGTTGATAAATTTCTCCCAAAAACAATCAAATCATCAAGATATACTAGGCATTTCTCGTAATTTAAACCGGATAAGGCAACTGTCATTACTCGTGAAAAGGCACTGGGGCTTATTTTTAATCCCATTGGCATTCGTTTCATTTGGTATTGTTTATCAAATGTGAATGCAGTGCACTTTCTACTTTCTTCATCTAATTTCACCTGATAATAACCAGAAAATAAATCTAAATGGGTAAAGTAAACAGAGCCTGTTAGGGCGTCGAGAATGTCAAGAATGTTAGGTAAAGGGAAACGGTCATCAACAATTTTTTCATTCAATTTTCGGTAATCTATTACAAGCCTAAACTTTTTTTCTTCTGAAACTGATTTTTTAGGTACGAGTAAAATAGGGCTGGACCACGGGCTCTTGGTTTCTTCTATGACGTCATCGTCCAACATTTTTCTTAACTGTTTTTTAATTTCACCCGCCTGAAATTTAGGTAGCCGATATTGTTTTGTGTAAACTGGATCCGTGTCTGGTTTTAACTGTATTTTTTGTTCAAAAATGTTGGTGGTTGTTAACTTATCTCCATCTAAATGAAAAATATCCGAAAATTTGGCACATATTTTTTCTATTTCCATCTGTTCTTCCCCATTCAATCCTTTCAAATTTAATTCATGAAACATTCTCTTTACACGTTCAGCATTATTTACAGGTTTTTCATAGCTTAATAAATCATACTCCGCTAGTGAACCAACTTGTGGTTTGAAAAAACTCAGTTTAATTTCGCTATTCCTTGTATTTAAAATTTTTATAGGTATTTTTCCATCTACCGGACTCACTACTAAACCGGCCATAAAAACACCTTCACTCAGTTGACTTGGATAAACCACACAATCTTCATTCATTGAAGTTGACACGAAATGTATTGACTCTGATCGCGGCGGTACTGTTAAGTAGTTATTTAACCCAATATTACCCATTTGCAACGGTATATAAGTTCGTTCATTATTATTCTTTAGTGAAAATATATTTAACTCATAGTCTAAAATTCCATTGTACTTGCTTATAAAATCAAGTCCTAAAATTCCATCACATCTACAGCACAAGTTCTTAAACACGTGAAACTTGTGTACGAATTCCTTTCCTTCAAAGGCTAGTGTTAGATAAACAAAACCTTCAGAATAAAGTTCACCACACACTCCGTTTATTCTTACCTTTCCATTATGGATTGGAATGTTATGATGTCTCAATTTCTCGTACTTTATGGCGCTAAGCGACGCGCCAGTGTCTATGAGCCAATTATGACTCTGTCGATTGGTGTCTAATATTACATTGTTATAACTATTATATGCACAAATATTAGCATGACCGACGAAAAAACATGCTGTTTTCGCCTGATTGTTCTGGAAAATTTTCTTCTGGCGGCGTAACTGCGTCATCAGCATAATGTACATGATGGTCTCGACTCAGGTTGCTAGGGAATGACTTACCCCTTGCGCCTCTGCCCTGGTGCCTAGGGAAATATCCCCGGCTTCGGCCCCGATTGGTAGAGTATCCACGCCATTGCTGACTCGGTGGATCCCCGCGATTGCTGTTTCCGCCTCGTCCGTGGGAATACCCTCTCTGCTGTCCGCGCTGAAACTGTAAGCCACGCTGAAAACGTTGGTAATTTGGCCTGTAACCCTGGTCATATCGCATTATCGCGCCGTCTGATGGTCCCGACGATATCTCCTCGTCCTTGGCGCCACGAATTGCGTCTTTTAATGACGTATAATTTCGTGCTGAAATAATTATGCTTAGGTGACCATTTCGCAATCCGTCTGAGAACCGCTTGATCGCCTGTTTTTCATTAATTGGCTTTAGAATTTCAAACTTAGTTGGGTCTCCTTCGGCTTGCGAAATAGTTAGGTCAACAAAAAGTTTTTCTATTTCTTTTCCATAGTCTTCTATGGTCTTTTGATTTTGTGACGCACGAAGTAACCTCGCCTGAAGAGCGGTGAAAGATTTTTGGACCAATAAATGTTTTTTCATGTCTTCTACTAGATTAGAAACTGATGTATAACTAGATGCTAGCCTAAGTTTTGCGCTTTCTGAAAGACGCGTTTTGAGGACGAAATCAATCAACGTCAGCTTACCATCATTTTGTAATAATGACGCATACATTTCAATAGCCGATATTAACTGCATTACAGATTTTTCACTACTGTCAATAATCGGCAGCAAGGCCACAGCCGTTTTTAAATCAAATTTTTCCATTTCTTGACTTTCTTTTGTACTACTTACTGAACAAAATTCCTGAATTTGTGTATATATTGTATTTATCCTAACACAAATTTCTTTTATCTCTATGATATCGGAACCTTTTATCTCGCTATTACATATTTGCTCATCTATTAATTCCGAGCACTTGACATATTCAGCATATACTCTAGAAGCTTCATCATATTTATTTTTTAAAGTTTCTGGCGTTCTTCTAGCCTGACTTAATTTTACAAGATTATCTTTTATTAACTTTAACTTACATATCATATTTTTAAGCTTATCTGCCATGGCAAATTACAGTTGACCATTTTTATACCTATATATACTTTAGTCTACTTTAAAATAACAATAGCTTAGAGTTTAATTATTAATTAAAATCGGTACCTTATAGTCCATGTTTACCACTTAATCTCCATATGGGCATCGGAATGTCGCAGCCGCCCATATACATCAACCGACGGTCGCGTCGTCATGCACTAATTTACGAATTTTACGAATTTACGAATTTTACGCGATCACTTTAACTGGCAAATTTTAATTGGTCTGTTCACACTTGCTCCAAACCATCTTCCTTGTGGTCCGGATTGCCTCGACGACGGTACACCGAACGCCGCAAATGCCCGCTGTTCAGTTCACGCCGAATCCACTTTGTATGGCAGCTCTTGTATAATTTCGCCATGAAGAGACACCCAGCAAACAGGAACATGATAATCATTGCAGTTAGGATTACATTGGTCGTACTAAGATGGGTTTTAATTTCCTCTAATGAAAAAGCATTCGAACCCGCTGCGTTCTGCGCTATTATTATTTCTTCCTTAGACTGAGGCTTCCCCATGATTTTATTTCTTCTTTATGTCTCGTTCATTGAAAAAAAAAAAATATAGTATTATGCGAACATTACGATTACGATTATTTTTACGGATAGTCCCATAATAACTATGTACACGCCACCATTTAATTTAATTAACTATTTCACTTTAATGTTCCGCCATTAATTATTATTTAATTATTTTTATCTCCGCACTAAATACAGGACAGGACGCGACGCGAGTCGCGCCGACTGGCAAGGTTGCCATATAAGGGTTGTCGCTACGGGGACATCTGAGTGAAACGCCGGTTGCTTTAAGACTGAGTATATTGGATAATTCAAGAGTATAGACGGATACAAATAAGGGCAGCTCCACAACAAGTCCGAAAGATTTTGCGATTCGCACTTTTACCACTATTCACTTGGTAAATCTTAGGATTTACATTAAGGCACGGTAAATGTTGAAAAAGCCAGGTTATAACTTATAACCTCCGTAGTCGAACAAAGCGTCCGTAGTCGAGCAGGCTTCAGTGATCGTAACTGATCACTGAGGTTTAGCAACAACCAGCATGGTCAGCCATTGGATGGGTGACCGATTTCAAGTGGTTCTTTTCTGGATGCTTTCGTGCTTCGGACGGCACGTTAAGCCGTGGGTCCCGGTTGCTGCTTCGGCAGCAGTCATTAAGCCTAGTCAGAGGCCTTCGGGCGGCTTGAAAACGTCTGACAGTCGGGTTGCCCACTTACCCGACAACTCGCTCAGCACAAGCTTGCATGTGTTGGGGTCCACCAACCCGCACTAGGCCAGCGTGGTGGACTAGATCGAAACCCTTCCTTCATTGGAAGGAGACCCGTGCCCCAGCAGTGGGGACGTAATGAGTCGTGATGATGATGATAACTTATAACTAACCGAACTTAAGAAATACTTATTATTGCAATCTACTTTACCTACTCGACGTCAACAATAATAATACGTAGGTAATAAGTAATAGGTAGGTAGTAATAGGTAGGTAATTATCATTTGTTTTTTTCTAAATTTATTTGTTAAGTTACAAGCTAATTTGTTTTCAACTAGTATATTTCTGTACCTACTAATAAATGCCAATAATTAACAAAAAAATATAGATTTTTTTTCAATTTCAATTTCAATCCTTCATTGATAAATTTTACAATTTACACGTCATATTTTAAAGTAATAAAAAAACCGGCCAAGTGCGAGTCGGGCTCGCGCACAAAGGGTTCCGTAGCAGCAAATATAATATTACAGTTAAATCAACCTATCTCAAAAACTATAAGAGATACTTTGATCAAACCAAAAATCGTTGAAAGAGTTAATTAGCATGAATCACCTCTATTTTTTTAGAATTTTATACCCCGTAGTTATAAAAATAGAGGGGGGGGGACATACTTTTTACGACTTTGAGAGCTGATATCTCAAAAACCGTTCACTTTAAGAAAAATGTTTTTTAGAAAACTTTATATCATTTTAAAAGACCTTTCCATTGATACCCCACACGGGTATGTACATCGAAAAAAAATATTTCATCCCTCAGTTACATGTATGGGGGGCCCCACCCCCAATTCTTTTTTTTACTATTTAGTGTCATATTTTTGTAGCGGTTCATACAACACATATTCCCATCAAATTTCATCACTGTAGTACTTATAGTTTCCGAGTAAATCGGCTGTGACAGACGGACAGACGGACAGACGGACAGACGGACATGACGAAACTATAAGGGTTCCGTTTTTGCCATTTTGGCTACGGAACCCTAAAAAGAGGATACAGTATAAAAGTAAAGACTTACAAGTATACAGACGTCACACATTATAATTACAAATCATAGTTACAAAAACAGTTCTTAACTATACAGTAGCTACCTCATTGGCAAATGATACATTAGTGAAAAATTCACTAGTGGAGTAACAGGCCATACCAACCAACAACTTTTTGAGCTTGGCAATGAATACAGCGTCACTCGGGGCAGACTTAATGTCACTAGGCAGAGCGTTGTACACCTTGGGGGCCAGCACGCCCAGCGTCTTGTCGGACTTGGCGAGTCTCCTCGCGGGCGTGCACAGGCGGTGGCGCTGCCTAGTGTTTATGTTGTGAGTGTCACCGATTGTTTGTAAGCTATTAAGATTCCGTCTCGCATACTTCGCTACCTCTAATATATAGAGACATGGCGCAGTTAGTATTTTGTACTTTATAAATAAATCTCTTGCGTGATGGTCCCAGGGAGTCCCAGCAATAATACGAACAGCTCTTTTTTGTTTCTTGAAAATTTTATAGGCATCAGCTGCATCACCCCACACGTCTATTCCATATGTTAGGATGGAGTGGAAGTAGCCGTAGTACGCTTTTTTTAAGTTTTCAAGTGATAAGCTAGGCGTTAGACGTGATAGGGCGAAGCAAGCTGATGCTAGCCGTCCACAGGCGAGGTCAATGTGTGCCGACCAAGTGAGCGCGCTGTCCACCGTGAAGCCCAAGTATTTCACTTGGTCAACTTGTGGGACAGGTTGTCCATTACACATGACATCCAGATCGTGACCTCTCACTCTTCTTAGTTGGAAGTGCATAATGTTAGTTTTCTCCACATTGAGAAGCATCCCATTCGCACCAAACCAATTAGCGAGTGACGCCATTACCTTGGTAATTTTGTCTTTTAGTTCGTGGAATTTGTCTGCCGCAACAATGACACAGCCGTCATCAGCGAATAGGACATATTCGGCTTCGTCCGATGCCGTCGTCAGGTCGTTGACGAGTAGGAGGAACAGATTGTTGCCCATTACAGAGCCCTGTGGCACCGCACTGTCGCCGATATATTCTAGGTCTGATTTAATGTTACGAACACTGGTACATTGCTGACGGTTTTGGAGGAATTCACTGACTATTGAGAAGAAATTGCCTTCAACGCCATACGCCTTAAGTTTCTCTAATAGCAGTGAGTGATTCACCAGTTCAAAGGCACGCGACAAGTCACAAAATATAGCTGCAACCTGCCGGCGCCCCTCCAGGTGACTCATCACTCGAGACAACATGTCACGCGCCGCGTCCACAGTGGACTTGCCGCACTGATACGCGTACTGTTGCTCATTCATGAGCGCGTTGTCTTGCAAGTGTCTCATCAGCCTGTCACTGATCAAACGTTCAAATATCTTGGATGTAATAGGTATTTGTGAAATAGGGCGAAAGTATTTTAGTACGTGCATCTCGCCTTTGCCCTTATATACTGGTTGTACTTTAACTTTTTTAAGGGCATTGGGGTAGAGGCCGGCGGTAAGGCATTTGTTGAATAGTGAGCAGTACAGTGATATTAAAATTGGTGGAAAGTAATCTAAGATTTTGGTGTTCATGTCATTGATATCTTGCGATTGTTTCCGCTTAATAGCTTTTATAGCTTTAGATAATTCAGCTAATGTTATTGGCTCAAGTTTAAACTTCGAAATAGTTTTGTTGTCCAAATAGATGTTTAGGTAACGAATGGCAGATGGAGGGTCAGGCTGCGCACTGGGATTATCGTTGGCTTGTACATAGAACTGGTTGAGGGCGGCAGCCGCGGAGCGCGCGCGCTCGGTGGCGGTGTCGCCGGGGCGGGAGTTGACGAGCACGTCCAGCGGGCCCCCGCCCTTGCGGTCTGCTCGACCTGTCTCAGTAGCTATGACTCGCCACACGCTGCGACACATGTCTGATTGGGTTTGTGAGATCTGATCATTGATAAAGTTACGTCGAACATTGGTTATACTGAGAAAGTAAGATGTTTCAGACTCTAGTAGGTTGTTGGTTAGTGTGGCGTTATCAGGATCTTCTATGAGCGCTCGCTTCAGTTCGCGAATCCTGTGACGGTCTTTCTTCACATCATCATTAACCCATGAGCTTACATGTTTTCGGACTGGATATTTTTTTAAGGGAAAGTGGACATTGAAGAAGTGATTAATTACATTTAGAACTGACTCTAGGTTAGTATTTGGGCAATTAGATTTACTAAGAAGTGTGTCCCAGTCATATAGGTCTAGGCTTTGCGAGAAACTAGATTTGTTATTTTCAGAAAATAATCTCTTTGTTATAACTTTGCTGGTTGTAGGGCATTGATTACTGGTCTTAACAGTTAATATAACAGCAGAGTGGTCGGAAACATTAAGTTCAAGTGGCGCTAGTTTAGAAATATCAGGCTTGGGTATGTTGGTGTAGACGTGATCTAAACATGTACTGGAGTTGCTAGTTATTCTTGTTGGAAATTTTACTATTGATTTTAGTCCATATTGTTTGAGCTGTGAGATTAGTTTCTGTGAATTTGGTGATTTAGTTAGCAGGTCAATGTTGATATCTCCCATAATTATAATTTTATAATTATTTACAGAATTCTGGCTAAGTAAAGTATTTAATTTCGAGAAGAAAATGGAATAATCCCCAGTTTCGTTGCTTTTAGGAGGTCTATAAATACATATTATGATCACATCTAATCCAACACACTCAATAGCACAGGTTTCAAAGTGAAGTTCTACAGACAGTTCGGCGAACTCTTTCCGTTCCATGGTGAGCAGCGAGTCCCGCGCGTAGATGCAGGCGCCGCCGCCGCCGCGCGCCGCCCGGCAGTAGCCCGCCGCCAGCTTGTAATTCGCTATGCGTACGTTTGGCAACTCACTAGGATTTAGGAATAGTTCAGTTAGGCAGAGAACATCGACGTCACTCTGTAGTTGTAGTTCACATTCTAGTCTAAATGTTTTATTTTCCAGCCTGTTAATGTTCTGATGGATCAGTGTCAGGTGTCGAGTACTGTCCGCAGTCGCAGCGTCGTCATTAGCAGGGCGCTGGGGCTGCAGGGGCGGCGGGGTCAGGGGGGATCTAGTGCTGCGGCTGGCCCCGCTGTTCACGGGGTCGTCGCAGAAACCACTCCACGAACTTGATACCCGGCGGCCACATCGAAGGGTCTGTCAGTTTGGTAAATAGGGACTCAGGTATACCTATTATAAACGAGGCATGTTTCGTGGTATTTAGGCTTCGTTTTTCAACAGTGTAGTTATTTGATTTCTCAATTCTGTTTAGATAGTCTCTTACTGTTTCCACCGTAGTTTCAGGTTTGAAAGACCAAGCTTGGATGTGTTTAACTCGCTCAACTGTCTGTAAACTCTCATCACGTGAGCCTGATCCAGTGAAAATTTTGGGTGGTTTACGTTTGTATTTCTGGTGCTGGACGGTAGTCCATCCTTCAGATGCAGTGGTGGAGGCAGCAGCAAGAGCGGGGGGCGCCGCCGCAGACGCAGCAGCGGGAGCGGGGGGCGCCGCCGCAGACGCAGCAGCGGGAGCTGGAGCGGGGGGCGCCGCCGCAGACGCAGCAGCGGGAGCGGGGGGCGCCGCCGCAGACGCAGCAGCGGGAGCTGGAGCGGGGGGCGCCGCCGCAGACGCAGCAGCGGGAGCGGGGGGCGCCACCGCAGACGCAGCAGCGGGAGCTGGAGCGGGGGGCGCCGCCGCAGACGCAGCAGCGGGAGCTAGAGCGGGGGGCGCCGCCGCAGACGCAGCAGCGGGAGCGGGGGGCGCCGCCGCAGACGCAGCAGCGGGAGCTGGAGCGGGGGGCGCCGCCGCAGACGCAGCAGCGGGAGTGGGGGGCGCCGCCGCAGACGCAGCAGCGGGAGCTGGAGCGGGGGGCGCCGCCGCAGACGCAGCAGCGGGAGCGGGGGGCGCCGCCGCAGACGCAGCAGCGGGAGCTGGAGCGGGGGGCGCCGCCGCAGACGCAGCAGCGGGAGCGGGGGGCGCCGCCGCAGACGCAGCAGCGGGAGCGGGGGGCGCCGCCGCAGACGCAGCAGCGGGAGCTGGAGCGGGGGGCGCCGCCGTAGACGCAGCAGCGGGAGCGGAAGGCGCTACTTCAGTTTCTTTCTTAGGGGCCCTTTTTTGAACTTTTTTCCCAGGTATATCAGTAATAGGAATAGGAGCATATTGTGCGCGTCTGGTTCTACGTTCTTCACGCTGGTTAGTAATAGTTGTTATTGTATTTTGGAGTGGAGATTTTTTAGAATTTGGCGAGAGGGTCACTGCGTTCAGAGTGGTTGATGTTTTCTGTCCAACTTCTGCATCAGTATTGTTGGTCTTGAGAGCCAATATTTCTTCCTTTAGCTCTTTGACTATTTCAATCAGGGTGTCTACCTTATTTTCCAGTGAGGCAATGGTTGGCTTTCCAAAGTTTTTTTCCTTCTGAAGTAATCATTTTTTCCAAATAAATATTTATTGTACTAGTATCGCCCTCTAGTGGCCAATTCTGCAATTACTAAGTGACTGGCTTCATATCGATTCTGTTATGTTTTTGAGAAGACATTTTAATCGTTTTAATTTTAACTATTTAGGAAATAATTTAGAGGTGGATAAGAATTACAAAATGAAAAAATATATGATTATTACACATTGTTAAAATAATTATGTTGATTTAAAGGTTTTAAAATGACTGTTCATCCTAATCCTAACTAATATTATAAATGCGAAAGTAACTGTGTCTGTCTGTCTTTCTGTCTGTCTGTCTGTCTGTTACTCTTTCACGCCAAAACTACTGAACGGATTTGAATGAAATTTGGTATACATATGGTCTAGACCCTGAGAAAGAACATAGGCTACTTTTTATCCCGGAATTCCCACAGGAAAATCTTTTTAAGGCGAAGCGAAGCTCGCGGGCAGTGCTAGTAAAAAATAATATAAATTCTGAAAGAAAATAATTTAAGTTTTTGATTGAAATGAATGAAAAATTAATAGGTAATAATTAATCTTTGTTTTATTCCCAAAACCAACTTTTACTAGGTGTCAGTGGTAAAACCTAGCATTTACAAAATTGTAATGGTAAAAGCCCTAAAAAAATGACCCATTTTCACAAATCCTTACATTTACCAACTCATGTTGGTAAATCCTAAGATTTACTGGTAAATCCTAGGATTTACCGTTGTTCGGGCTTTTACAGTAACATATATATATTATATAAACACTTACACCTTGTACTAATGTACTCCCTTGCGGGGTAGGCGGTGCATTACTGCACCCACTGTTCGCCAGTGTTTATGTTAGTCCCAATGTAATAGGGGGCGAACAAATATCTGTGTTTAAACAAATATCTGCCCCAGCCGGGAATCGAACCCGGGACATTCGGCTCAGTAGTCAGGGTCACTAACCACTATGCCTTTCGGACGTCAAAATAAAGCAAAAGATTTTAAATACATATTATAGGTACTTGTCCAACAACAACAAAAATACAACCTATTTAGAAGCGTTTAAATATGTAAATTTCCATTTTGGAGCTACATGGCAGACAGACAAACAGAACCAGGACTAACTTATAGCACCTCTGGTTTTCTATGGGACGTTAAAAACAGCAAAGTAACATGTCCAATTAAAGCGAACGAGACGTCTGTGGGGAGCTCAACACTGCAGTCGGGAAGTGACTTGAACCCAAGTGCTGTGTTAGACCCACACTACACTAATGCGGAGACGAGACAAGCGAAGAGATGTTTCAGCTCCCGACGGATAAAGAGGGTTGTTATAAGTTTAACGTGTTCACTTTTTACTGTTAAATTTAAGTGTTAAGAACTGGACTACATATGAATTTATTTGCTAAGAAACGGCGTGAGTCTCGCGTTTTAAAAAAATGTTTTTCAGGGAATAAATCCAGTTCTACGGTTCCATGAGTCGCACAACTGTGTTTACTTGTGTCATGAAAATCTGGCTTCTTGAAGAGCTTAGCACAGGGCGCCATTAAGACGTGAAGAAAGTTTTCATCGCGCTCACTCACATCGCGCAGCCTCAAGAGCGAGCGCGACGGAAAACTTTTGTCACGTCTTAATTGCGCCCCGTGCTAGCCCTTCTGGTATAGCTACCACTGGACGGTAACTTCACTAGTCGGCATGCGACGCACGACTGAATCCAGTCTGAACTGCAGAAGGTCAGGTTATTTCCACCTTATACTACGAGAAATGAGTTCCCGGCATCGACTACTAAATTAGTAGAGAATGTGTCGTAGTAACTACATACGAATGGGGTTCACAACTATTACAACTGTTTTAGTGAAACGGGTCGGTTGTATTGTTTATGTTATAATTGAATAATAAAAAAAATATTGCCATCCCTTTATTTAAGATGCTAATGTGCTATTGGAACTAACTTAGGAGGCAATGATTGTCAATACAGTGATGAGTTCATGACTGCCGCTTTTAGGCGGTAGTAGGGTACAGTAAAAACTATACTAAACAAATAAAGTTAAACTAGGTAATCCTTATTTATTAATCCAAAATGCATTTTAGTTGATTTTAGTACAGCTATCAAACCTATGTTACCTCATCTTAGGCAGTTTATTATAACATTGTAAAAAATTACAAAAAAACTCATTTAATCATGAGAAAAAACCGATCATTAACGCGCTCAGAGAATTTAATATCAGGGTACATTAAAATTTTGCAGCCATAAAATTTTATATTCATTAAAAAACTAGAAGCAATATTATGAAAATCTCAGTTAGGTACATGAAATACCTTTCCTGGTAATTTATTAGAATATTCTATTAGAGGCTTTAATTTTAAATTCAAGTTGGTAGGTAGGAGTTCTTATACCTAGTAGATAGAGTTGGCATTAACACAGCTTGATTACGTAACTTGTGTCCGGTACGTACCAAACTAAATTTAGTGAATCAGGAGCTCTTTCTGAATAACAAAAACAAGACTAGAGTTTGTCACCGTGGTAAAATAATTATCCAGACTTCGGAGGTTCAGCCAAACGCGATATAATCACGCACAAACATACAGGTCAAACTGGGAACCTCATGTTTTGAAGCTGGTTAAAAATATGATTTTTAAGTACTTATTTCTGAAATATTCCATTACGTGATTACACAGTCAAGCCCCGCGCGGCACCGTAAACAATTTATGCAGTGAGTCGCAGCCTGCAAGGAGGTTTCAGCGAGGAAGCGCACTCGATTGGGCAAGATTCTTAGAGCTCCTTTCCAAGCACTAATACACCGGCGAGCAATGAAAAAGATCCACATACAAAATGCAATTTTTTTCACGTTTTTAGTTGGTACCTAATATTCTGACGCGCTATTAATTAAGCTAGCCGTTTCCGTTTAGGAGTAATTTGATGCTATTGTAATCTGAAACTTTTCTAATACTTTTAATAGCCTATGACACTCATTGTGACGTATATTATACCCACTTTTGTTAAAATAAGAATATTCGAATTTGCTTTAGAAGCTCATACAACTTTATCTCACAAGCTCACAAACCTAAGGAAACATAAAATTACCGACCGAATTTCTACTGACCAATCTCTCATAAACGTTTCAAGACACAGCACCGTATCATCATGTGCTATCTGGATCCAGAGTGTTTAGTGAGGCATAACTCCGGCCCTTGATTAAACGACTTCCCCTGTGCCGAGATTAAGTGGCTATTAATGAGTCTATTCATTGACGAAGGTAAAACGGTTTATAGTATTACGGACTCCGTGAAAGGGCTCAACTTGTGATGGATGACAAAACGCCTGGAGGTAAATTGGTGGCAATGTTGCATAACGTGAGCGTGATAAGACTGCTAATAGGGTTAGGTAGGAGCCTTTTGTGTTTTCATAGCTATTACATTGTAGTCATTGTTATGAAAAGCATTAACTATTGAAGCTCTGAAAACGTTAACAATTGTAGTTGTAATAGGGATTTGAATAGAAACTTAATCTCTTTTCTCGAAAAGTAGGTATCTCTTAGTCAGTCAATACTAATTTCATTTAGCCAACTTTTGGAAAGCAACTTTATCATTTTCTCTTTTAATTTTATCAGAAGCACTTACCAATAATAGCGTTTATTAGAGGATTAGGAAAAGCGAAGACGTTTCAGTAGAAGAGTTAATTCCTTGTAAAACAAAAGATTCATTGTGGATCAAAGCGAGGGGAAGGAAGGACTACGAAATCTCGATTATTACAGCCACTTAATGTTTAATGATTTATACGGAAGGGATATTTTAGATAAAACTTGAATGAATGCTTCTCATTTATAATAAAAATATCGTTGTGAAATGTTTGTTTGTTTGACAGGATCAGTGTTTTATCGTCTTTCCAAAGTTAATTTCTCGTCGCGATGGTTTCTAAAAATGAAATTTGTTACTTTTAATCGTAGTTATTTCATGGTTATACGGCCCTTTCCAAATACCTTTCACAGGCAGAACTCGTTTTTTTTATTCTTATAAAGTCTTTATAACATTTATATGGCAGTGAACTGTATACCGTACAGTCAGCAAACGAGATATAATATAGGTACATATGCCACCCCCAGCACTAACAGTTTGATCCTAATAAGACTCATGGCTAGAAGATAGATGAATAATAATATTTACATACATTTTATCGATATTTACAAAACAACTGTAGTTTTCATGACACGTATGTGACATCCTATCAGTTTTTGCGTTAGGAAGGATACAATATTATTATATACTAGCTGTTCCCGCGAGCTTCGCTTCGCCTTAAAAAGTTTTCCCGTGGGAATTCCGGGATAAAAAGTAGCCTATGTTCTTTCTCAGGGTCTAGACCATATGTATACCAAATTTCACTTAAATCCGTTCTGTAGTTTTGGCGTGAAAGAGTAACAGACAGACAGACAGACAGACAGACAGACAGACACAGTTACTTTCGCATTTATAATATTAGTTAGGATTTTGCTGATGGTATTGATCCCACCCTACTATTATTGCATAGGTATCCGATAACCTTAGGTTATCTATATCTTAGGAATCGTGTGCTAAATGTGTCAATTTGAAGTGATGTGTAATATTTCTTAGCAAATTGAATCGAAAGTGTGAAGCAGTATCAACAAAGTAATCAATTTCGCGTCAAACTAATCAATTTCCTAGCTAACTTATCAAAGTTGGTAACATTGGACGACGCGTCTTGCGAATAACTTCCGAATTTAATCAAGCGTATGATCAATATGAGTACATTATCGAATTTAATCAGTGATCGAACCGACTTTGAGTCACTATTATTAAATTTATATCAAAATAAAAACAGTTCACGCGGGCAGAGTGGCGGTGGCGTAATGGATAAGGCCTCGTTCTCGTTCGCCGTTGGTTCAAATCGAGGCCTGTACCATTGAATTCTTTCAATTGTGTTTTCAATTAAAGAGTTTCAGTACAATAATACCACGTGCTCTTACGGTGATGAAAAACATTGTGAGGAAACCTGAACATCTAGATTCTAGATGTGTATCCTAAGTGCATTGTACTTATCTCAAAACGGCGATATGGTATCGCAACCTATCACGTGAGTACAAAATACGTGCTGCGAAAAGTGGGTGGCTCGCTTGTGAGCCACCTCTGACTACCCCTTCGGGGATTACAGTCGTGAGTGCATATATATTTATATACATACATACATATATATATGAAAACAGTTCACTTTACTATTACTAAATGACCTCCACTAAGGCTATTGGAAATCGAAATGGGTCTACAAATTACGGAAATATCTTAAAACATACCTACATACATAGACAAATTGAGAACCTCAAAATTTTTTCGAAGTCTGAAAAATATGAATTGACGAAGTATGATATGTATACATACAAAACCTCACAAGGTTGGTGAAATTTACTTACCAATGCTAATACACTCACAAGTAATGAAAACGTTCTAGTGACAACACCAATTTACTCCTAAACGGAAAAGAATAGCTTAATGACGCTGTCTCCAATATAATAAGTAAATATTGTAATGCACTAATAAATTACAATAATATATACAGTAAACGCTTAACTATAAACGTAAATAATATCAAATGAAATGTTTAAAAAAATTGGGGTCCTTTGATCTCGACATTTTGTAAGTGGGCCTTTTCATTGCTCGTGAGTGTATAAACAAACCATTATCAAAATAACTTCTACCAACTTTGTGCAAAGATTCCAAGCACTTTGCCCCAATCTATTGAATAAATTTGCATAGAAATAAAATAAGTTGTTATTATGATGAGTTTGAGAACTTCTCAAGAGTTATTGAGCGTATACTTTGATTTTCAGTTGTCTATAATAATTATAAAAGCTTTTGAAATCATTAGTTTCTTACGTTTTAATAAATACCTACTTCAAAAGGATTGAAATGAATTTCATTTACGACGAATTAATTTAAACAATCACGAACTTTAAGTTTCGCTTCCAAGAGGTTTTATAGCATTAATAATGTTAAACCGATAAGGTGAAACAAAAATGAAACTATTGCCAAAAACGAAAACACATTTCAACATTATCCCATTTAGTATAATATTAATTAGGTACCTATATTTACCAACCATTACTTAATCTACTTATTCCCAATCTCCGCTGGGGAGAAAAGGGCCGAAGTGAAGCGCCGCCACTCTTTACGATCTAGAGCCAGCTCAGAGACATCCGCCCAAGACATCCCCGCCTGGCCCATCCTTCTTGATTGAGCGGTGTCATATTGTATATGTCGCAGGCATCTGGTTGAATCTCCTGTTTGATTGAACCACTAGCCCGTTCATTGGATGGCACTATTCAGTTGTATGACTAAAGGACAACTCGTCAAGTCGTTGATTGTAACGTTCGACGTCTTGACTGAACGTCATTCAGCGAAGTCGTTGAATGGGATATAGTATAGCAACTTTGTAATGTCTGGTTAGGGTGAACATGACCAGACAAGAGTCAACAAAAAGACTATGTTACAAAGCTCTTATCTCACAAACTAACTAAACAATAACAATAAACGTACCTTCATATTGTTGTTCATAATTATCCAGATTCGCGACATTTTTTTCTCACTCACTTTGAAACTATCCGCCCGCGGCGTAATAATAGGTAAATCCATGTTATCACACTATTTTAACACAAATTACGCACTTCAAAGCTAATTTATTTGCAAAAAATTAACAATATAGGTGCTTTTTGTGTCAGCTGTTAGCTGTTAGACGCCATATTTGTTTTGTTCACCACCTGACTGATTTTAAGTCAGCTAACTAGTTGGACGTTTTGTGACGCTTGTGCAATCAACGTTTGGCCTAGTCATACAACTAAGCAGCGTCATCCAATGAACGGGCTAGCGGTTCAATCAAACAGGAGATTAAACCAGATGCCTGCGACATATATATTACATAATAATAGACGCATTTTTCCTGAAATAAAACCGGCCAAGTGCGAGTCGGGCTCGCGCACAAAGGGTTCCGTAGCAGCAAATATAATAAACTTATTATGTCAATTTATACAACCAAAATTACAGTTAAATCAACCTATCTCAAAAACTAAAACCGGCCAAGTGCGAGTCGGGCTCGCGCACAAAGGGTTCCGTAGCTTAAATCAACCTATCTCAAAAACTATAAGAGATACTTTGATCAAACCAAAAATCGTTGAAAGAGTTAATAAGCATGCATCACCTCTATTTTTTTTAGAATTTTATACCCCGTAGTTATAAAAATAGAGGGGGGGGGACATACTTTTTACGACTTTGAGAGCTGATATCTCAAAAACCGTTCACTTTAAGAAAAATGTTTTTTAGAAAACTTTATATCATTTTAAAAGACCTTTCCATTGATACCCCACACGGGTATGTACATCGAAAAAAAAATTTCATCCCTCAGTTACATGTATGGGGGGCCCCACCCCCAATTCTTTTTTTTACTATTTAGTGTCATATTTTTGTAGCGGTTCATACAACACATATTCCCATCAAATTTCATCACTGTAGTACTTATAGTTTCCGAGTAAATCGGCTGTGACAGACGGACAGACGGACAGACGGACAGACGGACAGACGGACAGACGGACATGACGAAACTATAAGGGTTCCGTTTTTGCCATTTTGGCTACGGAACCCTAATAAGAGATACTTTGATCAAACCAAAAATCGTTGAAAGAGTTAATTAGCATGCATCACCTCTATTTTTTTTAGAATTTTATACCCCGTAGTTATAAAAATAGAGGGGGGGGGGGACATACTTTTTACGACTTTGAGAGCTGATATCTCAAAAACCGTTCACTTTAAGAAAAATGATTTTTAGAAAACTTTATATCATTTTAAAAGACCTTTCCATTGACACGGGTATGTACATCGAAAAAAAAAATTTCATCCCTCAGTTACATGTATGGGGGGCCCCACCCCCAATTCTTTTTTTTACTATTTAGTGTCATATTTTTGTAGCGGTTCATACAACACATATTCCCATCAAATTTCATCACTGTAGTACTTATAGTTTCCGAGTAAATCGGCTGTGACAGACGGACAGACGGACAGACGGACAGACGGACATGACGAAACTATAAGGGTTCCGTTTTTGCCATTTTGGCTACGGAACCCTAAAAATGACATATTATGTATCTAGCCTATCTGAAACCTAGTTAAACATTGTGAGATATGGCGTTTCGACTTTCTCCGTGTTCGGCATCATAAGGGTCACAGTGACAGTTAAATAAAGTCCATTTTTCTCTCCACCTTTAATTTGCAAGGTGCGGGTGCCTATATAAATAGAGTGAGTCGCCCGCGCGCCTCAGTTGTAATATCACCATGCAGAAATGACTAGGTTTCAGATAGGCTAGATACATAATATGTCATTTTTATTTCAGGAAAAATGCGTCTATTATGTAGTCTGAGCCTATCTGAAACCTAGTTAAACATTGTGAGATGTGTTTATTATCGCATGGTGGAGAGAAATCCAACTGTGACCCATAAGCTACTGATGAGTATATCAGTAGATAAATAATTGAATCTATAAATTTATAATGCATAGATTTCTAGGTGATAGATAAACTAAAAAGAAAGGTATAAGTATACATAAGACTTAAGTACTTCCTTATTATACCTGACTTGTCAGAAAATTATGGAAGGTATGTACCTATACATATAGGTAGGTATTTATACATATGGATACACACAGTGCCTCTTCGAAAGCAATACTTATAAGTAATTATTGATCAAAATCTTGTTATTGTCAAGGCAATATTTTTAACATACACTAGCCGAATGGATGGAACCAGTGAAATACTTTGCAACAATATTTAAAAGCTGTAAAATGTAGAATATCGATCCAGGCCGCTGGGGCTCAGGCCAGCACATGCTGACTAGGGTATGTAATTCTGGACTGACCTCAGAAATGCAGCAGCCGACCCTGAAGCCTCGAGGACCTGCTCAGTCAGCCCTGTACGACGACACGGCCTGCAACACCTGGCGCGGCATCTAGTCCTTGGAACGAGGAGTGGTGCTTGAAGGGAAGATAATTTTACTAAATATTTCAGCCTCATCAGCTACTGGAAAAGATTAGATGAAGGCTGTGACACTGGCGGATAACTAAGTATTCAGTTTTTCAAAACATGATGCAGGTCACTATATTCATATTCTAGATTGAAAAGTAACACACAGTCTAATTTTGTATTCTAACTAACTCGGTGGTTAACGAGTTCCTGTGCAGTCCTACTAGGAAGGAAAGTTATTTTATAAGCCTTTGCACCGATTTTGTGGGCTACTATCATTCTGTATCATCATGTGTGAATATTATGAGCTCTGGCAGCATTCCTTGGTAGATGACATCAATTAATAAAGATTGATTAACACAACAATAACAATTATAATAGTTGATAAATGAAACCCGGCTAACATGTCTTAACTGGGTAAGTAAATGATCAGTCATGCCACCAGGATAAGTAAAATGTTCAGTACTTCATATGAAAAACATTAACAAGGTCACCTTTAGGTATGTTCGTCAACACTAAGGGCAGGTCTCGGCCAAAACCTTAAGGCTTCGCCTTGTTGCAACTTCAAAGGTACGTAGGTAGGTACCTACTTACATTGTTGTAGGTTCGATTTTGAAACCATTAAGTCAACCTAGATAAAACAAAATAAAATAGCTCGATTAAATAAATATGGTACGTAAAGATGTTAGTTGTACCTGATCAGACCTGAACTGATGCAACGACAGCCAACATAGACTCTCTAATCTGTGGAAGCAACAATCATGGTGGCGGGAACATATGGACAGTTGGACGAGCCACCTCGAGCCTGACTTATCAATCAGAACTGACAGTTCGCCAACAGCAGATAGCTTGCGGCTATCTATAGGTAAACTTAGGTAGTTAGCTATACCCAAGAAAAAGTCCTTGGACATCGATATGACAGTGGAACGGCGAATAACTGTGACATTCTTTAAAACAAAAAGGCTTGTTGTTGTTGTTGTCCAGCTAAGGAAGGTTACCTACTTCAGTGACCTGGTATTGCATTCTGAAAGAACTGCGAAGAGTTAATATTATGACTAATAATTAATACTTATTTAGAAAGTTTTCAGCAAACTCTAATAAATCAAGCAGCTACCACGTCAGTCACCGCTGCCCGGTTATAACTCTGTACTAGCTTAGTAGATATACATATATACCAGTTCTAGCCTTCAGCTAGAGGCCAGAGAGCTCCTAAATGAGATGCGAGTACAGTTCTCCCATATTAATAATGCGCATACAAATCTTCGCAAACTGTCGTATTCCCGGAAACACCCGAATCATTGAATCGTACAAAGCACTTGCATTTTGATCCTTGTTCGAAAGAAATAGTAGTCAATATCATGTGACACATAATCGAAAACAATTTGGGCGGTCGGTGGCTGTCACCGATCAGTCAAGGGTCTCAAGGTCAAGATTAATATTACTTTTGTGGAATTATAAAGAGCTGCAATTACACATCGTTCTTGTTATTTTTTTCAAATGTGAATTTAATTTCAACTTAAATTATTTTTGACGATGCCATATTATGAGGCACATTTAAGAATAAAATATACGTCACATTGATAGACTTCACTTTGCCAATTAAGCCACACCCAAAAGACCAAGTTTGTAATTGTAATATTATTGTGAATGATCAGCGCTGTAAATAGGTACTTTTGAACTGAGATTTTAATGTAAACATTTTTATTAATGTGAAATAATCAGTGCTGTAAATACTTTTGAACTGAGATTTAAATTTTTTAATATAAACCTGTGTTTGAAATCCATTTCTCTTTATAATATAAACCTTGTGTTATTCAAACCTTCGTTCATCCATCTTTACATCAGCTTCAGTAAGACACTTGAAAAGTACCTACTGTAACATTTTCGAAGTAAATTTTAATATTATGGAATCGAATCAAATTTCGTTACTGATAAATCAATTATCTCTTTTAGCACCAATTACATAATTCTACTAAAATTTCATAAAGAAAATGCACTTAACCACTCTAAATACATAATAGTTTTCTAACGCTCGGGAATACGACCGTTGCCGAACAATGACGAAGATTTCTATGTGCATTATCAATTTTGGGGAACTGTACGAGCATGACACAAGTAATTTTTTTACTTGGTAACTAGTTACGTAACTAACTGAAAGATCCATAAAACAGTTGAGGATACTCAAAATGGAATTGTGAAAACGGCACGTCTGCATCTTAACCAGTCAGTCTAAGTAGTTTCAGCAGATACAGTGTTGAAAAATAGTTATGAAACGTTTGCGCCAGAATCGAATTAAAAATACATTTTCATTAGAGAAGCCGTTTAGGCATGAATAGGTACTTTCACACTTTGGATTGTGCTCCAAATGATGACCTTCGAAATTCATAGAAATTTAATGACGACTGCCATTGTTTATTATCTAGCCCCGTACATTGAGTAGGGCTGCGGCTACACGTGATGTGATACACAGTACACAGTAGGTATATGCATGTTCCCAGAATAGTGGAAGTTATAATTTTACCAAAAGGTAGTCGTCTCGTGCAAGAGCACCGTTACTCGATTTATTCGATAGACAACTAGTAGACAGCTGCTGCGTAGGAGGTTCACGCATTTTTCAACAAAGAGCTCGGATACACACTCACAATCCACTGGGACATAAGGAAGACAGCTAATATGGTGCCACTCAGAAACCGCGATGACACTCCGATCATGATCACCCGACAGTAGGATCATAATAAATTCGGTAACTTGTGAAGCGGTATGGTATAGCAACAGCGACTTTCACGAAATCAGGAATTAGCTTAGTGCTTTTAGGTTGAACACTCGCCGGTGGGATTCACTTTGCTCACAGCCGAGAAAAGAAAAGACTCAAAGCTGGAATCTGCCGATGTGTCATGACACTTAAGATAGTGTCTGGAGGGTCACTTTATATGACGAAAAACGAACTTTCAGTGCACTGCGGCGCGAGCCGCTCTCTCTGTTTGTATGTATTAAACGTGCCGATTGCACGACAGCTCTCGTTCGTTCGTTTCTCATCAGTATAGAGTAACGCTCCTGTACTTACCGTGCGTCACCATTCCCATGAGCAGTCCAATGATCTTTAGGCAGTTTAGAACAAAAGCTGCATTAGACAATTTCTTCAGCAGAGACATCGAAATAAAAAATTAATTGCACAACTATCCCCAGGAGCAGTCTACAGGTCACTTTGGGCAGTTCAGAAGAAAGCTGCTTTAATAGAATACCCTACCTCAGCGGAGGCATCAAATTGAAGTGCTATAACACTTTTAGAAGCGGTGCACGTTAAACGATTTGTCGTCATCCATGCCGATGCGGCTACGGCGACTGCAGGTGGTTTATCAGGCTTCGTTGGTGTGCGCTTGTATGGCTAACATGACCAACCTTGGCAGTAAACGTTCGTCTGCATATGCCAAAATCACTAATGAATAGCGCACGTTACTCGATACCTTCTAAATAAGTCACTCATAATGATGGCTGATGATGATCATGATGACCGTGCTAGCAATAGTGCAGGCGGTTCCGCTGAGCATAAAATCTCTTCCCAGACAGGGGGCGTTTGGATCTGGCAACCAGAACAGGAGTGCCAGGTGTGCGCAGCGATGCAGGTGGGATAACACATCCGCCAGGGCAGGAGTGCATGGCTGGGTCTATGCAGCGATGCAGGTAGCACAAACCGGTGGCCAGGGCCAGGACCGGGTGTACGCTGCGATGCAGGTGGCAAGAGACGGCGGCCAGGGCAGGAGCACAGGGCCGGGTGTATGCTGCGATGCAGGTGCCACGAGACGGCGGCCAGCGCAGGAGCACAGGGCCGGGTGCAGGTTACACGAAACTTCAATTTCACCGAATCGGCCTGCCTACCCTCAGCGGGTAGGTACCGGCGGATCACATTACTCGCCGCACATGCCACAATGTCCCAACATACTGAAACTCGGAGCCACGTGCTTCCTGTAAAAAATCCTATGACGGTCCTGGAAAGCTCCTGTTTGTAAAGCCTTACATAAGCTCTATAATCAAGTGCATTATTGTAATAGCAAAGTTTTTATCAACTGTTTTCAAAAAATATTAGAAATTGAGGGTAGAAAAATATATTTTTATTATTTTTTCCTGTATAAAATTAACATATGCTTTACTTAAAGCGGTCATTAATGTAAGTATCTAGCTCAAGCGCCACTAGTAGGACCGGAATATGTGATCAATCATCACCACGACTATTGAATCGGACCCTACTGCGTGGGATAAAAACCCCAAGCGCCGGAGCAATATGATCAGTGGCTGAGCTTTTAAAAGCAGTAAATAATAGCATTTTACTCACGGCTTATCAACTCAAACCTTCGTTGCGAAATCCTCAGCAATGGCTGTGTGCGCAGCAGCCGGCAGGCCCCGCGCCGCCTGGTCCGCATCACGCTACAGCTCCCGGCAGCGAGGACTCCGCAAATTCAATATTATATTTTTCCCCGTCGGAGCGAAGCCGACGAGAACCGTGGCTACATTGAGCCATTTTGCCGAAGTGTTCACTTCAAAAATCAAAAACCGGCCAAGTGCGAGTCGGGCTCGCGCACAAAGGGTTCCGTAGCAGCAAATATAATAAACTTATTATGTCAATTTATACAACCAAAATTACAGTTAAATCAACCTATCTCAAAAACTATAAGAGATACTTTGATCAAACCAAAAATCGTTGAAAGAGTTAATTAGCATGCATCACCTCTATTTTTTTTAGAATTTTATACCCCGTAGTTATAAAAATAGAGGGGGGGGACATACTTTTTACGACTTTGAGAGCTGATATCTCAAAAACCGTTCACTTTAAGAAAAATGTTTTTTAGAAAACTTTATATCATTTTAAAAGATCTTTCCATTGATACCCCACACGGGTATGTACATCGAAAAAAAAAAATTCATCCCTCAGTTACATGTATGGGGGGCCCCACCCCCAATTCTTTTTTTTACTATTTAGTGTCATATTTTTGTAGCGGTTCATACAACACATATTCCCATCAAATTTCATCACTGTAGTACTTATAGTTTCCGAGTAAATCGGCTGTGACAGACGGACAGACGGACAGACGGACAGACGGACATGACGAAACTATAAGGGTTCCGTTTTTGCCATTTTGGCTACGGAACCCTAAAAACCAACTGAGGCGCGCGGGCGACTCACTCTATTTATATAGGCACCCGCACCTTGCAAATTAAAGGTGGAGAGAAAAATGGACTTTATTTAACTGTCACTGTGACCCTTATGATGCCGAACACGGAGAAAGTCGAAACGCCATATCTCACAATGTTTAACTAGGTTTCAGATAGGCTCAGACTACATAATATATATAATGTAAATTTTTGAACCATGACAATGCCATATACATTATATAATTGTCATGGTTTAAAAATTTTGTAAATATATAATATGATATGATCACATGGCCCAAAACTTAACAAACTATAGATTCCTACTAAAATTTAAGATGATTGATGAAGTTTGATGAACTTGGACTTTAAACTGAGATTAAAATGATTAAAGCTAGGTACCTATATACATGATATCGACAACTAGTTCTCCGCCACCGCATAGTATCGTTACTAAGGTAGTCTAGAACTTAGATATAAGGCCGGCGGTACACCTATGATTAATTCAAAATATTTTTTACGCAGCAGAAAAAAATTTAAGATAGAAGTGAAATTGGAGAGAAAAAAAATACCTAACATTCGACGTTTGTCTGTAAATTTAAGAGGTAAGACTCCAAAAAAAAAAGTGTTTCTTATATCCCTAAAGTGGCGTATTGAGTTCACTCTTGTCTTGCTGAATTTAATCAAAATTTACGTTGTTAGCTAGTAGGTAATATTCAGATGCACTGTTAATATTACATCATTCGCGTCGTGAAGCTAGTTTTTTTTCCATTTTTAACCGACTTCGAAAAAAGGAGGAGGTTCTGAATTCGTCTGTATGTATGTTTTTTTGGAATAATTCGGTCACTGGAACTTTTTCATTGCTCGCTTGATTATACACTCATAATCGCAAACTTTGCGAACATCCTAAGAAAACGAGATGCAGTTTGGTCGGTTTCAATCGAATAATTTGTCGAAGCTAGGACGCAGTGCCTTGGCTAAGTGGCAGTCCAGAGTTTGTGTACGGAACAGCATACACTGTATTTTGGTTAGAAATTTCCAGGAGAGACCGATTTAGAAGATACGGGTAGTTCGGTTTGAGAGTATTTCAAGTAAACTTTAGTATGCGCGAGACAGGTTTGTGGGAAGTACCTGTAGATACGTAACTAGCTAACCATGTCTGTCTTCCTACTATTGCATAATCGTATTGGTACAAATATGTCAAATAAATAAAGTAGGTAAAATTTTTAATTATTTGACATTTATCTTTAATTTTTTTACCGTCACAAGTGGGATATTCATTGTAATAGGATATCCTATTTCATATACAATTCAACTATTTTACGTAGGTAAATATAAGTAAGAATATGAAATATAATGTAATAAATGTACCTAACTATTTCATAGATAGAAAAATACAATAATATTTTAAATCATTTATTCATTAAATTTTTCACTAAAGAAAATAATAATAATCATATTTCATAACTTTATTGCCAAAAAACAGGTTTGTAAATACTATTCTAAAGTACACACTACTATTCAATGATATTTTATATGGAAGATATACTTACATAATAATAAATACAAAATCATTTTACAATTATGTTAAAATTATTACATTTCAACTGAAAAAAAAAACTTAAGACTAGTCAGGAAAATTATTCATGGGAATTCAAGTTCAAAATATTACAAAAGTAGGTAGGTATATTATTTAGTAAAATTATTCATTTATTTCTGAAGCAACGGCATCTTATCACAGAACTATTAGTAGAGGATATTTTTATTTACAATCAAAATCATTGTTGTAAATTACTATACTGTGTGTGTTGTGTAGCCGTAGGTGCTTACGTCTCAGTAATATATGAACTACATTTTGGTGTAAAGCTAAGGACAAACTAGTGGCAAAATAAGATAATATTGTATTATTTACAGCTAAGCTTTACCGATTAATACCTATTAGAATTTAACAGAAATAATAAATATCTATAGAATCACTTAAACAAACATTTGCTGACAAAAAAATAATCCATAATCGACTCCCCATGATGTTAAGTACATTAAAATTGGGAGAAAACTAAATGCATTTTAAACGCAATCAATTTAACAATTTCTGCTCTAGAATATTTTGTTTTACAGCACTTCACTCTTTTACCAAATTTTCAATAAGTAAATAACAAATTGCCAAAGGACAAAGGCAGGGTTCTATGGACGTTTTGTACCACTATGGAAATGACGGGTTCCGTAATGAAAGTACCATGATTAGAGAGACACTGTACAGGTACACAAGTCAATTAATTACTAGATTTTTAGAAGCTGGGAGAAAAGAGAAAAACGGAAAAAAAGAATCTTTAAAATCTAGTCGCAAAGGAACGTAAACATTCATACAGGAAGAATGGAACGTCAAGTGAAGTAATGTTTATGTCAAGTACTCTGTGATTTACGTCATAAATGTCTAGGTTGGATCTCAGTATAATGATAAAAATTGACAAACCAGAGCAGAAAAATTGAAATGATAAAAAAATGTGTTATGTCAACAACTAAACGTCAACACTTGAACAACACAAGACGAACAACGTGAATAATAATATGTTAGGTATATCAAGTTATATGTTTACGTTTAAATAAATACGGGACGTGCAACGTACCTAATAAATATAATGATTTTATTAATATTATCGACTAGATCAGGCTACTACATTCATCATGGAATAATGTTATGAAGTTCCAACTTCTGAAGTTTTAAATTGCCATTCCGCAACCGGGATCTGCTATGCCATTTCGAAATGCTATATGTAAAGGTTCTACTATATGGGTATGCATTTGGCGAGTAATGTAATGAAATAAAATATACTGTTAAAAAGATCATTGTTTTATTTACATAACATAATTTGCCTGGAATCAACTTTAGGAATTTTATGTTCCTATTACCTACTCTATTCTATTCTCTGTTGGGGTGTAAGTACCCAGCACCTGGCTCTCTAGATGTGCTAAATCTAGATAGGTATGCAGGTTTCCTTCACTGTAAGTGTGATGGTATAGATTTTAATTAAATTCAAAGAACACATTGGTACATGTCAGCGCCGGGATTTGAACTGCAGAACGCAGTTGCTCTTCTCATATTTGACTCAGGTATTTATCATCCTATGGTTCATAGAAAATATTGTCAGGATTTTGCGTGTTCTTGTTCTGCTGCTTCTGCAGGTTCCTGATGAAGAAGTGGGACGGGAGCCTGCCGGGGAGGTGGAACAGGAACCGGGTCTGGTTCTCCCCTTTGTCACATTTGTTCTATATCTTCAGCAGTTTCAACGGTATTCAAAATATTAAATAATTAGGTTAGGTAATGGAAAATGAAATAACAACTACTATGACAAGATTGACAAGCAAGATTCAGTGTTATTAGATTTAAATATTCAAAAAATATCGATTATAGTGAATCGAATAAAGAGAAAAAGAAAATGGTTTACTATGGATAAAAGTCTTCAAGACTTAAATATAATCATATTTTATAAACCAAATGTACTAGTTTTGGCACAAATAGTACCAGAACATGTAATTTATTGATAAATAAAATATCTTTTGTATTTAAGAATGTATCGATATTTCTATTCAATTACTTTTTTGCTCGGATTTGCTGGTAATATTCCTAGGTCTGGCACCACTATTGTTACGTTCCGTTCTCTATATGTTTGTTTTTACGTTCCATTATCCTTAGATTTAAATATTCTTCATTTATATTTTTTTCTTTTCCCCCGGCTTCTAAAAATATTGTAATTACTGAAAATACCTTATCTACACTGTATTAATAAATGGTGAAAACATGGTTCTGAAACGCTCCAAAAAAAGGCGGTACGCCCACTGCCGTTCTCCTTTTCTAATAAGATAAGTTGCCGCAAAAAACATCAATTTCTTCATTCACCCAGCGTCATCTGAATTTGGTCGGGTAATACGGGCGCATGTCAATTCCGCGTCAGCATCGGGTTGATCATGATGTTGGCGAGCGCGTTCCGCCGCTTGCGCCACGCGCCCGCGCCCTGCGCGTGATACTGCAGCTGGCGGTACCACGTGCGCGTCCGGGAACTCTCCTCCGCCTAGAATAGAGGATATTTTTCAGTGGTTTTTTAATTGAAATATAGTAAAATTTTGAACATGAACGTCAAATGTGTGCGTGCCCTACTAATCGGTAGCGTAGTCTTGTTTATGAATGACATAAAACCGGCGTTAATAACATAACTAACTCAAAAAAAAAACTGAGTTCAGTAAAACAAATAAAGAAGATCTATGAAATAAGTATAATAAATACATAAGCCTTATTGAAACTGCTTGCAGTACTCACCTTAAAAATATACGAATCCTTAGTAGTAATCTCGTGAACCTCGAAGAAATGTTCGGGCTCGTGATCGGCGGCCACGACGCATCTGTCCAGGAACAGTGGCTCCCTCTGCAGCGTGTATCTTCCTGCCTTCTCCCTCACGAGCAGTAGTGCCGCCTCTCTCACTCCGCTGCGTGCGAATAGTGCATCGTTCTCTCTCTCTCTCGCCTCTCGGTCGCGGGCCTCGCGCGTCTCGCGAATCTCGTTCGTTTTGTGCGTTATCGTTGGCTGTAAAAAAATAAAATTGTAAATATTTTTAGAAATATTATGCATTCTAGGTATATTGTTTGTACTCTGGCAAAAACTGGATACATAAATGAACTATGTAGTGCTTTTCCACAAGGGCAATTTGAAATCAGTGAAATGAAAATGACCCAATTTCTATTATAATTATAGGTGATCGTTTTCCTACAGGATTCTCACATGAGAAAAAAACAAAAAATATAACACCAAACAAGGTATGGTCAATAAAGCTATATATTTTTGCACTTAAGAGCGAGCATTTTCGTATTTATGATACGCATAAGCCCGTATACATATTTTCCCTCCAAAACTGGAGCAATCCTGTATGAAGTGCAATTATGTTCACTTTGCTGACTGTCTGCATCATTATCAGGCTGCGTTTGCACCGGAGATGTCTGTTCGTTTGTATAACACAATAGCTTTGAAGTCAAAACCGTACCCCAATTAGAAGGCCGATTGAAAATCACATGCGAAGGAAGCTATTAGTAACAGGAACGTTCTAGGAACCGTACATGAATGTACCTTGAATATATAGTAGTACACAAAATGATACGAGTGGTTATATGTGCATATGTACCCCTATGATATAAGGCTTACGACAGACGTTCACGAAAAGCTTTGACTAGCCAACAGCCTAGTAATGTAATTTTCTATTTGATCACTAAAATATAATTATAATGTAAATTGGCCTTTACCATACACCTAAACACCAAACAAACCCTAGTCCAGCTGTAGTGTTGTCACTGACACTCCAAAAAGAAGAAGAACCTAGACCAGAAAGGCTAGTACAAGGCGCATTTAAGACGTGATAAGAGTTTTGCATCGCGCTCACTCACATCGCGCAGCCTCAAGAGCGAGCGCGACGGAGAAATCTTGTCACGTCTTAATAGCGCCCTGTGCTACCAGGGCTGCATATCAAAGCTCTTCCATAGTCGCTAGTAACTTTTATTTGGTTGAAATATTTGTTTAATTTAAAGAAATAGACAAGGTGATAAAACAAACTTTTTTTAACTACTTGTAATAATTCAATGTATATTTATTATCATTATTTAGTAGTGCTTATCAATATTATTTAAGATTTTAATAATTTATTATGATAGGTATTATAATTTTTGATGAACATTGTTAATATAATGCATGTCATGAGATGAAAAAAAAAAGAAAAAAAAAGTAAGTAACTAATTTGAAGCCCCTCTGGTTGCTGCGCCCTTACAAGGTGTCACATTTGTAACTAATGAACTCATTACCACCTAATTCCACAATGTGACTTGCAATAAATGAATTTGAATTTGAATTTGACAAACCTTTCCGTTGGTAACCAAAAGTGCGTTGATCGGCGTGAGTTTGATCGTGCGCCCCTTCCGCCAGTTGTTGTCGTTGGGCAGAGTGAACAGCAGCTTGCCTTCCATCGCGAACCTAAGAAACAGAAAAAAATACGAAATATAATTTTAAATTTGAAAACAAGTGATTTTATTTTTGTTTGGATACGCATTATTTTGCTACGAGTATCGTTACAGTGCGATCATGTCATTGTCTCCCGTATTTTGTAGGATTATACCTAATTTTGTATTGTGTCAATTATACACTCACGGGCAATGAAAAAGTTATATTTGTACCTATTGGAATCCTTTCGATGAGACAGATTAGGTTTATTAATTTAACCTGTAAGTTACAATCTGAAATTTTGCAATATTTTCAGCAAATATCACTTACAAAACTGCCTCACTTCCGAGGTTAAGGACGCGTAAGCATCGTGACGAAATATATTACGTCTAAGCTTAGTCGGGCTCCATCATACAAGATGCGATATTACGTTATGCCGCGCTCGAGCGCTTCAGGAAGCATCGTGTAGCATCCTGCAGCGCTGCACAGCTAATAATGCTGGGATTTCGTGCAAATCACACACTCAATGCTGTTGTGTTTACCTGCACACGATACGTCGCTTGCACGTTGTCGGTGCAGAAGTGAACTGATTTTAGATGGCCTTTCTGCGCTGTGTACTCTTTGAGAGGCCAATTTCGTTACATAGAGTGGTTAGAATTAAAATTTTTGGAATATAAATTCAGGAACCAGGTCAAAACGGTTTTTTTATATGTTGTTTTCATAACTAAAACTTATACCGATACCTACGTACGACATGCATTTCAGAGTTGAAATTCTATAGACAGACTGTAATAAGTAAGTAGATTGTCAGTCGGTGGTTAAAAGTTCATAACATCCAAATTTTACTTTAGGAGGCAAAGGTGAGGTACTCCGTACGTATGACTTTATGAAGAGCGATTAGTGAGACACAGTTCTAAGATAATTGAGCCCCAGCTGCTAACTTGGCTCTTGTCGAAATAGCTGGCACTTGAAACAATGGTTGTGATGAAGTTCAACTATGTAGACTCGGTACTTACTGCGGGTTCTATAACGCGTTTTGGAATCGGGAAATTGGGAGAATTCAACTTTGCTACTGTGTAAATGTGGACCAGTATTTTCACTTCCTATGTAACTTATTTTAATTAGACTTAGGTACAGCGATAATATTAAAGTGTGTTTGGCGACACAGCTTTTGGATAAAGGATCGCCTCTGGTACATTTATATTCCATTTAAAAAATACGTACGAATAGGTAAGTAATATGGCTAGAAACTAGAAAGATATGAATTCATTTGTATTACCTACATAATCATGTTTCATTTGAATCAGTCACTTCTTTACTTAAAGCTTTGCTCAAGACACACACACAACACAATCTTAAAATCCTAGGTAAGTATATATAAATTATATCCATTGCGCTATTTAAATTTACTGATAGATTTAAAAAGCTCATGGTGTCAATTGACTGCTCTCTTCATTTACTGCCACTTTCCTCAAGTTGAATTGATTTTACGACAAGAGGCTAAGTTTTCTCGGTCTCGTGGATAATCGTGTTTGTTTCAACAATAAGAAACTGGAACCTCAGAACAATTCCACTAACGGGGCCGTTCCATGCATCCACAATGGGAGGTGAACGCGCGAAACATCGTTCTGTGAAGTCATTATCTCGAGAAAACAAATGCTTATTTATAATTTCGTTAAGAATCTTTTTCGCGGTAACGAGATATTTTTAGCTTTGTAGTGAGTAGCGTTCTAAGAACTAGTTATTTAAGCAAAGCCTTTTTATGTGTCTCCTGTCTTTACAGGTTCATCTTGTTAACCTAAGTATTAGTAGCAATTTATAACAAAAATATTTCATAAAATAAGTTGATAGACTTGTTATTAATTAGGTACCTAATCCCAATTATGTTTATTGACACCCTATTGTATAAACGGAACCACACTGTAAAAATACCAATTCACGAGGCCACTATCATTCTGAGATGGATATTGGATACATTCTGTAGTACTATTATTTTCCCTCTAGCCTGGATTGGATATATCTAGTCCGATGCAAAGCTAGCTGCTGTCGACAGACTGGGAAAGAAAACTATCGTATCTGCCATCTGCTCCACTGGGGGACATGGGACACCAAGAAGAAGAAGAAGAAGAATCTGCATCAACAACCCTTACCGTGCGTCATCATGGTTCCAGTCCAGCACATCAACCGCCATCTTCCTCAGCCTGATATCAGCCACATGCAGGTCGTGCGCAGTTCGCCTCGCCGCCGCCAGACGGCGCCACAGCGGTACGTCTCTGGCCGCCGCCGCGGCCGCCGCTGCTGCCGCGTTCATCTCTAGGAGACGAGACTCCACGCAACGTTGGGCCGCCTTGACGTCGTCGCGCTCGGCTGCGCAGGCAGCCGTCGCTCGGTATAGTCGGGATAGGAGAAGAGGGTACTTGGTGACGCGCTGCACTGGTACCTGAAATTGGTTAGATTTTTCATTAGAGAGTTGTTCGTCTTCTGAGCGTGTCCGTGACAAACGCTAGAGTAAACTAGGGTTGTCACCGTAGTGTTAGGATTATCCATTCATATTGAAGGTTTTGTAAGAGAGTGGATGATAGACGATTGCAAGATTGCATGTAGATCTTAGATTTTAATGGATTATTATAATTACAAGGTACCTACTGAATTCGAAAACTATTCTGCTTATCCTTTCTCTATAGAAATTTTTTAAACCACTTACCATTAGAAAAGAGTTGAGGTTCATTCGGCGCAACACAACATTCTCCATCTGAGAGACTCGGAGGAATATCCTGAGTAGCTCCTTCTCTTTCTCGAGCCCAGCCAATAGCAGCGCGGCGCCGGCTTGCTTCACGCAGTAGGATTGGAACGCGGTCAGCATTCCAGAACATTCCAGAAGAATCTTGCCCACGTTCACTGTTAGAAGGTCCTGGAAAAGTAAACAACAGTTTTGTCCCTGTTCACAGAATCTAAACATTCTGTTGCAAACGTATACGGCAAGATACTCAGAAACATTATGAATATATCTACGTAATAATAAACGACCAGTAAAGCCATACGATAAATAAATAAATAAATAATAATATTTCTGCGTATTTTGATATTATAAGAATCATTGATCTGACTATCGGAACTATCGGTGTCAGCACAACCTTGATCGTTTGAAGGATTTTCTACCCATCTACAAGAAACCGAATACTTATGTTGTATGTTATTGGAAAACGGTAATTGGTTTTTCAACATACCTACCTCTTATTAGGTAAATTGGTACTAAACTAAACACAGTTCTAAGAGACAATTACGTTTTCTCCCGAAATTTGTGCTTTCTTCGTAAGCTGCTATATTATGATAAGTCTCCAATAAATAATAATGCGTATTATTGGATGCGTAGTTTGTGAATTGTGGAAGTAAAATAGTTTCATAAAATATTAGAAGTTTTATTACTTATCGTAAATGTATAATAAAAACTTACCTCATCGCCCTGCTCAACTGCGATCTCAAGAGCATCTCTCAATTTCTCTGATAAAACCTGATTGTTCTCAATTAACTCTTCAACGTTTAGAAATATTGCACTAAGTTGTTCCTGGTTCAACAACCCAGCCACAAGCATGGGCTTGTAAAACTCCTCCAGAATTATTTGCAAGTCACGGCCATATTTTTCTTCAGTTTCGACTATTTCTGTTAATATTTCCTTCCTTTCTGCTCTTTTCTTGGCACATTTTCGACATACTAGTGGCGCATACAAAGACCCTGTAATTCATTTTAAATTTGAGTTAGTAAGTTACTAATTGTAAATTCCATTTAACTATTGAGTAAAGAAATTCTTACCTTGTTCAGTTACTTGAGTCTCCACAGCAGTATCACAGTCCTCACAGAGATGTATTGGAGTATCTGATCCATTAACAGTATTACAAGGTGAGTTTTTCCCTTGCAACCTACTTCTTGATGATTTACTGGTTTCTGAACCAACTCCAGAATCATTCCTTTCAATTTCTGCCGATGTTTTCTTACAAACAAGAGACTTCTCTAAACTGTCGTGGTTGATGATTAATGAGTTATCTTCGCTAGAGTCAGACGCGTTTGATAGTTGACTTGTATTGCTGCTAAGATGAGAATCTATGATTTGACCAGATCGGCTGGACTCCTTCGATTCTTGAAGTATAACAGAGTTATTGTCACTTTCACACACATAAGTGGTTATGTATGTGTCTTCGTCATCGATACCTCTTTCTTTGGCATCGACTAAGTAGGATAAAATATCATATTTAGAGGCACCTTCAAAGATTGAGCGTGAACCATTTCGTTTTTCATCGTCGACATGAGTCAATGATAACGGCGGAGGGTTGATTGGTAAAGGCGGCGGCATATCACAAATTTCTTCATAAATCGGGTCACTGTTTAGACGTATCGATTCGTAGTGATGATCGTCATCGGTGTTGTTCGCTATTTCAATGTCACATAGCGCTGCATCGACCAGCATTTGATAAAATTTGGATCTTGTGGAGTTAGTATCGTCTTCAGTGGAAAGTTCACTAGCTGATGCATTATAACAATCAGACATAGGCTCCAAATCCGAAAACACTCCTACAGCACCGCTCTCATACTCCATACTTTCATAGGGAGCAGAGCAGTTGTTTTCATTGTCAACTGACGTGTCATTTTCTGGATTTTCAGACTCGTCGTTGGTACCATTAGTTTCAGGCTGTTGATTCTCTTCGCTTTCTTTTTCTTTGCACTTGGAAATATCTTCCTTTTTCATATTTTTCAGCGAACTCTCTATCAACTTCTCAATGGTTATTGCACTCTCTGCTCCTTCCTGGCTCTTAGTCTCTTGAAGTTTTATTAAAGAGTTCTCAATTAGTTTCTTAACAAGATCAGAATCAAGGCCTTCAGCTAAGTGGCCAAAGAAAGGGTCATCAAAAAGTTTGGCGACAAAACCCTCAGGTGACTTTTCTTCAATGTCACTGTGATTAAGAGAGGTATTGTCTAAGTCAGTTTCCTTCTTACCACAAACATGTGGAATCAAATTACGTTTCACTGCTTCTACAGGATCATTAAGAATTGAAGTAATATCATTGATATCAAAACTTTTTGTTTCAGATCTAGAGCTATTTTTATTTGTATCGTTGCAATATTCTTCATAAGTATTTGCTTCTTCAATTTTCTCATTATCATGGTTAGAAAGATTTGCGCCTATATATATTTGACTCTTTGTCTTTTTAATTTCCTTTTGTGGAGTGCCAACACTAATGGTCACAGTAGTACCAGACTGATAAGTATCACAAGCATTACCGTAATCTTCATTTACGACCACAGATGATAAATAAATCGGAGTGTCACTATTTACATTCATTGTTGAATAACATTCGTTTCCATTTATTTGAATTGATGTTTTGCGTGGCTCATTTTCAGTTTTTTCATCGCTGGGTAAAATATTCGTTACTTCAGGTTCTCCAGAATCAAATTGTTTAACTCTCAGTACTGTTTTTTGATCATAGTCATTTGCGTCAGACCATTCGTCACTGGTAGAGCTGTTGGAGTTGTTTCGAATAAAACGTGTCTTGACGTAATTATTCTTTTTTGATTTCAACCTATCTTTACATTTCAATCTAGGAGGTGGATCGGGTGACTCGGATATACCACGTCTTAAATGTTTTAAAACGTTTCTTGTTATGTCACTGCTGTCACTTATATTACCAGAATCAATGACTGAACTTTCATTACTGGTCGGGAATGTCAACGTTTCATGATGAATAGCTGCATTTTGTATGTACGATTTTGATGCTTGACTGTTATTATAAAATTCAGTATCATTAGAAGTCACTAAAAACACTTGACTCGTGTGGCAATGTTTTGGTTTAGGCCTCAATGCCATGGTATCCAAGAACTTTGGTGGAGATACTGAAACTGTTGGTGTTACTCTTTCAGACTCCGACCGACGTAGTACTGGTACTTTCGGGACATTATTATCTGAAATTAAAACAAAAAATATAATGATGTATACTTTTTTTATGAATAGTAAATTAAATTCAATACATAAAAAAATAATACTTCACCTTCAGGGATCTCTGAATTTTGAATATCCGACGATTTCACATGACTTTGTTCCGTTAGTTGCACACTATTATCCAGTACAGTATTTTCAGTCACATTACTCAAATGGACATCTTCATACACTCCACTATCATTACCACTTACTTCTTGGTTAATGATATCGGATATTTCAGCTTCATCTAAATGACCTAAACTATGGCTGACAACATCGCCCTCTGCGATAATATCCTCTTCATTTTCAATGTGAACATCACCGGGAATGCCACGTACAGTGTTTTCCTGCAAGTTGAACTCGGCAGTATAAATAATCTTGGTTTCCTCATTTTCAACCAAGAACTGCACTCTCTTTCGTTGTAGAATTGTACTCGATTGAGTTGTGACAGTCTTATCATTAGGCTTTGGAATATAAAACTGAGATGAATAAATTCTTTTGCCTTCAAATGAAGTTTCAGAAGATTCTGATTTATGTGTGTTCTCAACCAAATCGTAGTTCCTAGGTTTCTTCAGAATAGATTTTATCGTATCGTTATTTTGATTTCTGGATTTAGTAAGCCTTATTGTATCGTTATTTGATTTACGAACGTAATTTCTTTCAGGCATTCTTTGATTATCACTTTCACTGTCATCGTCAGTTTTTATATTTCTAGCTCTTCTAGGTGGTCGTTTTGGTGATACACTCTTTTGTTTAGTTCTATTGTTCGAAGAAATATTCAGTACCTTCTTGCTTGTATTTTTACTTAAAGAAACTGACTTCTTGTTTTCGGATTTAATATTTGGTAATGATAGTGATGATGGTATTTCTTGAGTTTTGAGTTCATAATGGCTGAGATCGTAATTAAGATTAATAGGATCGTATATTGATACTTCATTTACACTGCTAGATTTAGTTTCATTTACTACACGAATTCTTTGTCCACTAATGGCTTTTATATTTGTTTCAGATTTAGATTTATTCAATGACTTTAAATTTTCATTTTTAATTAATGTGTCATGCAAAATATCACCATAATCATCGTCAAATTCAATTTCAGCCAGGGACTTCATCGTGGAACTTGGTTTCACTAAATCGTAAGGATTTATGTCACACGATAAAATAGATTTTTTTGGTTCATTAGAGCTCACTTCTTCTTCCTCTACCCAAATGTTGTTCACCCTGGCCACCGATTTACTTCTACTCTTTCTCAGGGTGTCTGGACTCGGTCTCTTATTTTTCATTCTACACGGGCTTATGCTCTTGGCCCTGGACCGACTCGTAGAAAATTGACTCCCTATCCGAGCTTCATGAGGAGGTGCCAGCCTGCTCCTTCGCATCAAGTCATACGGGTCAGTTTCTCCTCCTTGCTTAAGTATAGATGGCCTCGACTTAGTGCTGGGGATTCTAGCAGTCCCCGCTCTCATCATACCATTAGCATCCCTGGTGACCTGTGGGCCTCTGACCGTGCCCCCGACCAGCAGCCGCGGGCTGTCAGCAATGGTGAGAGGCAGTCGAGATCCCTTACATTTCTTACATATACTGACTTTGGTAGAGCTGCTTTTCTTGGTGCCGTTCAGGTATTCGGGACAGGAACATAGTATGACGGCGTAGTTGTGGGGAGTCGGTTTCTGCGGTGTGCTGATGAGGACGGGCCCCGAGACGTCGGAGTAGGCGGAGAAGACGCTGGGGCGCGCGGGCGGCGCGGCGGCGCGCACCGACCCGTACAGCCACGTCTCCGCGTACTTCATGGACTTGGACAGCGACGAGCCGCCCGGCGCGCTGACCGTCCCGTACATGTACAGACTGTCCGGAGACTTGTCCGGCGATTTGCTGCTGCCAGAAGTGTTCAGCTTCAACTTCGACGACCATTTCTTTGACCGCGTGCTCTCTGCGTTGTCACTTATCTGAAACAAAACAAAAGCAGTTGAAATACTGGATAGGAGATAACTAGCATTGTTCTTTATGTTGAGGGTGCGATATCTTGACACGCGATCAATGGTATTGTGTTCGAATTCTCGGGGTTTTGTGAGGCCTATTCAGACGGAACGTTTTTGTCGCAACATTTACGCAGCGCATATCTCACAGTGTTGTTGAGAAAGTTCTTGTAGCACAATACAAGTGAGTCTGAGTGCAAAATTCTCATTAATAGTTCAACTAAACAATGAACTTTCGATCATGGTAATTGTCACTTTCGTACAATTTGACATATTGCACGTAATTCTCGTTATCAGCTGTCTAGACGGATGATTATCGTTAACACCTTAAAAGCCAAGTGAAAATTACCATTACTCAGTAATAAATTAGCAAGTTTATATTCGAATATAAATTTATTTTATTTAGTTACATCGTTTATATTTTACATTAAAATAAAGTGATAACAACAATGAAGAAACCATTCAAAAGGTGCGAATCATAATTTTCAGAATCACACCGGTTGATGCCAGAATTGTTGTGGCAAAAAATAAAATTACACATTTTTGACTTTATTATTTATAGTAAACAGGTATGATGTATAATGAACCATAACAAAAAAAAATGTATGAAAATTCAGTATAAAATGTGTCAAAATATCCAAGTAACAGACAAAACATTTTTAAGTAAGAAAATCCATCACGAATTCTCTAGGGTAAACATAACATTGTTGAATTAGCACAAAATAAATGGCCGACTATTTCAGATTAAGGTGTATCCGTGGGGAGAAGGATCTCTTTCTAATGAACTGATCATGAGTTTGGGCGTCCCTCGGCGTTGTTCATTAAACTTTAATGACGGGTCTTGGATTATAATAGATCTGAACCCTTTTTACCCGCCTAGACGGGTCTCAGGTATATTTAGGTACCATTTTAGATGTGTTTTATATTAGTTATATTCGCCTAAAATTTCGCATTCAACTCACTTACCTGAGGTGGTAAAATTGCATCTCATTATGGCTTTACATCGCTAAGAGCATCACAGCTTATTTTTTTTAAAGTATATACATTTAATGATATCTGAGTACACCAAAATAAATACTATCGAAACTAGGTAGATTTTTTAACATATCTTTTCCCATAGCTTAAAATCAGCAGAACTCAAAATTAAGGGCAGGATTGACACGAAACAACGTAGCGTAGAGTACCTATTATGAGACAGATTCGAAATCGGAAACGAGCGGCCAACATTGACAAGGGCAAGCGAAACCTCCACCCTACCTCCACAACCTCCACCAACCTCCACGGACCTCCACAAAGGTCGCATCTCTCGCAATAGGCCGGCCGGGTTACCAATTAGTATTTTGCTTGTCAACGTTAGATTACCCCACATATGCTGGGCATACGTGCGTTGGATTGCGAAAATGTTTGGCTTCGTAAATTGTACACAATAGAGGCCCTGGCTAGGCCTCGTCATCGGTAATTGAAATAGGTAGTGATGGTGTAATACTGGACAGATTGTGTATGAAGGGGAGGAAATCAGGGTCCAGTCAACACATTCTCAATGGCTTATAAGTTTTTATATAAAAGTAATACCTGAAAAAACGATGACAACTATATTATCAGCAAACTACTTGCTAAAATATCATATTTGGTTTTTCAGGATGTACCTAATTGCTAAATGCTAACGTTGCTCCTAAGATAATTAACTATGTAATATATCAAGTGAGAATACATTTTCCTACACAAAAAAAAATGTATTTTGAATTCTGTAGATAACTCCTATCTAAAACGAACTATCTTGCCCACCCGTAGCAGCCAATATCTACCATTGCATCCCGTGGTTTGCCAACTATAGACTCCGGCCATAGGGGGTTACTCTATTTAACAAAAAACTAAGTTTCGGATCGCTGCTGCGCGAGCCACGACTCTATCTCGCAGTATTAAACGCGCCGATTGCACGACAGCTCTCGCTCGTCCGTTTTTCGTCAGTATAGAGTCAGCCTGCGTAGTGAGTTAACGAAGTTATAATGCAATCTGAGCGGGCACCAGTGGCTTTGAATATCCTTATTGAAGTTGCTCCAGAGAATGGCAGAGTAATGGCTCCGCTTGATAGACGGGAGGTGTGGCGGTTTGCTACTGACGTAAGTGGAACTACGTTGTGACGAGAGCGGAACTACGGAACTACCTACCAAGTGACAATAACGTGCAGTGTTTGTCACGTAAACTGTTACTGTAGTAAAAGTTTTGAAGCCATGTAAGACCGGTACGAATAAACTGCCCTAGTCGACGGCATACTACTTAAGCTAAGGACACTATAAATAAATAAAAACTGCGCAAATATCAAAGTTCAGAAATATCAAAACCTCAACATAGCATAAAGATGCGTAATACGTACAAAATGCCAGCCCACTTGACTTTTTACACCGCCCGTAAACTCAAGAAAAATGTCCAAATACTTCTCTCCAAGTGTCATACGAATAAAAAACCCTCTAGAAAGTTACGGCTTTTCACATAAAAATAGACTGATTTTACACCTCACCAAGATCTTATAACCCAATTTTATATTTGAACGTAAAACGGTTTCAATAAAATTTAATAGGCCCGTAAATGTCATATTTTATGGTAGTAAATAGACAAAAAATATATTTTTATTCATTGGTTCTATAATAATATAAGTATATTAATAGTTGCAGAACTAGATGATAAAATGTATGCCAAATTGTGGCAAGTGCCAATCTAGAAACATTGTCACTCTTAAATTTAATAAAAATGTATAGGTATCCGGCAAAAACAAAACCAATGTATTTTTCATTGAAAATAAGCTAGCACGTACATCACGGTACATGTAATAAATTCATGCATTACAACTGTGCAATGGAATATTCAAAATGTGAACTGAAACTTTCGTATTTTTGCCTTTGCAATACATTTTTAATTCGAATTTATTTTATTACTGCCAATAAAAATACTGATCCGAAAAGAAGCTTCTCGTTCGAAAATTGTATGAAATATTTTTGAAGTTATTAAAAAAATACGGGGTAAGTACTTAGGTACATAACAAATACGATCAAGGTGTTTTAAAAAACTATTTTATTTTTAAATACTTTTATTAAGTTATCATGTTGTTTTGTTTCGTTCAATAGAGTTTTTGATTTGGTCTCCTTTACAAGGTTCTTTTTTTTCAAATACTCTATTGACAAAACGCCCGTATTCGGTCGTATTTTTTCCAGCCAGCTAGCCATCGTCAAAGGGGTCCTATCGGCGTTCCGTCTATAGGAGAAATATATGGCAGTAGGACCTGCATGGGCACAATGGCATGTGATCATGTATGGGTAGATAGATTAGACAAATATATACGAAAAATTTAAGCACATGATATGCAGGTCAAAAGAACAACCTCTCTCTAGTTATAAGTATACAATTGTTATCCTAGGAAATAAACATTTTTTTCTCCCACACAAAATGGCTCAGTTAGTATATTTTTTTTGTGTTTCTTGGGTAAAACTGTCAGGTTTCACTAAAGTCGACGACCGAATGGCGTAGTGGTTAGTGACCCTGACTACTGAGCCGAAGGTCCCGGGTTCGATTCCCGGCTGGGGCAGATATTTGTTTAAAGACAGATATTTGTACTCGGGTCTTGGGTGTTGATATTTATATTTAGTATCTATCTATCTATGTATTTGTGTAGATATATCAGCTGTCCGACACCCATAACACAGGTTCTGCCTAGCTTGGGGTCGGATGGCCGTGTGTGAGATGTCCCCACATATTTTATTTATTTATTTGTTTATTTTTAGTATAACTTTTATTTTTATTTTATTTATAATTAAGCATGCTCATGTAATTTGCGTACGTATACATATAATATCTACCTCAATAGTGGGCACATCATATCCTTGTATAACCGATAGGGGGCAGGAATGAGGTCGGATATCTACGGGGAACTCACATAGAGTAAATACACGGGGTCGCACTATATGACGGAAAACTAAGTTTCGAAGCGCCACTGCGCGAGCCATGACTCTATCTCGTTGTATTAAGCGTGCCGATTGCACGACAGCTCTCATTCGTTCGTTTTTCGTCAGTATAGAGTGACCCCCCTGAGTCCAAACAGTGCGGGCCCCGTGGATATAGAGCCAGATATTTTATTTACGGGATATAAAGTTTTTTTGTACAATGCTTTTTCGTTCAAGAATTAACTGCGTAAAAATTGGATAGCAAACTCTATTCTCGTGTATGCAGGCGTGTGAAGCGTGTACCAAATAGAACTATGCTTTTGCGAACAAAGTCGTACAAACTAAGCGTCCTTGGGCGAATTATGACGATAAAAGGTATACAGGGAGTTGTGATACCTATACTAAGCCGAAATGGGATCATTCTGAACAAATTTTCTTCTACGACTTTTGAAAATTCGGCTTACTAATAGCACTTTTGCAAATCCCTGTAGAGTCTGACTAAGGTTTGTCACCTGGTGAAAGGATTCTGATCACTCTCTGATTCCGCTGGGTAGGTACCCAAGGTTTATTTACCGAAACCTTAATAAGAAAAAAGTTACGGCTTTCAATCTGGTTTTAGACACAAACACACCTATACAATGATACTCTGATACAGTATTGGCACTTATTCAGCCAACGTATAACCCCACACTTATTCACCGAGCAACATAATCAGTAAAGGTGACCCCACGTATTCTACGACGCACAGCATAAAGATAACAAAATGGCCGTCGCAATCAGAAGGACCCGCTAATAACTTTATCCCGCGTCGCTATCTTTGTCCACGCTTGGTTTTGTGTCCGGTAAAGTCCGGTTATAACGGATATCGCGGTATAATTAGGCTGTTATTGCAAAAAAAGGTGAGAAGGTTTGGACAACTGCGGAGATTACAAAATGTTAATAATGATTAAGAGTACGGATATTGGTGATAGTCATGTAGGGCGCCTATACCTAGGAAATATTCGTATATTTAGGGCGTGTTTCACAATGTCTGGTTAGTGCCTACTTGATGGATAAACTACATGCTGTCACTGTCAACAAAATAATAACAGAGAGTGACAGCATGTATTTTATCTCACATGTAGCCATTAACCGGACTTTGTGAAACAGGGCCTTATTAAATTAAACTATTGAGGAAATGGTAAACGTAAAATGTGACACATGAAATGGGATGTTGTTTTAACCAAAGCCGACACTTATTTTGGTTGCAGAAGCCTCTCTACTGTGTCCTAATTCCCCACAGTGTAGCCTGGATGACCCGTTGTTGAAGGCTACTGTAACGATTGATTGGAAAAATGTTACCAGGAACCTTTTATTTTCACATTGAATAACATGCAATTTTCGCCGTTCAAATCATCGAATAAAAACATTCCCTAAATTGTTTTCAGTCTCTACCTTTTTTGGTAGAAAAAAATATCTACATTCACATTACGGCGGTATTATCGCGGCTTATTCTCCATGAAAGCCGACCGAGGAGTGACGTCACAGTTCCGGCATTACTTTAAAAATTGCGCGCTAATCCGCGAGTCGGGGGCATTCATATCGGATTGAAAAAGGCTGCAGCCGCGAAACCTTAAAAGCTGTTCGTTCGTTGGTATCTTCGTATTAATTTAAAGATACGTTATTTTTACTCGAAAACTTCTTAGGTCAGAAATTACCCGAATAGAAAATCATCCCTAGGTTTCTTTACACATAACCATTTAAAAAAAAAGGTTGACCTTCAAAATAGCAACATCTTAATATTCCACACGTGGTGTTTTAGAAATAGTTTTGCATCTTAAAATGGATAAATATGCATGTCATTAGGAACAAACAAACATTTTGTTCTTCCTTGTAAAATCGTGAGGGATAAAAACCAATAAAACCGCAAGAATAATAGTTGACATCGCAAAAAATATGTCACTGCCTCACAGGTAGCGCGGTCGTGTTACTCTAGATTGAGAAAAAGCGAACGAACAAGAGTTGTCCTGCAACCGGTGCGTTCACAGAACTACAAGGTGGTGGTTCACAGAACTACAAGGTGCGTGGTTCACAGAACTACAAGGACCTGGGCGTACAGTTAGATCCAAACAACTTAATAGTTGGCAGCGAATACATTTATGTACCTTGGCAGCCTAACAAACCACCTAATGATTCTTTCAAAGAGTGATAGTTGATTAGTTTGACAAAAGCACAAAAATGCCAATTATCGCTGCCATCTTCAGAACTATCACCATCTTATTTTATGGAAGTATGTACAGTCTTGGTAAGCGCTACAAAACTTCGTTGTCCGTAAACTAGAGTGACCACACAGATGCGGTTTCAGTAACCCTACCCGCAGTTACTCTGTGAAAGCGGTCGACCAATGAGCAACGAGAAGGATCGAGTGACCAGTTTGTCATACGCACAAGTCATACGTTACACTCGCGTCCTGTATGGTGGCTGGTGGCGGTGGATGACCTATTTCTACGCAAATCATCATCATATTATATGACCTCCTTACTTGGACGGGCACGAGTCTCCTTCCAATGAAGGAACGCTGGCTTAGTGCGGGTTTTACGCGACTATATTATAGAATTAATCCTTTTCCCATGGGATTCGTGAGAATCCCGTAATACTATGGGGATAATGTAGCGTTACAATTAATGGTAATTAATTAGAAACTCTATTGATTAATTTAATTATTCATTATTGGTCTACACGACTAAAAAAGTATACATGCAAGATAGTCAACGCACAGTAAGATAGTTATTCCGGATTTAAAAAGCATTTTCCAAATATAACGTACTATAAAATAAAAGCCAAAATAGTCTCAACACAAACATTTACACGAAATATTATAATTATTTAAAATATTCTACGAAATCTTCGCTTCGACTACGTTGAGCCGTGTCGCCGCTCCGCGCTACGCACCAACTAAAAACTTCCGCATGACGAGTTTTATCTCGTCACACGTATAATAATTCACTCCAGCCTTGTCTCGAGTCTTTATTTATTTATTTCCAATATTCCCAGAGAGTTTACAGATTTAAATTTTATTAAGTAATATGTGGGGACATTTCACGCACGGCTATCCGACCCCAAGCTAGGCAGAGCCTGTGTTATGGGTATCGGACAGCTGATATATCTACACAAATACATAGATAGATACATATTAAATATAAATATCAACAACCAAGATCCAAGTACAAATATCTGTCTTAAAACAAATATCTGCCCCAGCCGGGAATCGAACCCGGGACCTTCGGCATAGCAGTCAGGACCACTAACTATCTACGTCTGGCGTACCCTGAATTATTGCATAGTCAAATCAAATCAAATATTTGATTGACTTCAAGTGTAAATTAATGATCGTAAAATAAAATAGGACCTACCTACTTACGACTTGATACCCATAATGGGCATTGCAATCAACTTAAGCAACAGTATGAATCAATAGTCAGTGATTTCATTTAGCCAAAGTGAGAAAAGTAAAAGGTAGCTTTATAAATACAACTATAGTATAACGCGGGCCTCAGTGATCGTAACTGATCGCTGAGGTTAAGCAACAACTGACACGGTCAGCCATTGGATGGGTGACCAATTTCAAGTGGTGCTTTTCTGGACGCTTCCGTGCTTCGGACGGCACGTTAAGCCGTGGGTCCCGGTTGCTGCTTCGGCAGCAGTCGTTAAACCTAGTCAGAGGCCTTCGGGCGGCTTGAAAACATCTGACAGTCAGGTTGCCCACTTACCCGACAACTCTCTCAGCACAAGCTTGCTTGTGTTGGGGTCCACCAACCCGCACTTGGCCATCGTGGTGGACTAGGCCTAAACCCTTCCTTCATTGGAAGGAGACCCGTGCCCCAGCAGTGGGGACGTAATGGGTCGTGACTCGTGATGATAGTATAACTATAGTTATAAATACATATTATTAGAAACGTTTGAATATTATATTAGTAGAAGGGCATTGTGGCCATCTAGGGCAGTTACAAGAAAATCTAGGTTACACAGATCAAATAGCAAGGACTGGATATAGGACACCTACCGACTGAGGTTACAAATCTAGTTTGGTGGTAGTCTGTATACATAATTAATTATTATTACCCATATAGCATTTCAAATACAGTTAAGCTCCGTAATACTTTAAACCCACGTGAGCAATGAAAAAGTTCTACTTGCAAATTGCCGATACCAAATGCTCTGTTTTTTTTTATTAAAATTTTAAAATAATATTAACGATTTTATTGGTTACTAGCTGTTCCCGCGCGCTTCGCTTCGCCTTAAAAAGTTTTCCCGTGGGAATACCGGGATAAAAAGTGGCCTATGTTCTTTCCCAGGGTCTAGACCATATGTATACCAAATTTCATTCAAATCCGTTCAGTAGTTTTGGCGTGAAAGAGTAACAGACAGACAGACAGACACAGTTACTTTCGCATTTATAATATTAGTTAGGATTAGGATATTTTGATGACGTGTTAAACATACTGTAATATTGCAGATGTCGTCATGTAGCTAGCATTTTCCGTTCAGGAGCAATGTGGCGCTATTGTCACTGGAACTTTTTTATTGCTCGTGAATGTATATTTATTTATTTATTTATTTATTTAATACTTTATTGCACAAATATAACATAAGTGTACAAAAGGTGGACTTAATGCTAAAAGCATTTTCTACCAGCCAACCTACAGGAGGTACAAGAAAACAAGTAGAAAGGTGCAAAAAAAAAAAATTAAACAGGAAAAACTAAATATAGTCACTAGATAATTAAATTAATAGAAATACTTACATAAAATATACTTACATATTATACTATAAATTATATATTATTATTATAAATTCTTTATTGCACATAAAAACATTGTACAAAGGCGAACTTAATGCTAGTAGCATTCTCTACCAGTTAACCTTTGGTGATGTCGAGAAAGTGGTTGGTAGTGCGATAGGCTGAGAGGAGAGAAGTTATTTACTTTAATCGAGACACAGAGATATACTTACTTATACATAATAGCTATACAAATTATAGTATGTATATATAAATATATACATACATAATAATAATATTCAAAGAGGTACACGAAAATGCTATTTATCTAACTTGCTGAGAAAATGAGCACGGGTTAGTCGCTTGAAGACATTGCGAGAAGGAGCTTTCCTAATGTTCTCGGGAAGATTATTCCAAAGGCGCACAGCGGTGACAGCGAAAGAGTCTGACATGAAACCTGAATGGAAGGAGGGCAGTGCTAAGAGATGATTATGGGAGGAACGGAGATGACGAGTGTGAGTGTCAGAAAGAAAGCTAAACATGGACTTAAGGTAAGGGGGAGTATTTGGCTCGTGGAGAACAGAGAAGAGGAGACATAGAATCCGTAGATTTCTACCATCTCGAATGGGGAGCCATTTAAGCTGTGCGCGGTAGTGGGACACGTGATCATATTTACGTAGCCCAAAAACGAAACGGATACAGGTGTTCAATAAGCGTTCAAGCTTATTGAGGAGTGCCTCGGTCAAATCCAAATAACACACATCCGCGTAGTCCAGAATCGGTAGAAGCAGTGAGTTGACTAATGCTAATTTGGTGTGTTGAGGAAGAAAGTTTTTAAGGCGCAGCATGGAGTGGAGAGAAGCGAAAACTTTGCGAGACACCTTTTCCAACTGTTGCTCCCAGCTCAGGTACTCATCGATAGTCAGACCTAGGTCAGTTACAGCTGGAGAGAAGGGAACCACACGACCGTCAAATTGAACTGGAGGTACAGTGTTGTAGTCCAGACAGGATAAGAGTCTTGAACTACCAATAATGATGGATTGGCACTTTTTGGGGTTGACGGAAATACCGTAATTCTGTGACCACCTCAGTATCTCGTCGAGATCACCATTCACCCCAGCAATGCCAGCATCCAGTTCGTCGATTTTAACATGGCTGTAAATCTGCAAGTCATCGGCATACAAGTGATAGGAGCAGTGAAGATTAGACGTGACGGAGTTTATAAATGTAGAAAAAAGCAAAGGAGAGAGAATACCGCCTTGAGGAACACCAGCAGTCAAGTCAGCCCAATCTGATTGAACAGAAGGACCACTGCGTATTGCCTGCTGGCGACCTCGAAGATAAGAAGAGAACCAGCTGATAGCAGGAGCGGAGATCTTGTGACATTCGAGTACGGCGAGCAACAGGTCGTGGTCGACAGCGTTAAAAGCGTTGCTGAAGTCGATCAGCACCAGAATTGTCACCCGCCGATCCTCCATGGCACACCTGACATCTTCTGTCACTTTAAGCAAAGCTGTGGTTGTACTATGGCCTGAACGAAATCCAGACTGGAGAGGGTTGAGGAGGCCGCCGTTGGTGAGAAATGAGGTGAGTTGGCGATGCACGATTGATTCTAGTATTTTGGACAGGAAGGGAAGTATGGAAATAGGACGATATTCATTTGGAGCGGAGGGGGTTGGAACTTTAGGAAGAGGAAGGACGTAAGCTTTAAGCCAAAGGTTAGGAAATTGTCCTGAGGACTATTTTGACTTTGAGGAATATTTAGACTATTTTAATGCATTAATATGAAAGCTTCACGCCTAAACTATACATACGATCTCTTCAAAACTTATAACACCCCAGCGAATGTCAGAAGCGGAAGGAATAATTTACAGAATATAATTATATACCTTGTTGACTATAGCACCAACTTCTATGGTCCTTTTCAGTAATTTTCAGGAGTAAAAGGTCAAACATCCAACACACCGTGCTACCAGTGAAAAAAAATACTTTTACCAGAACAAAGAGAGAAAAAACCTTAGCCAGGCTTTTTTATTTATCTAAAAGCTGCGAGAAATATCGGAACAAAAGTAACAAATCTTGACAAAATACCTACTTCACTCGAGCCTTATTTTGTTACTATAATAACCTATTGATATCGCTATAAACTTACATGAACTGAAAAATAAATTAAGGAGTAGCTTATCATTATGACATGGGTTGTAAAAAACATCATGCCCAGCCCATACCATCATGAATTACAAATTCACTGAAGTTTAGTTATTTGTTAACGGCTAGCCCGAAAGATGGCAACTATTTCCAAGGCTAGCAATATAAATGAAATTATGCTGATGATAAAAACTATGAACTGCATTATGCCTCTGCCTTATTTAATAGTTCAGTCATGAAGAAAATAAAAGTATAGCTTATATTGTATCGAACGACCGATTACTCAATCCAATTAAATCTCGTGATAGTTTGAAACTGATCGTGATAGAGATGGATGTAAGGCAATAAGGCTTCCCGGTCACTGTGGGAGAATGGCAATCGGCGAGGCACTACCCCATCGGCCGGCACGCGCCTAGCTATTTATTTTCTTTATCTTGTCGTTCTGGATTGAGCATTTTTGTTGAGGTTATGTTATAAACTCGGTAGAGTCAGTGGGGTTTTACAAGTTTTCGATTGCAGGTTTCTGTTTTGTATTGTATTACTAATTAGATACGTTCGTCACTCTTGAAGGATTCATACTGTACTTGTTGTAAGAAATATATTCAAAGGAAGTATAATACTGATCATGAAAATATTGTAATAAATTCTATTCTACTTTGCAATTCAAAATGTTAAGTATTATTAACGGAATGTTAATATTGATAATTATGTCAAAATTAAAACCCTTATAATTAATCCAAAGGCCTTCTTGCGACTTAAATTTTGTAATGAGCACAATTTAATAGGAATTCTAATTTAAATTTGAGTTCAAAACAACGGATTACGAGGTTCAGAGTTTGAAACCTAGACGTGGATTCAACTTGGAATAAAGCAATGGTAATATGAATCACACATATTATATTTATATTTGAACTTGAACCCTTTGTGATAGGGTGAAAGACAATTAAAGTGTTATCATAATCTGAACACATCCAATACAGCATAACGTATTTATTTTTTATCTGAAACATGATCCAATATGGTTAACAATATTTTTGGTCAGAACTAAACTCAGTTACAGATGCATACACCATATACACAATATTATATATTATACCTACACATATTATACACAAGTTAACTTATAGCACCTCCATTATTCACCGGGTAAAAGGTAATGGGGTGGTTTGGTAGGATGTAAGTATGTGTGCGTAATATGTATGTAATGTATTATATTTTCATATCTTACAGATAAACTGCATGTGGCCTGCATACTGACCTGAAACAATAAATTAAATTATTAGATAAGTATTACATTATTTTAATCTTTAAATACAAAAAAAAATGCTTCATATTTTCTCACAGCTTAAAAAAAAATTAAATAATTATAATTATATTCTGACTAGCCTGCCGGGCAGTGAGCATATTTCACGCCCATGCATTTTCTCAATAATATAAGTACCTAGGTACCTACTAGAGTTTTATTATTAAGTGCCAGTCGGACATGCCATTTCATTCCGCAGCTCCAACGCCTCGCGATTTGTCCGCTGATTTAATCGCGAAGACGTGACAAATGTGTTTAAATAAATCGTCTTAAATAAAACTTTCGGGATTCCGATCTTTACAGTATTCGATCTCGATCCGTGACCCTCAGCTGTGGCGGACTTCTGTCTTTGAAATTCACAGATTACTTAACAATTCCAGAGCAATAAAATCACAAAGCCGGAAAGGTTACTCTAGTTTGACTGAAAACGAACGGACTAGAGCTTTTCTTAGTTTATTGGAATTAACCACTACCTAATAACACGGTACCTTTAATTTAAATTCATGGAGTTATTTTCGTGGATTCCGTAACCTAGAGTGACCCCAGTAGTAAACAGAAATATTTCAAATTCCCCGCTCGAGACTTAATGTCCCGTAACAAAACAAAGTTACATCTAAACTCCGTAAAGGATTAAATTTTAATATGTCTGTAAAATTTATTATCCTTGCTTTGTATGTGGATTACCTTTACTTGTCCTAAAACTCCGGTACCTACAGTTATTTTGTGAATAAATCAAGTGTGGTAGTAAAATATACACGTATAATATTTTATTAATAGTCAATGACTATGGTCGGTACTTTTAAAACGTATTATACATACATTTTTAACAAACTCTTCGTCCTTTACCTTTACCGTTGTAGTCGTTTATGAAATCATTTCATTTAACGGGATGTTAAAATACAATAACATTGGTCGTAAAGTAGCTAAACCGATTTATGGTTAGAAGTCTTTTATATTATTATATTTTTAACCTACTTCGAAAAAAGGAGGAGGTTGTCAATTCGACTCTATGTAAGTAGGTATATAAGTTGGTTAAAGAAGCCGACAGGCCCTATGTAATAGAAATATCAATGACTGACTACAGAAATTGATAGATACTGAACTGGTTTCGATATTCTACTAACGAAAGCGGTTCCAAAGCGATTTCAAAGTATGTACTAGGCGATTCTTTACTAACATAAAAATCTAAACGTCTTCAAACCTTAACCTTATTCTGATCACCACCACCAATGCCTAGGGACAATAGTTAGTACAGTCTTTTATGGAATTAGGGATTGAGACAACAAGAATACTTTATCATAGTCACATCACACATGACACAAACAAGACATACACAAAAATCTGCCCCGGCCGGAAATCAAATCCGGGACCCTCGACACAGCAGACAGAGTCAACCACTATTCTATTCTATTCTCTGCGGGGTTGTAAGTACCTGCACCTGGCTCGCTCGAATCGAACCTTTGTGCATATCCTTAGGGATATGCACAAAGGTTCGATATAGACTTAGGGTCTAAACTGCCTTCCTAAGCTTGGACCATTTCCCACCACGCTGGTCCACTGCGGGTTGGTGGGTTCACATTATCTAGAGGTGCTAAGTCTAGATATGCAGGTTTCCTCACGATGTTTTTCCTTCACCGTAAGAGCGATGGTATACAATGTACTTAAATTCAAAGAATTCATTGGTACATGTCAGCGTCGGGATTCGAACCCGTATCTCCGGCGTGAGAAGCGGGCGCTTACCCGACTGAGCTACCACCAGAGTCAACCACTGCATCATCCGGTTGTCTCTATCTAACGATAGGTATGGAATAGTTCCGCTAAACTGAATACTGGATAACGTTTTTACGTCTCGAAAGTGGTAGCAAGGTCTGTTCCAAGCTGTAGTTGCTAGCAACGTTACAAGAACCACTCATTAAGGCGATGTAAACTAGTCTTAACCGCTTTCGAATATAATGAGGAAAAAATGTTGCTCGCTACCTCGCTACCTTTTTGTTGAGGTTGATGACTTGGCGAGGGAAATGGGAAACCTTTTGGTTTTGTATGACAAGATAGTTTTCTTCTTATCGAGTCGGTGAAAAACGCACAAGTTTCACTAGGGGTCACTTTTACTAAAAGCTAAATTAAATTTGTTAATTATATTTTTTAATTATATTATAATACGTAAGTATTTAAAATTGTACTTAAAGTGTAAGGCCAAATTATATTTTTTTCCCAAAACTGCTCGTTTTATTAGAACCTACTTCTCAATACCCAGTACCCTGAAAGTAGAAGCTAAAGGTGTCCGTCAGAAACGGCAGTTTTTAGAGTTTTTTACGGAAGTTTCACACAACACATCATATCACTGTAATGTTTGTGTATCCTACTATATAATATTATAAATGCGAAAGTTGGTGAGTATTTGTGTATGTTTGTTACTTCTTCAAGTCAAAACGGCTGAACCGATTTTAAGATAATTTGTTATGGAGTTAGCTGACACCCTGGATTTAACACATAGGCACTTTTTATCGCTGATTTCCCACGGGATTTTTCGTAACGCGAAGCAAAGCTCGCGGGGACAGCTAGTTAAATCTAAATTGAGCTGACGCCAGCTCGGGATCGGGTACATAGGTAGTTTACTCTAGCAAGAAAACTCATAAGTATCGGACAATGCAGGGCCAAGTGTATATTGTACGACCTGGAGATCAATTCTACTGAACTAAAACGTAAACGATATAACCACAATATCATTAAATTGAAACACAATGTTTAAATTTTTTGTTGGTAATATTCTGATGCGCCGTTAAATGTACTTCAATATAGCAGACGGCTAAATTTTTCCGATTAGGAGCAATTTGATGTTTTTTTTTCACTGGAACTATACTCACGATCAATGAAAAAGTTCCAGTGACATATGGAACGTCAATGGCAGGTGGAACTTTGTCATTGCACGTAAGTGTAGTAGAATCTGGTCAGAGACCGTACCGTGATGTCCATTATGCGAGCTTATTGCGACTCTATTCTATACCACAGCTGGAGTACTGGATACTGTTGCGATGCTCGCCTTTTCTTTGTAAACATTCTATTTATTGGAAAATACGTATATTTCGTAATCGACACTTTTTAGGGTTCCGTAGCCAAAATGGCAAAAACGGAACCCTTATAGTTTCGTCATGTCCGTCTGTCCGTCTGTCCGTCTGTCCGTCTGTCACAGCCGATTTACTCGGAAACTATAAGTACTACAGTGATGAAATTTGATGGGAATATGTGTTGTATGAACCGCTACAAAAATATGACACTAAATAGTAAAAAAAAGAATTGGGGGTGGGGCCCCCCATACATGTAACTGAGGGATGAAATTTTTTTTTTCGATGTACATACCCGTGTGGGGTATCAATGGAAAGGTCTTTTAAAATGATATAAAGTTTTCTAAAAAACATTTTTCTTAAAGTGAACGGTTTTTGAGATATCAGCTCTCAAAGTCGTAAAAAGTATGCCCCCCCCCCTCTATTTTTATAACTACGGGGTATAAAATTCTAAAAAAAATAGAGGTGATGCATGCTAATTAACTCTTTCAACGATTTTTGGTTTGATCAAAGTATCTCTTATAGTTTTTGAGATAGGTTGATTTAACTGTAATTTTGGTTAAGTTATTGTGCTTACTACGGAACCCTTTGTGCGCGAGCCCGACTCGCACTTGGCCGGTTTTTTTTTTCGGGTTGTTTTAGTAATAATATTGATCGAAGGGTGTGGAAGGAAAAAGGGGAGGCCTTTGCCCACCAGTAGGAAACTAAATAGGCTAATTTAAAAAAATATAGGTATAAACTTGTAGTTTCTGTAGCAATTTAATTGTATTGTAGATATGAATAGTAATATAATGGGGCTAATTAAATATAGTGCTCAAAGCATTAAAAACTAATATTAAATTAGAAATCATAGATAAATCTCTTTATCAGTTTTCTTCAATATTTCACATTTCGTATGCGCTGTGTTATTTTAACCGTTTGGCACCGTTGCTGTTTCAATGAATATTTTAAATATTTTTTTAACATTTTTGTTCTTTATCTATTAATTGCCTTCTATTTACTTTGTACAGCATCATTATTAAAGCATCCTCCGTGATGTAATATTAATTTCATTACTGTGCAAAAGTAGCTAAATTATTTTTCTCTTTTTAGTTGTTGCTTGCTCTATGATGAGTTATTCGAGAAAAAAAAAATGTTGCCCTAGGGTTGGCAGTTGTTTATATTTTAGATAATAGTTTTATTATAACTATTAGAGCACAGAGGATAAAATATGTCCTAAATGTCGAAGATAAGGCACAAAGAATCCCTAAAGGTTATTATTATTATTATTATATTTATATATTGTGAAGTAAAACCTAAATGAAACTTAAAAATATAAGCAAAAATCCCCAACAGGAGTATCAGGGTGTTAAAAGAATAATACTTAATTGTAAATTTATAAATGGATTTGTATTAAAAGGTTAAAATTCTCCTTACTTACCAATGGTTTTTAAACAATGGTATTCTGTGGAATGAAATGATTTATTGGACCTTTTGAAACTATAAATACAAAGCCACATACTACTCTTTTGCATTTAATCTTCAGAATAATAACGGCTTCGCTCTTTTTTTCTTTGTTTCCTCTCATTGGTCGTTGTCATCAATAATGTAAGATTACGGGAGCGTCCGTTTAATCGCAGGTATAATTAATATTGGTAAATTGTCGATGGCTCCCGTAAGCCGACGATCGCGTATTGTATTCAATTTAAGCGAACAACAGGAACGATTTCGTAGCAATCAAATTTAAACTTGATGCTGTTAAAACTAAAAACATTTTAGTGGAAAATTGTCATATAAAAGTATCTTTACGACTTACAATACCTACCTAATTTGACAATACCTACCCACAAATATTTTACAATACCTAATTTGTTTGCTAAAAACTTGCTACCGCAGTTTTTTAACTGTATTGGTCATTACATAATATTTTCTGCGTGTGGCAACAAGCGTACAACTTGTGAGTAAAAGCGACCTCGATGCAATAAACATACAGTGTTAAAGAAAAGTAAACTATAAATTATGAAGAAAAATGTTCCTCAGACGGTATTTTAAATAAAAAGGGGCCAAGTCACGGATGAATTTCACGCAAAAATGCAATTTTAATAAACTTTTCAACACGACCGTATAACACTTTATTATTTAACTACTGAGTACCCAGATCCTGCCTTTGCTTTCACGTTGCAGGCAAGTGACAGAATATACATATAAGTTGTATATTTTTTGCTTTACATATTATGAACCTAATAGTTATTTTTTTGTATAGCAGCATTTTCTTATTAAAATGCAATCGTATCTAATAATTAACTTATTATAGGTAGTTGTGTATTTTAATATTATAATAAATAGCGCTACTGATTTTAATGTATTAACTTCGTATTTAATTTAGGGCGTGCAAAACCGGTTAACCGGTTAACCGGAAAACCGGTTAACCGGACAATATATCACGGTTTTTCATAACCGGTTTTGAGAGTTCAAAACCGGAAACCGAAAACCGGGTTTTCACCGATTTTGATCGTATTTTTATATACTTTTTTACATACATTAGAAGTTGAACCCATAAACTCTAAAAATAAAAGAATTTGTATATCGGTTGGCACATTGATGGACACTAGATTAATGGTGAAACTCATAAAAAAGCACTAAAATATTGTATGGAAATTGAGTGACGATTTTCTGGTGCACATGCCGGCACTCTGCCTAGGCGCAGTAAAGCAAACACGACGTCAGTGACCGATGTGTGCGTGTGAGTTCACATTTTTTGCTGTATGAAAACTTATTGCTGTGTGAAAAAAAGGTACTCTGGGTGCACATAATTATAACGTTGAAATCTGGCCCAATAAAGCACAACAAGGTGGTCTTCATACAAACTCTAGGTAAAACAGGACTGCATTGACCGTTGTTGAAAATATAATTAGGCCAAGTGCGGGGACTGCATTCGACGTTATGGACTTTTTTCATGAAGTGTTGAGGACGTCAAATCAAATGCAGTCGTGTCCATCAATGAGTAGGCTTTCTTTCGTTGCGTTGATATGAACAAATCTGTAATACATCAAAAAAACATTCATCATCTTACTGCTACTATAGAGTGGTCGTAAGAATCAGACGATAAATGTTTTTTTTTTCAAAATCTGCCTGTATGTTTAAAATATACAATTATTGATGATAACAGAACGATATAAAAACACCATTAAGGTGCCACACACTTTTTTTAGATGTGATAACAGTAAGTACTATGATAATTCTTATTTAACTTTTTTTCCTGTTCACTAAATTATTAATTTGTCATATGGTTGATTAAAAATAGGTAAGTATATCATAAAAAATGTTTTATTCGTATGTTTTGTGGATATCTCTATCTAAGAATATGGGTTCCTTGTTTAATTAGTACTGTATGACAAAAAAAATTTAAGTAATATCAAAACCGGTGAAAAACCGGTTACCCGGTTTTGAGGCTGAAAACCGAAAATTCAAAACCGGTTTTGAAAACCTTCCGGTTTTGCACGCCCTAATTTAATTTGAACTTATACTTGTTTTCTTTGAAGGAACTGAAAATACTGGTTCCGGCTAAAACTATAGAAACCCAGCAATATTGCAACGTTATACAACAGTGTTTCCCAAACATTTGGTTCTAACTTAAATCTTTTTCCACCCAGTTTGTGCTGACGGCAGGTTCTTTGACTTATGATGAATTATTAGGTACTTATGATACCTCAATTCACGTATGTAATAGTATTTCGTGAATATCCAAAAGTCTTAGAACAAAATATCTACAGATTGAACCCCTGAGTCAGTTTTACAATATCACTGATGTGAAAATAGAGATCTACAGTAACACTCATAGAGTTTTAAACTAATAAGTTATGATTTTGACAGCATTACAATTAGAATTTGTGCCTTCAGAATCGACATCACTGTGGCCACTCCCTATATAAATTTTAATATATTTTTTTCTTCCTAACTTGCTACGGAACCCCTCGGTACAGTTTGTTGGCCGCTGGTCGGTCACATAAGTCCTCGCTAGAACACGCCTGAAAGCGCCGGTTTAATCAACTCGTGAGTAGAAACCCGCAAGTTTCACGGATATATGATTGAAATATGTTGCTCAATGGATGGCTGACTTGTGGGATTTCAATGTACCTGCACGGGGCGTGGGACTTTCTAAAATTAATACCAACTCAAACAATTTGTTATTACTCAAGTTATTTTAATCCTGGCACTTTTTGGATATAATAAGTGCCAGGACTGCGAGGATTCGAATATGAATATGAGTTACAAGTTAATTTGGTAGAAAATTATTGTCTCGCATACATTATTGGTAGAATAGCTAGTTCAAAATTGAAAATAAATTGATGTTTTCATTTAGTCCTGTGTTTAGTTGAGAATAAATACCACATAAAATTTCAGTGATCACATTGTTTCAGTGTACACACATAACTTTTTTCATTGCACCTACTTAATAAATTATAATGAAAAAGTAATGCTAGGACTAAATTACTTTTCTTAAATAATAGGTACTATGAATGAGCAAATTTTCTCTTTACATGCTTAAGTTTCATAGAGGCTGGAATATAACCAGGTTTCGAGAAACGAAAATCCGGTACATTAACCTGCCTTAGGCTGTTGGATTCCTATAATACTGAGGGATGTTTCACAATGTCTGGATAATTGCTGCGTGTGGGATAAAAAACATGCTGTCACCTTTTGTAATTATGTTTTAGATAGTGACAGCATGTATTTTATCCGCCAGGTAGCCATAATCCAGATTTTGTAAAACATTCCCTTAACAGGTGTCGTGGGTAGTCATATTATTGTGTCTAAAACGGCACTTAATTACTTTTTCAGTATTTCAGATTTTCAGTCATTCAGTAGGTATTGCTAGACCCACACACATTATACCTACGCTTAGTCTGCGAGTTTCTTTAAGCCGTGTCATCGTTATTATAAAATATAATAATGAAAATGGTTAAGTTACTATACGATTTGTATTCGTAGCTGAAAGTCGTTGGAAAAATCTGCACGATTTTGTCCGAAACAAACTTTGGATCCAAAAAAGTAAAGCCAAGAATAAAGTACGACCCGTCAAAGATAATACTTTTAAGAAGTTTGGTTTGTTGGGAAGAAATAAATTAGATTTTTAAAGATAAGTAGCTTTATAATGTGTACAGAAAAAATAAATGATAACAATGGTAAAGTGATTTTGAAACTATTTCAATGAAAAACATACTAAAATATCTCATGATTCCCGAGATAGTTTCCTGGATTGATATTAGGTGCCACTTTCAACATCTAGTTTTAACTGATGCGCTACCAGTGCAGTGCCTAGTACCATAGTACAAAAAATGCAATTTAATTATTTTCTTCATGGATAGATTTAAAAAGACAAACTACAAAATTTTCCTTACACTGCATCACTCTTCAGTAATCCTACTTTTTCCAACAAAAATCCATTTAAATTAATCCCACTAAGCCAGGATTCTCATTACGTTGATATTATCAAGATTTATTTTTAATTAGGAGCGCAGAATTACATTGGTGCTTCGGACAATGCAGCGCAGTGCCTTATCTAAAACGTTGCTACGTGATGTTGGTACAAATTCCTAGACAGCCGTGCGCTCCTGGTATCTCCGCATCTATGGCGTAAGATTACACATGTAGTGTCGGCGGGTGCTTCGCATACCTGATTGTGTCAATGTGGATATTTGTTGACAAATCAATAATTTAGACGGTTATCTTGGTTTTGCTCCAAGATAGGGCTAAAAGTATTGAGAGTTTTAATAATATTACATACTGCGATGGCCTCTTTACAATCATAATGCAGATGGCGAAGTAGAAGCTAAGGTAGAAAGCCTAAATGTAAATATAATATAATCAATGTACCTACCTAAGTAAAATATAAAACACATTAATCACATTGTTAAAATCTAGAGCTAAAGTTGTATAAGCTGTAACATAAATGTATACAAGAGTCCAATAACTCAGCATCACTCAGATAGCTTCAAAGTTTTTTTTACCTTTATGTGCCTTTTAATATTACTCGTTAATCATTCAAAACAAACACTAGGTACCATCTAACCGTTATTCTTATTATTTGGGACAGGCACTAAAGTAAACAAATTTAAAAATATAGGGTTTTCATTATTTAAATTTTATATTTGTATTGAGAATCAACAGCAGTGTAGGTCATTGTAGGTATTCAATACAGCACTTATATTTTATCGGGCCTAGTAATAGCTAAATTTAATTTATCTTAATTTCTTCTCAAAGCCATTCTCAGTAATCATATTATGTCTATGAAGAGTCAAATAGGAATACGCACGAGCAATGAAAAATTTCAACTTACAATATGTCGACACCAAATTACCCCAATTTTTTCAATCATTTTCTTTAGAATTTGATCAAAATATTTACGTTTTTAGTTGGAAATATTCTGATGCGTTGATAAATGTACCTACTTTAATATTACAAATTACAGTAATTTGTTGCTGATGGCACTGGAACTTTTACATTGCTCGTGAGTGTACTTTAGTTTGATAAGACGTCTACAGGGATACGTCAGCCAATACCTAGAATCTAGCCAGACCGTTCAGTCTTTAACTCAGACACATGGCGCACTCGATCGTCTACGTTTCCTTTAAGAAACGTGACCTAATACCGAAACAAAGTAACAGGAAACATGCTAAAAGGGAGCAACACATTGTAACTCGAGTAAGAAAATAGAGGAAACACAATACACAACATCCAGTAATTTGTGAGGAAACTTCCCGCCCACTGAATCCGCATCCCGCTCGCATCCCAATATAGAATTCTATTAAACAAGCAACTAAGTTCATAAAAATTAATAGACTGTTCCACAGTTTTTTCCCCTTTTCAGGACCCATTCTACAATACAGAATTTGCAGTTGTTAACAGAGCCGAAGCTGCTTTTTATGTCAAAAAATCTGTTAGGTGTATACGAGTATTTTGGAATGAATAATATTGCTGCACTAATACTACTGATGCTGCACGTCTGTTAAGTGTAATCCTAAAACTTAGCTTAACACTTACGGATAAGTTTTCGTTTTCATATATCAGTTAGCTGCTGGCTGCTGCATGGATAATAATAATGTCATAACTTCCGCATTCCATTAGTATGTAAAAAACGCTAAGAAGGCTGTTTCTGGTGAAAACGACATAAAGGTACTGGGTATTGGGAGGTAGGATCTAAAAATTGGAATTAGCATGAAGAGGCCCTCTTGAAACGTGGCAGTTTTGGGAAAACGCTTTTTGACTGGAAGTTGTCTTTTTTCATTTGGTGGCGCTAGTTGGCCTTACACTTCGCCCTAAAAATAGTAGAACGGGTTCTAGCATAGCAAGCATTATTAACACCTCGAGAACACTAACTTAAGACGTATTAAGTGTGCTCGGACGCCTCACAGTTTCTCACATGGGTTCGTTAAGCTAAACTTAAGCCAAGTTGGAGCTTAAGCAACTTTATAGCAGATAAATTTTAGTTGCTCAAGCAAAATTTGATACACCTAGTGTGAAGTTACACCCCGGCAGTGGCGTTTTTATGGGTTTGTGGTCTCGAAGTTTCGGTTATGAGTTGGGAAGTAAGCGCTATGTTTGGGTTTGAGAGATATACATGCTTAGGATAACAAATAACAATGACTAGTTAGTTGCCTGCTAGAGATCGCTCTCCTATCGATAAGGCGGCCAAGAAAATAAATAACTATTAACGCTTTACGCTATTTCCATTTCCCCAAAACCACCGTCACAAAACTATTCAATACCTTTACGAGTATTACGGAATCGTGGTACTTGGCGTTACAAAAGGACAACCGGAAACGAAATACAAATGCAGTGCAAAGGTCCCCCTCTTACAGTAAACAGAGTGTTTCTACCAATTGTTACAGGTAAGGGCCCCTACAGAACTACTACTACTAAAGATAGATAAATAGAATATTCTGTATTTGTACACACACAAAAACAGCAGTTACAAAGCTCATTAAACAAACACAGAGTAGTACAAAAATGGTGGTCTTGTCACCAAAAGCTATTTATTCTAGAGAACCTATGGTGGAAGCATATTTAAAATCAAATCGAAAAAGTTACAGATAAAACTATCTCAAATTAAGAGACAATTTGATATTGAACTCCATACTATAACCGTCATCAGAAACAGTATACTCACCTGAAATATGGAAGTCACTCATAGTATACACCTCCCCTTAGCCAGGTAAGAAGCCGACGCAGTTTTATAGGTGCAATAAATTTTACGGCAGCCGTAGCGGGCAGATTGCCTTGGATTTTTGTGTTCCGCCGCTACCGACTATGTCTTATTGCTCTTTATTATTTGTACAAAATGTTTTAAGACCACCAAGAAGTTTGATTCGCTCCCTAATCGCCGGAATACTTTGTATATTTGTTGCATTGGATTGTATAATATTTCGTAGGATGCGGGTACAACTTTTATCATCATCACGCCACGCCACATACATTAACCGCTTAAGTCCTGGTGATCCATTGGTAAACCAGACACAAAGATTTCTCGGGATATGAGGAGGTTAAGTTTACCTAATTAATAATATCTTGTTCATATTACCGTGGACGTATAATATTGTCATTGTATAGTAACTTATCGAATTCAAATAAAGTATAATATGCGAGTTATCATTAATTCAATTTAAACAGCCCCTCAAATTGGATATTTTTAAATGCCTAATTTCCACGGAAATACCTTGAAATAACCAGTAAACCCCGTGGGTAAAGCTAGTTATAAATAAATCTAAATGGAAAACAACCAAATAATAACATTGTTCGTAAGGTAGATATTTCTGACTAGAATAAAATAGCTAAAATGTACCGCTCGCGGCGGAAAACTATTTCATTTCAATATCTAGGACAATTTATGTAGAATGGCCACTGAATGTACTCTGTTATTTGTGAAAAGAATAAAAATAGGTTAGGCTTTGTTTTGTTTTTCATAGAATACGTGTGTCGGTGTTTTTAGGGTTCCGTAGCCAAAATGGCAAAAACGGAACCCTTATAGTTTCGTCATGTCCGTCTGTCCGTCTGTCCGTCTGTCCGTCTGTCCGTCTGTCACAGCCGATTTACTCGGAAACTATAAGTACTACAGTGATGAAATTTGATGGGAATATGTGTTGTATGAACCGCTACAAAAATATGACACTAAATAGTAAAAAAAAGAATTGGGGGTGGGGCCCCCCATACATGTAACTGAGGGATGAAATTTTTTTTTTCGATGTACATACCCGTGTGGGGTATCAATGGAAAGGTCTTTTAAAATGATATAAAGTTTTCTAAAAAACATTTTTCTTAAAGTGAACGGTTTTTGAGATATCAGCTCTCAAAGTCGTAAAAAGTATGTCCCCCCCCCTCTATTTTTATAACTACGGGGTATAAAATTCTAAAAAAAATAGAGGTGATGCATGCTAATTAACTCTTTCAACGATTTTTGGTTTGATCAAAGTATCTCTTATAGTTTTTGAGATAGGTTGATTTAACTGTAATTTTGGTTAAGTTATTGTTGCTACGGAACCCTTTGTGCGCGAGCCCGACTCGCACTTGGCCGGTTTTTAAAAGTACATTTGTTCATGGGACCTCTACAACTCTATTTATAGTATGTACATTTTATCAACCTGCATACGTTTTTATAAAAAAAAACTGTTAGGTAGCTGATTGGATAAATGAGTTGTACTTATTCAATAGAAACATATAGTAAGCCATTGCAATACTTGCAGTGTAATAAATCATTTTACAAATACATGAATTCCACTACCTTTGGTTAAGTTTTAACTTGATTTGAGTTCATAATATAATATGTACTAGATAATTTTCTTTTCATTCGGAATTGAGTTAGAAGTGGTTCAACTATCCGGTGGAATAAAGTTTACGTCCTGTGACATTTTACGCGCTAATTTCCCTGGAGTCCGACAGATATCTAAGCTTATTGAAATAAAAATAACTAGAAGTAAAATTTTCCACTATTTTAAGTGACTATTAAAACGTGTCTGGTGTCTGTAGTTGGAGAAGGAATTAAATTTTAAATTCATAGAAAAAGTTATGTTATTTTCATACTTCTAAGAATTTAGGGTAGAATTTAAACAGTACGTTGAGTGAAACTAATATATGTTATTTAGCAGATGTTTTTAAATATGTCAGATAGGTATATATTATTGAAAAAGATTCAATGCAATTTTAATTTAAAAAACGCTATACCAGACTACCCATCCGTACCTACCTTTCGTACCTACTAAAAGATGGTAGGTAAGTATGCTTTTCAATTTCATCAGTTTCATTTCACCTACTGTACTGACCAAAAAATAAATCGCAACACTCGTTGCAATACTTGTATTATAAAGCTATAGGTAAAAGTACATCGTAAGTATAATGGTTATAATGCAACTCGATACAGAAAACGTTGTGTATACACAAAAGATTAGCTTTATTACTGTTATAATAAGTTACGACACATCTTTATCGCTGCCTGTAGTATTATTGTAAAGAAATTTGTCACGGGTTTTTTAGTGTTACAAGTTACAGTTTGCAGTGTCCAAGAAATTAGCTCTTGCTTAATCTGTTTTTTAAATACTATAACTGGCAAATATGTATTATTAATGCGAAGATAATCCAGTATTTCGGTTTGTTATGTTTTTAAACCAAAAGCCCCAATTGCTATATTACTCTTATCCACTGTTGAGACAAAGTACCTATAATATAGCGTGCAAGTAAATTTGTATTAATAAGAACCTCATAACGTAAGGGTGGATAGAAAATTCAATTTAACCTTATGTTTGGTTTTACGAAACATAGGTAAGCTATCTAAAAATCTACTAAAATATATTTAAGTACCATTCGGGATTCGCATTTTCGTTAATGTACATTATTACATACAACGATGTTATTTACTTACCCGAGTAGCTAGTTAAAGTGCTAAACGACAAATCTTAATGGTTTTCACTTCGGTGGCTTAACAGTATTTCAAATGAGCATTGCAAGCAAATGCGGTGAAAAAAGGGCACCTTTTAATCTTAATGTGCTTTTAAAATATTTTTTTCTTTTTTTGACGTCAAGAGATTCTCTGAATACCTGTTTAAGGTTGTTATTTTTAAAGTTTATTGAGTGTTTGAAAGATGGAACAAACAATATATAATGGTTGATTAAAATATATATTTATTCGTAAAATATTTGCAAGACTTGAGAATTTTAACATTCGTTAGGTTATTATCTATTTTGACTAGGCCATTTTAATATAATCCTGGATATTTAATCATAATTAAAACTATGAATCAATAAACATAGTTAACACACAATTCCCTAAATAAAAAATAAACATTGTAGCCTTAACTATAAGATAGATAACTTAAAAACTGCGATGATTAATGGCCTTGTACTTTACACTTTTTTGATAAGCAAGCAAGTCTATCACTGATAAAATCCACACTGTATAATACGTAATACACGACACTTGGTGATATTACCCCAAACCGATATTACATCTAACTCAGCCTTCGGCGGGCTTCGGCAATCGATACAAGGAAAATACTCAGCTTTTCCTCTTCCTAATGAATTTCTTTTGTATGCAATTAGTGGGATGAGATGACAATTTTGCCAGATTAATGTTTTTTTTTTTTCGAGATTCCCATCTGGGAGATTATTGAGTTGATTTTTTATTCCATTAAATTAATGGCATATTGAATGACGTCGACATCATTGTTCTCGTACCTATAGCGTAAAAATCAACAGCTATTCCAAACATTCTGGTCGTGTAATTTTTTTTCCCGTGTTCAGACTTTGTCCCATAACGAAAGTTGCTGAGTGACGGGAGTCAATAATAATCAGGTAACCTACCCACACACAACCTACCGAGGAAGTCCTATATAGAAATTCCCCGATACTCCGTTAAACATGTCACTAAGCTGCCTCCCGTTTCATTAGCCCACATCCATTGCGGTGCGTGTACGGTATTGGAGGGTTACTTTATACTGACGAAAAACTACCTAACAAGAGCTATGATGCAATCGGCACGTTTCATACAAAGAGATAAGAGTCGTGTTTCACGCAGCAGCGCTCAGAAACTTGGTTTTCCGTCATATAGAGTGACCCCCGTGTGGTATAAAAACCACTCGCAGTACGTAATGAGGTATGCCATCAGTTGTGATGTCAGGTATTACTGTAAGTGTCACTGTAGATGCTTGTCTAGTGGTAGATTGGGTATTGCATAACGTAATACTGATATTACGTTATTTTTATTAAGTATGAGAAAATAAACCAACATACACACTCTTTGTAATAGTGCACTGCTGGACAGTCTTTACGAAGTCTGAAGGGATCTTTTATAATCTCAATTTGGCAGGTGGTTTGGACATGTCACGCAACACAAAAATATATACTGTATATGATACAGGTGCTTTAAATTATACAAACCACAAAACCTTCGCAAAATAGTCAGCTTTACGAATCAATACGCCGTCCTGGCCGCAAAACATATCTGCTATTTCTTAGTAGAAAAAAAATCAAAGCAAAGCAGCCTCAATAACAATCTCACAGCGCGTTGTGGATGCGGCAATTAAAAGCTAATCTCACAGCAAAGACCTTCGCAGCTAGGATTTGCATCGAAAGTAATCGTCCAATGCAATCCGCCTGATTATGCTCCAGCCAAGTGACCTTTCGCTCTAATAACCATATTCTACACTGGTTAGTGTGGTTACTGATTAGTGCCCAAGTTTTTAATATGTTATTTTTTCTAAAAATACGGCTTGGTGTGAAGTGGCCTAACATTAAAAAAATATATATTTTGACCACCGAATGGCGTAGTGGTTAGTGACCTGACTACTGAGCCGAAGGTCCCGGGTTCGATTCCCGGCTGGGGCAGATATTTGTTTAAAGACAGATATTTGTACTCGGGTCTTGGGTGTTGATATTTATATTTAGTATCTATCTATCTATGTATTTGTGTAGATATATCAGCTGTCCGATACCCATAACACAGGTTCTGCCTAGCTTGGGGTCGGATGGCTGTGTGTGAGATGTCCCCACATATTTATTTATTTTATTTATAAACACTGAGACTCCATCTTGTCCGTGTTAAAATATAATTGGAGATGTCCTTGCCTATGAAGGGTTATGTAGCCAACGTAGATATAGCAACGCATAATTCTTTTCTCCTATACAAAATACCAAAGCCCAATACAAAATATCATTATCTCTTTCATCCAAAGGTTGTACGGTAAAGATTTTTGTACTGTTTTTTTTTTACTTTATAAGTTGTTTTTTGTTTTATTTCCTTTGGTACAAATAAAGAGTATTGTATTGTATTGTAAAAGCTATATTATAATGCTTGAACTCGAATCCGGGATGAAAAGAGTAGAAGTGCCTACATAAATGCTACAATTATAATAATTTGCTTACCTTTATTATCTACCTATGTGAATACAAACTTATTCTGCGATGTAACATGAAGAAGGTATATTTATGCAGATGCAGTGCCACAGAATAAAATGTTCCTAGATGGGGGCGCCTGTGTCTATTCGGTAGGAAGCTGCAGGGTTACTCCATACTGACGAAAAACGAACGAACGAGAGCTGTCGTGCAATCGGCACGTTTAATACAACGAGATAGAGTCGGGGCTCGCGCAGAAGCGCTCCGAAACTTAGTTTTTCGTTATACAGAGTGTTGCAAAAAGGGTATACTAAGCCGAAAGGGGGTCCTTCTATAGAAACTGTGATGGTCACATGACTTTTTACTATAGAGAACCATTTTTTTTTTCGTGAATTTCCAAAACTCGTAGAACAAAAGTTGTTCAGAATGATCCCCTGAGTCACCCCCTTTCGGCTTTGTATAACCTTTTTCCAACACCATGTATAGAGTGACCCCCCTGAAGCATAGCGCGGTCGTAAAGTGGAGTATTTCTATAATAGAATGAATAAAACTTGGAGAGGTCGGGATGAGTACATTTCACGCACGCTTTACGTTCATGGCCGGAAAGGCAAAGAATTTCGTTCTTTACTGCCTTTATATTATTTTGATTTTAAAATTCTGTCGTAAACTATGCTTTGAAGATGGATACTTACAGAACTTATAACTTTTATTTTAATACATATAGGAATAAACCGTATCGTATCACCAAACACAAAGAGGACCAAGGACCAGTTTTCAGGTAAAACTCTTCTAACTAAGGTTTATTTATGACATCTTTGAGTCAGAATCTGAACTTTAAACGTAAATACGTTGTTTGAAATATAATTAAATATTTTTGCTATAAATAGATTTTTATAGTAATAAAAAGTGAGGTATGTATAATTTATGAAATATTTGACGCCTGGAACCTCAGAATGTTGGAAAACCATTAAATATTCAAACCACGAGATTAATTTTAACAAGCTCTCGCTCGAGGATGGGGATTTTTATTATTTTATCTTGTTTTATGTTTCATCATGAAATTATCGCACTTCCATCGCTATTTTCATAGTTTAATAAGCAGTTTATAATATTAAAATTAAATATTCATATAATAATTATTATATGTGGGGACTGGGGACATCTCAGACACGGTCATCCGACCCCAAACTAGGCACAGGAGGGAGGGGAGGAGGCCTATTATTATTATTATTATCTCAAAATGATGCTATTTTTCTAATCTGTGTTTGTTTGATGTAGATCTTGATGTTAGCCACTTATATATTAATGTTAGCACACTCTGCGTTCTATTCAATGAGATGTGATGCCATGCACAATTATACAGAAAAATCAGACAGCAATACTCTTCAAAATCAGCATTCCTCTTTTTGGACACACGTTAAAAACTAATTACATTATCAAACCGAAAATTTGGTGTGAAACTCATTCGGACCATGGCATTGGACCGCAAACTGATGTCGACCCAGACTACAGCCGGTAATTAGGTGGACCCGACCGACCGTGAAAATGGTCCCTGATTAAACCCAAATAGTGTTATAATACGGGAAAATAGCCTTTTAGTCCCTTGACGAGGTTGAAAATGAAGCCACAAAGTTAGATTGAAAACACATCTGTGACATCGGCCCTACACTAATTACAAGTTTTAAGTCAAAATTACGTTAATTTAATGGGTTATGTTTAAGGTATGAACAGAACTTTCATAATTCATTTATAATTATTTTAAAAAATAAATATATATATAATATTAAGTTATTAGGTTAGGTATCATCATGCATGTTGTGATAGCCTGTAATCGGGTTTACACTGAATCTTAGTTGTATTTTTTTTTCGTAATATTTGTTTAGTGTACGCGTGTTGGCTATTGTATATTTTAAAATAAAAAATAAATAAAAAATATTATTATTATTACATGTGTATCAAGAAATCCTAACTAATATTATAAATGCGAAAGTAACTATGTCTGTCTGTCTTTTACTCTTTCACGCCAAAACTACTGAACGAATTTGAATGAAATTTGGTATACATATGGTCTAGACCCTGAGAAAGAACATAGGCTACTTTTTGTTCCGGAATTCCCACGCTAAAATCTTTTTAAGGCGAAGCGAAGCTCGCGGGCACAGCTAGTTATTAATATACCTAATATTATTTATTATACATTCATAATTATGTTATACTTGCTGCAACAGGAGGTTCAAGAGTAATTAAAGAAACCTAAACATAAACAGGCTTTAAAAAAAACTCTTAACTTGTACGAACTTTCAATATAAAAGCACCTGTAACATAATTTATTACTTCTATTTTAGCCTATAGATACGAGTAATAATACACAATAGTCGATTAATATTAAAAGTTAAAACGAAAATCATTTTATGAATATTAATTTATCAATTATCGACGAACTAATCCAAAATACCTATAACAATGATCAGTCCAATAAACGCCACCAGCAAGCTACGGTAAAGGTACCAACAGGCGGCCGACGACTTGAGGTTTCTGTAGACGACATGTCGCCAAGCGTCGCTTATTGCTGCCAAGTGGCATATAGAGGTGACGTTGCGTCACATTATGTGCCTGCACTCAGAATAAAAATATACGAGAAAGATGGAATTTCAGTGCAAAAGAAACATCTCGACAAATAACACCGAACTTCTACCACTAACCTTTTTTTGAATTAGTTTGGTTAGCAAAATTTGAATTTTTTAAAATTATCATTAGGTTTAAGTACCTTAAATTTTGTATATACACACCATGTTCTGACCCTCTATTGCGAGTTTTGCTATTTCTGAAAACGAAAAAAGTTTACGTTTTCTCCTGTCATCTGCATACGATATCTGTCAAAAGTTTCATGATAGTTTCCCTTAGAGGCGCCACTTAGTATGCGAGAAAACGTAAACTTTTATAGTTTTCGACAAACTATCATGTATTGTTAATCCTAGGTCGTACACCGTCAATTACCACCTTTATCTGCCGCTTCGTAACACAAGTTATTTAAATTCTATTAATGCACTCAATACGCACGGAATACTTGTCGTTTAAATCATATAATCATCATTAATTACTTGGGAATTAATTTATAGTTCGTATTATACGCGTTTCACAATACTGCGAATTGTTTCCAACAGTTAATTAACACACATATTTCCATTAAAAGTTATTGCGCGAAAATCTGATGTTATTGTGTACCTACTGTACTTCTATAGAGTAAAGATACAATACAAGTATTTATGGTGTACTCAGAGTTAAGGTGTAAAGGTTTCTAATCGACACAGGTACAAAATCATCATCGTCATCAGCCAATAATCATCCACAGCTGGACATAGGCCTCTCCCAAAGAGCGCCACAACACTCGGTCCTCGGCCTTCCTCACCCAACCACTACCGGCTACCCGCCTAAGGTCGTCGGTCCAGCGGGCAGGAGGTACACACTACCTACACATTATACTAGCGAGCTATGAAATAGTTCCACCTGCTATTGCCGTTCCATAAGTCACTGGAACTTTTTCACAGATAATTCCACTATTAAAGCTAGTAAAAAAGACATTGTTTAGGTTTTTCAAATAGGTAATACAGATACTTATTATTATTATTATATAAATATGTTTATATATTAATACATTATCTCGGCAAATCCGGGACCATTGCAACAATGTGATTGATTTACCTTAAATACCTATATTTATATGACTACTACCGTATTTTTATTTGTCTGTTGCACTCTGCTATTTAAATTTTGGGAGTTCGCATGATCGTTTATCATAGAAATGGTCTACAACGAATGTTGTAGTAGTTTGCGCATATACAGCATAATGTTAATAGTAATGACTTCATCACCATCATAACTGGTTTTACAACAACAAAGGGAAATTATGAGTCAACGCCTTCAAAGCTCTGGAAAAGGAAAAAGCCCTTTCCACGTAACCAATTATAGTTCATTCTCACTTTCCACTTGAACCCTCATAGCTATCAGATTTTCACATAATACAAGAAGTGTTCTCTCGCTCATGTCATGTTACACCATGTAATCTATGTAATTGTATTATGTACACTGTTTCATGTTTATGCATTTTATACAGCTATTTAATTAGAGAGAGAGTAGTAGAGTAGTTTGTAAAAATTTACGTTCATCAGAAAATTTTATATTTTTACGATGAATAAAAAAAATTGAGTTTGAGTTTGAATTGTAGGATGATTGTAGTCGGATAAAGTTAATAAGAAAGTAAACTTTAAAAAATCAATTCTGCAATACTTTCCCATATTCTAATTTTATAATAATTTTGGTATTACGTTTTAGTCAAAGATACTACCAAAAACGATGAATTGACAAGAAATAAATTATACATTCACATCAGTATATAATATACATATTATGTACCTTTCATTAATTCCAACTGATAAGTTGCAGGCTTCATTTAAACAATATGTCGGCCAGTGGAGCTGACTTTTGATATTTACGAGGAAATTTCAGAAAGGAGAGCTTCTTACTTAAATTATTATTGGAATCATACTCGTATAGAGTTTGAATAAAGACGTTTACTTGCCTTAGAACAATTACATACATAATCTTGCCTTTGCTTAACTCACAGTTTTATGTTAATTTGTGACGAATTTGTAACGAAATGAGGAGTATGTTTTAAAATTTTCATATAAAAGTTAGAAATACGAAAGTTTTTACGTTATTAATACAAGTCGTAGTACAAAAGTTGTTTAGAATGAGCCCCTGAGTCACCCCCTTTTTATAGTTTGCCATACTTACCACTTTTGTTGAAATCCACTATCTACTAATATCCTTACACTTACAGATTACAGACACGTCACACACACACAACATTGTAGAGTAATTTTTTTTTGCCATATGCAAACGTACCTATTCATTTTTTATTAAAGCTTATGCCCCCAATATCGTCGTATAACAATATCTCCACAACCCTATAAAATAATACAGATCTGATATTAAAAATGAAGCAACCAGACATTAAACTTGAGCGTTCACATTATAACGTCAATATTGCGAGAGTGAAATGGGAAATAAACATAATTTGGCCGTGTCCTCGGCCTATATTGTTATGTTGAAGACATTAATATAAATACGTTGCCAACAAATAGGCTAGAGGGGTGGTCTAGCATGATAAAACAGCGAACAAATAAAGTTGACATTAAATTGGTACGTTCATTACATAATTATAACATGATGAGTTGTGTTCAGTGGGACAGCGGTGACGTAAAAAAAAATAGTTTTTTCATAAGTTAGAGTGACCCGTCAGTTGGGATTGGAAAAGAGATGGTTACGGCTTTAAACGTGAAGAAAATGCTTGATCAGCCTGATTGTACTAACGTGCAATGCTACAGTCTATTAAATACTTAACGTAGGTACATAACTACTTACAAACTTACACTAATAAGTGGATTACACTTACTTGAGGTTAATAAAATTGATCATTTAATTTTATTTTTCAAAAAAAAAAAATTGTATGCATAATAAAATATTCAAAATACTTGTCTTTTGAACGCCTTGTTGCAAGAACATTATTTGGTATACTTCTCTTTTAAGGTCTTAATCTTAACATGAGGCTCAACAATAATATTTAGACAGGCGTGTTCTTTTGAGTACTGCGGAAAACGTAATTTGTACCCCTTCCCATCAGGCTTGGCTGGCTTTCATTCAATTTCAGGATTCGAGGGTGTTAGGTTGCATTCAGTAATAGCGGTGAAAATATTCGCTCCTATCTTATTTTTTTTAAAACTGTTCAAGCGCTCAAGCTGATTTAAGACCACTGCGGTTTTGTTTTTTTAAAATTCTACACTTTCTTTGCAATATTTTTAAAAACATAAAAAATATATCCAATTAACGCCATCTAGCGGAAAACTTGCGCACCACTTACCCTTTGTGTAGAGTACGGATCTAGACCGCCGCCGGGCCGGAACATCGCCGGGCTCACCGCCGCCATCTAGCGGACACTACCTCAACGCGCCCTTCCGGCGAGGCATGGCTCTGTGGGAGAAATGTTCAGGTTAGCTTGATGAGCGGTTTTCAGTCTTTTGTTTTGATTGTAGAGGTCACTAGTTTTGCTAGTGAGAGTTTTGTTTTTGGCTTATGTAGTAGGTAGCTCCCGCTACTAAGATAAGGTATTTTTTTTCTCATATAGCTTATAGTAGCCTAAATACCTACTTAGCTACAATTTCACAATTTACTGAGTAAATTCTTTACAGTTCATACTTTTGGTTATTTTTGTATTAAATTCTCCAAAATTAATAACATCAGCTGCAGAATCAACGATGTAGGTACCGCTAACCAATCTAGGTAATAGCCGATACTGTATTTTTCAGGCTAAGATCATTTTAATTGAATTTGAAACCTTCATTATTTATGAAATAATAAAACTACCTCTATTTACCCGGTCCGATATTCACAGTTGCAACAGCAGGAAACCTACAGACTCAAAACAAAGGATCTCTACAATACAGTAACAAGCCTATAGCACTGTCTTTGTATTGCAGGTCAGTGACCCCGACTTCCTTGTCAGTACAGAGTACACAGCTGGGTTTATCCTAGCCCAGTTACCGCTGACGCAAAATGAGACTTGCTTCTTGTTATTTGTTTATTTATTTTTGTGTTTGACTGTACCTACCGTTTACCTAATAGGATATTATCAACTACTTTTTAGAGGTATTTAACTATATTTTTTGTAATAATATATTAATTACCTTATCAATTAGCCTTTATAATTGTTATAACAATTTAAAAATACAGAAATCAATAAGAAACACATTTGCAATTAATATTCAATCCATTCTTTTGCTACGATTTGAACTTGCGCGTTGAACTCTTTTGTATGGACGCACCCGCTAACCACAAACATAAGTTTTCTCTCTAGTTAATTTGTTTTTAATTATAATTTAGTATATATTAGCTACATTCAATATTAAAAAGGTTGATGACTGATTGATGAGGAAACGAGAGTACAGCTAAAAACGCTGAACTAATTAACTGTACAAAGAAAACTTAAATAAACTATTTTAAAATAACTTGTGACCAAATCAGTGTGACAGTCTATACCTACTGTAAATATCTATACACCTGGCACACATAAAATATAAAATGATGTTAATTTGTCTGTGATATTTAAAACAAGCTGAAGTGGCAGTGGGCTGGTCATATCTGCCGAAGAACCGATAACCGTTGGGGTAGACGAGTTCTCGAGTGGAGACCACGAACAGGCAAACGCAGCGTGGGACGCCCTCCTGCCCGCTGGACTGACGACCTTAGGCGGGTGGCGGGAAGTGGTTGGATGAGGAAGGCCGAGGACCGAGTGTTGTGGCGCTCCTTGGGAGAGGCCTATGTCCAGCAGTGGATGACTATTGGCTGATGATGATATAAAACAATAATTATATAACACATCATAAAACATGTAACATGACAGTTACCTCAAGTACAAAGTGTTATTAACATTAACAATTGAAAATAACGTTTTCGCTAACAAAGCGCGAATAGTTATGAATCGTGGGACGTAAAAAAACAATGCAGTTAGGTATAACTACATACGCTTTTCGCATGATTATTTTTATATTTTGTTGACTGCAGCAGCAACAAAGTTTTTTTTGTGATAAACAAACATATTGCATCATGTTTTTAATTAAAATGACATCTTTTAATTTGCTTTAACTTTTTTAAACGTAATAATAAGTTATTAACTATCAAGTGGTTCACTAAAAATGATTTGCTTCAATGAGCTAAGTGGTTGCTAGAATTTTTTATTTTGCTAAAGGTCAAAGGTTTTAAATAATACACTAGAATGAGGGCTCTTGATAGGGCATTCCAGGGCGATAAACCTTTGCGTGACTATTTAAATTATTCAGACATACACTTGACTGTGATCCTTAAGGATCGTATGCGCATAATTTGTAGCGTAGGGTCATTAGCTCTTGTGCTAACCATTCCATTGCTTACTAGGATTGATACATATTGGATGTGCCAGAAAACAAAACATACGCAATCTCTATTGCTTACATAAGAATTCTTAGGATCATCACCATCATCAGCGTTCTATTGTAAATTTTGTAAAAATAACTTACTTAGTAAAATTGAAAACCATTGGGAAGGGGTAAACATTTTATAAATGTATTTACAAGCAACAGTAATATCTTAAAGACTTCAAAGTTTAATAAATAACAGTACGTATAGAAATGCCACCCGCAGATATTATCCATTACGATAAGTGAACTAATTATCATACTTTGTCTCGACAAGATCATATAATGTAAATTAACCCGCCAGTGGTGACGCGAATTTGACTTACATCGTTGGTGACGCCGGTCTCACGCACCGGGATTTTCAAACTTATTTATTTTACTTAATTAACTACACATGCTACTTAAAATTAGTTTAATTTTAAAGATAAGTATTTGTTTGACAATAAAACAAAGCATTATCATAAATCACGGCTCGTTTATTAGTCCTTTCACCACGGTACTTAGAACACTTAATATTTACATAATTTTTCACCTATCATCTTAAAAATTAAAAAATACAACAATGATGTATTTTTTTATAACTAAGTCCACCTTTTATAGTTTTATAACACTACGAACTTCATAAGAAAAAACAAAAATGTATATACTTCTACCAAAAAAATAATAATAATAATACACTAAAAGTCATTGTTTCTCCACAGCCAAACAGTCTCTGCAAGACGGCACTTACATGGTCGTAACTCATATATTTCTTACATTTTGTGACAAATATATTAATTTTTTCTGTTATTTTCGCTATCCACATTCATAACATTGACAATTTTTTGAAGGTCCAGCTATCTCCTTCGTCATTTTCAAGGACATGCTGAAACTAGCTGATATTACTGTAAAAACTTATTGAAATCTATTAAGTACTTATATTTGTATAAATACCTACAACTATCTATTAAAAATAGTTCAATCATGAAATTTACAATCACAAAACAAAAATACAGTCAAGTAAAATAAAAAAAATGTATGAAAAATTTAAAAAACATCTTTAAATTTGATTTACATAGTCGGTGACCCCGGTCTCACGCACCGGGTTGGCGCCAAAACTCCGAAACCTGCGCACGAGTCACCGTCGCGGGGTGGACTGACGATGGGGGATGGGAAATGAGGCAGCTACCCGAAATCACAACAAAAATCGATGGCTAGTGAGAAAGTTATTCGACTTTTTCGAACCACCCGGTCTCACAGACATATACGTCACCACTGGCGGGTTAATGACTATACACATATTATTTACTGGAAAATGAGACACGGAAATACTAAAATGTTACGAGTAAAGCGATGGTTGTAAAGTAATATAATCTGGTAGGTGTACTGTAGTTTATGCATCCTGGAAGAAAGTTTATTTCATGTGATATGAGATCATCCTTTTATGCTAGTTTAATCTGTCATTAAAAATATATACAGACATTTATAGTCTTAGAAATGGCAAATTGCACACTTACAACTCAGTTTATTGATTGTTTTATCAATAATAATTCTAATGGCATTGGATGGAAAATAGTTTTCATTTCAGCGACTTGATGTAACATTGATATAAATAAATGGCTTAATAACTTATTTTATTACATAGTAAATATTTTAGATACATACTACATAGTTAATACTCATTGTACACACTTTGAGAGAGGGTGTGGAAATAATTATAAAATCGATTGTTGTTTGTCCGATAAAATAACCTAATTAAATTAATATCGAGGTCTTGTTTCCTTTAGTCCAGAAACTTATAGCAATCTACGTCAGAGTAAGAAATAAACCATTAAAGCACATTCGCTTTCTATAACTTTGATTTCTCCCTTGAATTTTGGTTTGAGATTTCCATTGTCCAGGCCATCAAGGTCAATTTGCCCAAATCGTGGGAAAACATCATTACTATTCATAAGTTTTTGACCATTGTTGGCATTGAACTGTGACAGGGTATGACCAGGCCACCTACTGACACTGGCGTTGCGCTAAAACGGAATATTTTATGTCATTACTATCTACGGCACAGTGCTTTGGGATCAGTGTTGGAACTACGTAACACACATGATTGCATTCGATCGTGAAAAAGGGATCCTGTAATAATGAGGTGAGACCGCGCAGGATAGAGACTAAGGGTGGGTTGCACCATTTAACTTTAACTATTACAGACGTCAAATCTCTTAAAGATTGATCTGTCTCGCCAAGAGATTTGACGTTTGTAATAGTTATATTTAAATGGTGCAACCCACCCTTAGAGACCAGTGGCGACTTCTTGTATCTGAGGCCAAGATCCATTTCGGGTCGCTGAGCCAGCAAGTAAAAGTGAATGAACCGAAAGCTCTTCGTTAAATGGTAAGCAACTGACTCTGTGTACTATCTGCACTGTATATTGTCTGAGTCACTCTCAGTGTTCCTTGACGACATCTTTGTTCGGTTTCAGACACCTACTTTTAGGATAGTCTTTCGATTTTATGAGTTTCTTAAATGCATTTTGTTAGTTCTCGTCTTTTTGAAAAAGTTTTGTCATAAGTGTAATAGGATTTATTAAGCATATTAATTTATAATAACTTGGTATGGCTTCTAAGTTTTATATCATAATAATATTATGTAGTTCCCTATCTTATTATGTATATACTCGTACTATTATTATATTCACATTTTAATTTTAGAAATGTTATTTAAGAATTATATTTAAAGGACCCCACAGATGGTTACTTTCTATAACAAAACGTAGGTGTAAGTACATACGTTAATATGAGTAAATTAAATTTTAATATTGACAAAAAGTAGAAAGATAATTTAGCGACAACTTTACAATAAAAATTACATTTTAATAAAACTATAATGTCAATAACCTTGCGTCGGCGCAGCTGACGCGGGCGTAGGCTGTTGTAGCCGGGGGGTTACTCTACACTGACGAAAAACGAACGAACTAGAGCTGTCGTGCAATCGGCACGTTTAATACAACAAGATAGAGTCGTGGCTCGCGCAGCAGCGCTCGGAAACTTAGTTTTTCGTCATGTAGAGTGACCCCAGAGTTCCATTGCGTCCGACTCTCAGCTCGGCCTACTTCGGGCTATCTCGTGCAATATCGGATTATTGTGCTGTATCTCGTGCCCGTATCTACTACAAGATACATACACGATGCAAGACTGTTTAGATAACGAAGATTTAGATATAGATACAGATAAATAGGTGTATATTATTTATTTGCATACAAACAACTAAAGCACAGTTACGAAACTTAATTAAACACCAACATTATGTAGGTTTAAAAAATCTTTTGTTGTTGGTTCAATAGATAGATTAACAGCAAAACCTACATTAACAAACACGATCACACCTCTCAAATGGAGCGTAAAGTCGTTTCTTTAATTTACAACTTACAACAAACATAGAAATATCCTTTTTTGTTCTCCCATATGTGCATTTGTATAGCTGTGGAGACCTTATTACGAAACTGGCGCGAGCACAGCTAAGTAGTTACTTCGGAGTAGTAAACAAACACCAGTTTCTCACTTGAGTAAATCTACCTATGCATAAACTTAATATTCAGCCAATCACAGTCTTCCTTACTCAAGTTCCTGTTAACTTGATATTCTCAGGTGTGAAACTGGCAGAAAGAGTCTGTGGGTCCTCCCAACTTAGTTTCATTGGAGCTGATGACCGGAGTAGGTACGTAGGATGGAGGTGGGCTGGATAAGTATGATCGTATTGAGAAGGTGGCTGATAATGCCTAGCATATCCTAATTGTATGTAGTCAGAATGTACAGTCAGGGGAAGAGAAATCAGACCCCTACCGCAGGTAGCATTGTCACTGTGAGATACTTATTTGATATTTTAGTAAAGATAAATAGACGTATAAAATAACTAACATGTCAACTTTCATTACTTAATTTACAGGGTAATTCATTTACATGATATGTATTATGTAAAATATGACATTATTAAAATCAATTTTCACCTCGTAAAATTGGTAACTGAACAGTTTTCTCGGATGCGTCTATAATGTTACTTTGTTTAAACCATAACTAGAAGCCATAAAGTAGAAGCTTTCTCGTATCTTTACATTTGTCTCATGTACACAGGCAAAAGTTATCAAATTACATACAGTAAAGGTAGTAAATGTATTTTTCACCCACGAAAATAATTACAGACTAATAATACTTACAGAAGGCTATAACATAATTTTGCATATCTTATGATTTATTTATCTGCTCAATAAACTTTCCCGGACATAGGCCTTACTGAAAATACTTAAAGGCCCCTGGATCTAATCTAAAAGAGCAATGAAAAAGTTTTAGTCACATAATATGGCCAATAGTGGTTTTCACAACGAAATTTTTATTATGTAAAATTTTCTGTTAAGTATGTCTGTTGTGTTATATACTGCTGGTGATCCTTATGTGAAATAAATAATTAAGGAACGGCAATGGCAGGTGGAACTAGAGCGACTAAGGGCGGTGCGAAACTCGACACTCTAAAATGCATTAACAGTCATTGAACAAGTGCCCACTACTTTCTACTACATATGTACATCGACGTGCATCACATACCAATGTAATAAATGACATCATGATTTAGAGTTCTATAGGTAGTTTCAACAGCATTGAAACCATACATAAGCCATCCTATATTATCTTCCGTTCGTTTGTGACTTCACAAAATAACATTGACTACAGTAATTTTATTATTAAGGGCCCGTACAGGGTGACGTGCCGCGCCAATTTTGGGTTTTCAATGCTCTTCACACAGCACACGCAGTGACACGCACACATGTAAGTTTGCACAGTGGGTCGATAAACTTTTACTCGCCAACTTTATTGACAATTATGTTCAAGTACATTTTGGGTGATTTTAGGGTAAGTAAGTATAATTCTTACTTACACTGGTAGGCACCAGGAAAGAGTAGAAATTAATAGGGGTGCCACTTTACTCTATACTCGGAACCCGATTAGCTTTCTCAAACAAATGTGGTATTTACTTGTAGAAAGGTAACTAAAAGTATTAAAGTGTAGATAATAAGTTTCGGGCATCCTCCAGCCAACTGAACCCCGACGACAAAGCAAAGTAAATACATAGTGTCGCAAAAGGGCTATACTAAGCCAAAAGGGGATGACTCAAGGGGTAATTCTGAACAACTTTTGTTCTACGAGATTTGCAAATTCGCGAAAAGAAAAATTCGTTTTCCATGGTAAAAAGTCACATGTCCAACAAAGTTTCTATGAAAAAGGTTTTTTTTTGTTAATTTCCAAAACTCGTAGAGCAAAAGTTCAGAATGACCCCCTGTCTTACTCCTTTTTACCCGACTGCCGAAGGAGGAGGGTAATGTTTTTTGATTGTATGTATGTATATATGAATGTTTGTCTGTTTCTTTGTTCCCTCCTGTAGCCTAAACGGCTTGATAGATTTTGATGTATGAGTAACGTGACCATTTATTTTTTTTGTCAAAGCGGGACACCTGCGGAATTTCATATCCCTCAAAGATACATATAATATTATCTTTCTTTCTTATCTCCTTATCTTTTCGCTCAGTTTGCTCAGTGCATCAATTGAAAATTCAATCCCTACGATGAAAGAGTGAAATGTGAAAGAGATGCATGAATGGTAATATTTTTTTATATTTATCTAATAATCTTCTAAAGTTGGTAGGTATATTTAGGATACCTAAGTACTTACTATGTTTTTATAAATATACCAGACGGGTACACTACATAAATCCGAATTACTTATTTACGAATATTATGAATTTCATAGTTCTAGTAAATTTTAAGTTTCCGAATAACGAAAATTACGAAAGGTTGATGAAATTTCAAACAACAGATTTATTAAAATGACCAAAGTAAATTTTTCGAATGTTATAATTTCGATGTTTTAAATGTACGATTTTTTATTATATCGAATTGTTTAAATAACGAATCCCGAAGTATTAATGTTCCGAAAACACAAATCCCCGTATGTAACTTAGTTAACCATTTAAATATTTTTTGCTTCGCTGCGCTCCGCTTTGTTTTTCGACATCTATGTGCACCTCAACGCTCCTCCTCGCTTTGCTCGTCGTCGCACCTATCTTTAGGTTTAGGTCCTAAGGTTTTTAAGGTTAAACACCGTAAAAATCCGAGCAAATGTTTTGTTTTTTTGTGTAACAAATGCTACAAATAGTTTTCTATTTAACAATATTTTTACTCTATATTTGAAACGCTCCGCTTTGTTTTTCGATAATAATATCTATGTGCACCTAATACGCTCCTCCTCGCTTTGATCACCGTCGCACCTATCTTTAGGTTTGGTTCTAAGGTTTTTGAAAGGTTCATTTAATTTTTGTCAAAATCAAGAATTATATTATTTTCGGTCCAGATTTCATATTTTCGTGATTATAATACTCGTAAATCTGTATTTTATTTTTCGTACACTACTAATTCGGTGTTTCAAATTCGGAAAAAAGTTTTTCGAAATTTTTGGGTGTTTTCACACCAGATGCTACAAAATTCTTAAACATCATACTTTGATTTTTTTTATAGTTTGAGTAGTTTAATTTAAAGTTCTTACCAATAGTGCATCTTATCTTTTTTCACATTCATAAAAGTTAATACACATTACTGTTTTGGAAAAAATGTATTCCCACGCATTTCTTCTGTGTTAAGAATCGGTAGGTGAGCGAGATAAATTTATATACACGATAGAGCAAGAGCGAGTCAATGATCGTCACTGAGCGAAGTTACTCGCGCAGTCTCGAGGGAACTCCGACTCATATTACTCCCTATAGTCTATGTGAGTAAGTGATAAGAATATATACTCGTATATTTGTCTCAAGATATAAAAATAAAGAAAAGAAATATGGGATGAAGTTAAAAAATTTAGGTAATTTAAATTATCGTTTGGTCTGTTTACGAAAGCGGGACATTTTTGCCCTCACGGGGGACAGCGGGACGGACAGCTTCAAAGCGGGACTGTCCCGCCCAAAGCGGGACGTATGGTCACCTTATGTATGAGGTATTGTTAGAAGCGTATTGATGGCGCGATGGCTATAGGCTATGTGACGTTCCATTAAAATGTACATAGCGCCCTCTTGAGGACATAACGTGATGATCGAAAAAATAATAATTCAACTTTGCCGTGTAAGGTATCAAATGAAAGGACTTGATTTTCACATTACAAAAATATGCATATTGAAGGTATTTAAATAACAACACCAAAATTATTGAAATAAAAAATGATCATGGAACTACCTACCGACGTAAAATTTCATAAAATAAAAACAACTAAAAAGTTACAAATAAAAAAATACAATTATAAAAAACTAAAAACCTGACTGTACGCTAAAAACATGAAAACGAGTCCCAATGTTAATGGAAAGTATCGCAGGCGGGGACCAACTTGACCGCCACTCAAGGCCGTTTTCTAAGTAACATTCAGCTAAATGGTGAACCCTCTGCTGGTATAATTTGTTTATAGTATACCGCTTTTTCAATACCTGTAAGTACATTTTTTGGCAGCATAATATTTTTACTTAATTTTAGGGTTTCGAACGTCAAAAGAAAAAAAGCAACCGTTATAGGATCTGTTTGTTGTCCGTCTGTCTGACTGACTGTCTGTCACCGCCCTTTTTCTCAGAAACGGGTAAAGATATCAAGCTTATATTTCGCATAGATGGGGAGTACTTACCCTAAAAAAAATATTATGGTACTCCCTGTCCCACACAAGTAAATTGGGGCTTATATTTTTTCCAGTTATTTTGATGTGTATCCTTTTTTTTTCTTTGTTGTTTTGTGTGTTTCTTTTCTTTAAATCTGTATTTTTTTTGTTGTTGCTGTCTATGTGTCGAAAAAATGTATCTTTATCTTCAAATCACTCCATCTATCGTTTGTTTTTTTTGTGGCTACTGTCTATAGAAGAATTTCCGTCATTGTCAATTTTACGTTACGAATTTATTTTTGTTTATTTTATTTTTATTTTTATATTTTCGTGGAGAATCAACAGCATTTTGTTAATAAATAATTATTACTTATGAACACATAACAACTTGATGCCATTAACAGAATGAACTTAGTAAACCCAGTAAACCTAACACATCCAGAGGAAAAAAAAAATCTCTTTCTCTCTCTCTGAAAAACATACTTAATAGCCCAAACTCGATGCTTTTAGCTATTAACATCTTTGAAATAAAATTGAGCCACCACCGTGTTACTGCCCTCATCAGGTCCTCACGAGACCATACCTCAACCAGCACCAAGAGACTGTATTTTTGATCCCTAACCTAATGTTCGTGCGTATTGTCATCACTTAGATCCATTCGCTATATTCCTGCTCCTCATCAGACCTTTACGAGACTGTAATATCACGAGAATATTGCACACTATCTAATTTAATTTAATGTATTGAATATACTGGAAGAATTATGCTTCCTCAATTTCAAATCAAATTATGTTGGTGTCATAAAAGTTGAAAAAGTGCAATGACAACCAATGTGCAGTGATTTTGTATCTGTACACGATAAGATCGCGAGCTGTCAATGCTGCCTAAACCGACGTGACCCTTCTTTGGAGGCCAGCGGCCAACTGAGTCAAACGTCACTTGTGTTTATGATTTTATAACACAGAAAGCCGCCATAGATATTTGTATGAAGATTTGAGGGAAAAAAATTGCTCAAGTTTGGGATTAATTTACACAAAATGGTTCTACCTTTTTTGGCATAAGATTTTTTTGCCTAATCTCGTATTGCATAGTAACGTTTGGTCAAAGTCTCGTTACGCCGAAAATCGTATGGCATAAATCTCGTTTAGTAAAAAGTTATTTCGCATAACATTGTTTAGCCTAATAATGGTATGGCCAAATCTTGAATAGCCTAATAATGCTATGGCATAGGTTTATACAAAGTAATAATATTCGTTTGGCTTTAACTTTGACGGAGCGTCTCCCTACATAGCGCAAACTGGTGCCTTGTATTGTTTCCGCTGTTTGGAAAACGCTCCGCTCCGCTTCGCTGCGCTCCGCTTTGGTTTTGATGAACATGTGCACCTAACACGCTCCTCCTCGCTTTGCTCGTCGTCGCACCTATTTTTAGGCTTCGATCTCATGGGGTTTGTAATAATTATATTGGTCGTTAACTTTCGATTTTTTTATCATACAATATCGTGATTTTCGGGATTTAGGAGAAAAATACCACAATTTGTACATTTACTACATACTTAATATATTATTTATTAAGATAACATTAGGAGAAACAAGATTATACATAGGTATAGACGAACATAAATTTGAGCAAACGAAACTTAGGTGTTTAAAGATTATGCCTAAAGAGTTTTAGACGAAACGAGCCTTATGCCACATAAGTCTTGGCAAAGTGATGGTTCGACCAAAAAAGTTTAGACCATACGAGTTATGCGAAATGAGTTTTGGTCATTAAAGATTATGCCAGATGAGCGGAACCCACACAAAATAAGTGTGTGTTTATTAAAAAACAAGGTATTTAGCGCCTAGTCCAAGCCTTTAACTTTATAATATGATAAAAATCATATGAAAATTCTTTATAATTACGACACAGTTGTTACAATACGGGAGTGTGATTGACTGGTTTTTCTTGATATTCTGAAATTAATTTACAGTTATCCATAATCATTTACTTAAATTCGAATGATTCAGCACCTAGCTAGACTCTTCAATTACCTGTGTGATTTTTTTCAAGGCTGTAGAGCATCATTTACTACATAATTCTATGACAATGCCAACCCTCGATTCCCTATTGCAGACCCTTAATCAAATCCAACCTTTCTTTCCTACTTTTTACTTACCGACTATAGGAACATTGTTGTTTCTTACACAACTCTAAAGTTATTCAATTCATGTAATACATTACAAAACTACGTAATTAGATTAAAAACATAGCCCAACCGAAAAAGTAATAACTTTATTACCACTACCACTATTTGTATGCAAATTATTATTCTGATTAGCACGCCTCTTCGCAAGTGTTGTGAACTGATGTTGTACGAATTCGATTCTTAATCGATTCCGGAAGTGAAATATTCTCATGTGTTCGATTACTACAAACTACATATCAATTTTTACGAGCAATCATTACGTAGCGTTTAATCGAATATATCGAAGTAATTAAAGAAAACATATTGTGGGAATCGGTATTGGGATTCAATTCGACTCGCAAAAAGTTCTCATTTTTGATAACTTCTGACTGTTCTTAGTTACTGCGCGGTAAGAGTTATATTTTTGGAATCTAAAAACAGGGCAACAATCATAACATAAATTCTAACGCAAACTACCATCACCTTCATACAACTCTACATATAAATACAGCCTGGTAAATAATTATTATGTTTAGAAAACGAAAATTGAGACTCTTACTCGTATTAAGTTTTTTTTTTATTTTAGTATAGATCTATGAAATAGGTATGTAGATATTGTCATCGGTATTAGGCCAGCGTGGTGGACTAGGCCTAAAACCCTTCCTTCATTGGAAGGCGATCCGTGCCCCAGCAGTGGGGACGTGATGGGTTGTGAATTGTGATGATGAGAATCTGTATTTAGACTAAACACACACAGTCAACATTTATTGTCACAAAATTGATTCTCATAAATGTATGGAGAAACGGCTTCGGCAATTCCAATGTAGTGGTGCACTTGTGTGAATTCCTACAAAGAATGCTGAATGCGATACGTCCGTTGCATACGATGCTGAAAACAATCAGTAGGGCGATTATAAGTTTCACGAACCTTCGTTTACGTTGCGTATCGTCAACTGTCACTGTCAAAACGTAAGCCAATTTTTTTAGTTCCGAAAGTGACATTTGTTCGCTTCTTTCTTTTTCCATAATGTTTGTGTAGTATCGAAAATAGTATCGAATCCTGTGATAGACGTACAGATGCTACCAACTAAGTAACCTATTTGCTAAATGAAGACGCGCAGCTTCATGTCGAATGAAACTCTCATCACCTCCATACATATATCTGTTCTTACTCTACATCCGAGTGCATAGCGTGAACGGCGACTCATTCAATCATTGGATTCAATCAGCGGCGGAGAAATTGAGTAAAATGGCGGCTCGTCGTGACGCACGATCGAGCATTATTTATGTCAGTGCGCAGACGCGATCTGTATCGATCGATGTGTGTGATCAATGGACTGGTGTCGTGTATCAATTTCTACTTCGATTCCAATAATGTTCCGATTAACATTATAACTATATCCATATGTATAACTGTGTAGAATAGAATAGAATAGGTATAACTTTATTATACACTTACAAGAAAAATATACTTACAGGCATGTATGGTATATGATAATCCCGGAAGGAAAAGCCAGAAACCTATCGGCCATCTGGAGCTAAGTACACTCTTGCACGAATTTCATCCTTCGCAGATATCTTATCTTGAGCACATTGAGCAGGCTATAGATAATCGGCAACATCATTCATTTGTACTCTTAATTGCTATGCATAACTATTTAATCATTCACAACCAAACGCAGCCGTCTAACCTTACAGTGATTAAATCCATCCCAGACATCCATTATATATCTGTCGCACTAAATTGCAAGTAACTACCATTTAGAGAATTTACTCTCCCGATGCCGATGGTCGATAAAGCAAAGTGAAATAGATTGAGTCACCGAGACCGATATTATAATTTAATTCCCAGTCTGGAACCGTCACTTGTGCTGTGAGCGAGTAGATGACTTTCACTGCTAGCAGTAGGGTGAAGCGGGCTCTTGCCGGCCATGCTGTCTCGTTAGTATGCCGCGTGCCTGCGTGACGAAATGCCAACACGTTTCCACCACCCGTTTTCTTAAGCTCGAAAGACCTTAAACGTAGTTATTTGTTGATTTATTATCCATTTTATTGGAGCATTAAGTTCGGAACGGCGAGTGATAGCGGTTAGTGAATGGGGCCAATCGTAAATTATGAGGACAATAAACTTTAAATGGTTAAAAAGTTATGTGAATTTCCACTTTGAAGTAGCTTTTGCTCGCAACTTTGTGTACTCATACACAAGGACGTTTACCGCTCTCCCCATGATAAATAAACAAGAGTTTATGGTTTTCTGATAAATAATTAATGTATTTATTTACATCAGTATAGTTACTGAGTATTCAATGAAAGTTAACTGACGACCTTAGGCGGGTGGCGGGTAGTGGTTGGATGAGGAAGGCCGAGGACCGAGTGTTGTGGCGCTCCTTGGGAGAGGCCTTTGTCCAGCAGTGGATGATTATTGGCTGATGATGAATGAAAGTAAATTTATTGCTTAACACGTAAAGCTCTCAATGACATAATTATTTATGATTACAAGCGAAAACAACTAGAGTATATATAGTAACCGACTGTTATTATCAATGTCTATAAACTACGTATGCGCAATTATAAATAATAATACTACAAAATCTAATGCAGAGCAGGTGAAAAAATACACACACAAGTTTAAGGTCACTCCACACATGCACATGACCACAATTATTTGTCAGTTGCGAGTGCGGACAAAAAAACTGCGTTCGAATTACGAAACGCTGTCAATTTCATTTGAATACGTCCGAATAATTCACAACTGGCTCGTTACACCAAGGCCTCTGTGGAGAGGAAAAAAAACACAATCACAGTTCGACCGCGACCTAAAATGCTCTTTATTATGGTACACTTACTGCCTAATTTGGAGAGTAAACACGGCGCAGGAATTGCAAAATAGAGCTTAATTGGAGCGCTAGAAAAGGCTGGATCTTGGGACATGGCTGTTGTGATTTAGGTGCTGAGCTCTCTCTTATTTATGAAAATACACTCGAAAGCAATGATAAAGTTCCACCTACCATTAACATTCAATATGTCACCGGAATTTTTTCATTGCTCGTGAGTGTATAAGTACAGTAGCCTTACTCCCAGCGATGAGTCGCTGACGAAAGCTTTTAATCGGTGGGAGTACATTCATAGTAATAGTGGACTACTTGTGATACCTGAACGGTTCCTCGCGTCATCACTGTATCTAGCGGCTTCCCACGTGATAACACACAATCATATCCAGACTAAGGTTGGATGCCGCTAAAAGTGTTTACTACTCAGTACTTATTGTTTTTTTTTTTTACAATATTCGGCGCTAATAAGCTTTACCTTTAAAACTAACTTTAACGCTTCTTATGACAATATAGTTAAGTATGCATAGTTATACAAGATCAAGTACTAAGAACGCATAATCCAGTGATATCTTATTACACAAATGTATGTCACTGTAACGAGTTTTTCAGTTCGTCGCCCGTGTCTTCCACTGTGACTGAGGTTACGCAACGTATCCAATTATGACAATAAGTAGAGTGCGACGTTCACACCACTCGACCTTAAGAATCTCTGCTGTAAGTGAAGAAAAATATAAGAGAATAAACAGTTGATTGACCCGTGAGCTGTTAGGTCACAGTTTTTTTTATTCCAACGAACAATTTTGTGCAAAAACTACGTAAAAATTTGGAGGCGTAAACGTAAACGTTTATTGGACCAAATGTTCTTTGCACCAAATATCCATTGTTTCTAAGCGACACCATCCGGTAAGAACAGAACCGTTTTATAATAAATACACAAACGAGCTATTGTAAACATCAGTAGCAGCCTTCCCTAACAAACAATACTTAATGTAGTATGGTTGTTATCCCATGACCTCAACTAACCTGTGCGCTTTTTATACAAGGTGGCTAAACGTCAAAATAAGAACATACATACCGTATTTTTTTGAAATGTTTAAAACGGCGATACGGGTCGCGACCTGTCACGTGAGTGCAAATGTATATCGAAAATCTGAGTACTCTTTTTTATCATTTGTACTTAGTTGTGTATTTATTTTTAATTTGAATGTTTATCAACACTTTAAAATAAGACCGTGTTTCAAGAAACTGACTTTGAAAGTGACTTTATAGTTGCATTTGTCAACTCCTATCTTCGTTAAATTTTCAGCAAAACTCTCAAGGGTTACATTGCATTGCCCCGCGCCAACTATGCCCCAAGGACTGTTTGCATTCTAGTTGTTTAATCTTTGGCATTGTTTTTCAAAGTTCTTTACAAAATTTGTTACCTTATTCAACATTGCAGCAGTAACCTTGTGGCTCTGCAGGTGACATAAATCCATTGATAAACAATATACAAAGAAGATGGAGTGTCAGTGCAAAAAAATATCTCGACAAAAGCTTTTCCGATTGATTAAACAATGTGTTTTAGATCATCATAGCAATTTCTTAACTGAAACCATATAAAAACTGTATTTATAATTTGTCAGCTTAAAAGACTCCAACCTCATCCAGGCTAACTGGAAGACCATTGCTATTAGCATTAAGTTCGCCAATGTACAAATTAATTATGTGAAATAAATAACTTAATAATAATTCTCGCCCGGTAATACAACCCGTAACCCACAAGAGCTCAAAGCTCTGAATTCCTCCTGTCACCACATCCCTCAATACCAAGAAGGCTCTATAGGTCAGTGATCATACTCTGTGCCACAGCCTGTCGCATTATAGCAGCTAACTGTCCAGCGGTAGCAAAAACTGATCAGTGCTCTGTTTGTCCCAAGAGATTCGCGGTGGTATTAAATGGCATTTTATCTGTGTAAAATGTGTTAGATTGAATATTCGAAAAAGCGGTGTCAACATTCATTGTAAAGATAGTGTACATAAAGAAGGAATATAAATTGTTTTATTCACAAGTGATTTGTGTATAAAACAATTGTAATGAGGTATGTTAACATAATAAGACTGAGGTCCCTAGATAAAAATAAGCTCTAAAAAACTGGACTGATTTAAAAAAAATGTAAGCACCTAACTTAAAGCTATCAAAATGCATAACTTTTTTTAAAATTAGCCTGTAGTGGCTTCTTAATCCTTGGGAATGATCTATGGTGCCAAAACCGAGAAAACTGATATTTATATACATCATAAATAGACATCTTATCCAGTTTTGTGGCGTGACAACTTTTTTTTACTTTTCATTTTATCGCTGGGTATCGAACTTGGACCACACGCCGCCAGCCTCCGCGAGTTGTCCTTAATTAATGATCCGCGGGAGCCGCTAGCTCATTACGTGAGAACCTCCGTACTAAGGGTCTACTCTGACTTGAAGACACGACATACGCAGTTTCGGAGAACTGTCATGTAATCGGCCAAGCGGCCGCGGCACGGGTCTGTTATCAACGTCGATAAACTCGTCTAATCTGCGTTCCTTCAATCACAGCGCCGTATTTATGGCGATTCACGATATAGAAATATCGATAACGCACCCGTGAAGCGGAAACAGTTAATGCAACGAGATAGAGTCGCCGTGATTACCGTAGTTTCGTCAAGCAAGATTAGCCCTACAGGGGGGTGTGATATTGTCGATTTTACTATCAAAACTTACACAGTTTTACAACTGTGTATGTAAAACTGTGTAAGTTTTGATAGTATAGACACAAACACCTCTTGTGTCAGTTGTTAGTAATTAAATAATGGAAAAATATCCGAATAAAAAATGAATTCAGGTACGGGGTAAAATTGTATGTAAGATGACTCTTTCAGAAGATTTCCTACAGTAGTCTACTTGTACCAATTTTATTACTCACTTCTTATATTATTCATCAATATACATTTGAAGATTGATGACAATTATTTCAAAAGAAGTAGGCATATTATTGGCATTTTAATATTAATTTATTACCAATAGTTCAAAGTTGCGATATTTGAACTTACAAGTCATTAAAATAAAGCCCAATGATGCATTAATGTCAAAGTTAATGCTGATAATGACGCGTGTATTTTGCGAAATTCAGTGATTTTGCAAGTGAGCTATCCAAAATTATTAATGAGCTATTCATTAAGGCCAGTCTAACCTAAATTCTTGTCTATTTCTAAGGAAAATTCTTGGCATCCATTCGTTGTTATCTCATAGAGGATGCATTTTCATAGTTTTGTATTTTTTTTTAAGTATTTTTACCTCAGAAGAAGAAATCTCTTAAGCGGCTTACTGACCTGTAACAAAAAAGAAACCTTTAAAAAACTAACTCTCGATTGAATTAAATTACTCTATTAAAAACTGACTAATACCTACAAAAAGGTTACAAAACAAACAAACAAAATGTTTTGTATAAATAGCTTTAGGCAATTTCTGAGCACGAGCGCTCGCCTGACCCCATTTCTTAATCTTTTCTATTAAAGTTTTAACTACAAAAATGTTCTAAAGTGTTTTTCAACCGCAGGCTGTGGTTTAAGGTCATTCGCTGTTACAATCATTGTGCTATCGTGACTGGACACAGTACCTTAAGAAGAGTCATAAAAAGTAATCTAAAAGAAATTGATTTTTCTCATTGGCATAATTGTATTTCATTTATTCATACAAAATACATATACCTAACTGTTATGATTACATATACATTGCATATTCTATTTCAACAGCCAAACCTGCATTTCCACGAAACAAAAGATCTTAAATATGTTAGACATTCAATTAAAAACTAAAACCATGGCTATTTTGTTTCCGAAATCTAAATTCCACGTGCATATTCTGTTACGCAAACGCGATACGGGTGGAATATTTCACGTTTCTGTAGCGATGCTATCGCGGTTCTGTCTTATGATACCTTTTGGTTCTTGTAAGCGTACCGGCATGGTAACTGTACTTGCATTAATGTGTTATGTAACAGCTGAGCTGAATTTTAAGTAACACGTGCGTTGTTTGGTTTGCATGTTACAGTTACATTATCATCTCATAAGTATGGAGTGGACATCATAAGGTTATCCTAAAATTTACGCGCTATCATGAATGCTTTATTTACTATTATAGTACCGATATAAGTAGTTACGTTTCTATGTACTTTGCAGAAAATAAGGAATACGAACTATATTTAATTGAAAAGCTTTATGTTGAAAACAATGTTTCATCAATAGGCGTTAAAAATAACCTCTGACTCTATTTTTATGATCATCAATATTTAACAAAGTTTTTATGTACATGTGTAACTATGTGCATTAAATTATATTTTAAACAAAATTTTACTAACGGAGGTAACTTCATCAGGTAACAACCATACTCTGTTTGGTGTAGGCATCCCACCAAGGCCTAGGTAAAACTTTCTCTTTAATATCTACCTTTTTATTTATGCAGTACCTAAAATTCCTCCGTTCAGAGAAAAATATATCTGTCTATATTTCTACTAGTCCTTGAGGCCATTCCGATAACTCTGATAATATGAATAAATATCCTTCAGGATGAGATTAGAACCCGGGACTTTCAGCTGTACTACTAACCGCTATCCAATAGCTAAGAAACATCGCCAATTTCCCACAACTTTCACCGACAAAATTTACACATCAACAATAGAGGAACGCTTTGTAAGATTTACAGTTGGATTGTTATTACAGAAGATAGAGTATTCTAAATGAAAAAAGTTCAAAGTTCCAATTTAACACTTATGGGGTTAGAATTAAGAGCGGTACAAAGAGCAAAAGGTAATGTTTAGTTTTCCGTACCGGGTCACTCTAGATGATGAAAAACTAAGTTCGGAGCGCTGCGCTGCTGCGCGAGCCACGACTTTATCCCGTTGTATTAAACGTGCCGATTGCACGACATGGTTCGTTTTTCGTCAGTATAGAGTAACCCTCCAGTACCGTGATGGTAGAGCGATCACAATGAGGAAATCTGCTTGCAATTGTGAACCGACAGTTTAGATACATTTTACGGTCAATTAGCATTTGAACAGAATAGTATACTTGTAATAGAATAGCGTGTAGGCGGAACAATATGTAGGTACTTAGTTGTGCAGAAAGGAAACGCTAAAATACTTTCTTCAATACGAATTTTCGGAGTTGTTATCTTGTTTCCCTTTTTAGTAAGAAATCATTTAATTTGCGGATTTTTTACTGGTTTTCCTGTATGTTCTCTCTCTCTCTCTCTCAGCCTTCTATAGTCCACTGTTGGACATAGGCCTCTCCTAACGATCGCCACCCCAAAGGGTCACCCGCCATCTGCATCCAGCGGCTTCCCGCTACCTTCCGCAGATCATCAGTCCAACGGGTTGGGGGGCAACCGACCTGTATGTTCCTGTATGTTATTAGAGAAAAACTCTTGCAAATGTTATGTCTAAGTAAGGAGGCCACGATTGTCGGACAAGCTCGAACAATACAATGAGCTTAACAATTTAACATGCTCTAGGAATCGTCAATTTCGTTTTACTAACAACTTGACTGAATATAGGGTTGTCACTATAAAGACAAAGTTGGAAACTTACATTACAGTGTATATCTATATTAGAGGTGGTATTCAAGAAGTAAGAACTACGGTAATTGAAAATCCAATGCAACTAAAATCCAGCAACATATAATTGGGCGAATTACCGACATTACGCACCTATGCAGAATTCATACATTACCTATTAATGAATCGACCATGTCAAATAATCCTAACTAATATCCTAACTAATATTTTAAATGCGAAAGTAACTGTGTCTGTCTGTCTGTCTGTCTGTCTGTTTGTTACTCTTTCACGCCAAAACTACTGAACGGATTTGAATGAAATTTGGTATACATACAGTCTGGACCCTTGGAAAGAACATAGGCTACTTTTTATCCCGGAATTCCCACGAGAAAACTTTTTAAGGCGAATCGAAGCGCGCGAGAACAGCTAGTATAATATAATATGTGGGGATATCGCACACACGCATCTGACCCCAAGCTAGACAGAGCCTGTGTTATGGGTATCGGACAGCAGATATATCTACATAATTACATAGATAGATACATATTAATATATCAACACCCAAGACCCGAGTACAAATATCTGTCTTTAAACAAATCAGATAGTTGTTTTCCCAGCCGGGAATCGAACCAGGGACCTTCGGCATAGTTAACAGGGTCACTAACCACTACACCAGTCGGCCGTCAAATTAATGAAGCTTTTGAATTAGTGATTAAGCTAGAATGTCTGAAGAATTAAGCTATGTATCACTAAAACTGTTTAAAACAGCCATAGTCTATGGTGCAGTGACAACCCTGCAGTCTCGGCTGGTTAGCCATTGAATGCGCCGTCAAATGTGCTATTCACATAATGACAGGTTACAAATACACGAAAGTATCGCCATTGTTTGTTCAATCTGCGTTGGTGCAGCTACAAGTGGTTTCTTTTAGGGTTTCGCAGAGGATGCTGAGAATTGACGTGGTTTGTTTAATGAATTTTGTAGAACGTTCTTAGTTTATATGTGTATTTTATTTATAGATTAGGTACCTATAATAGTTATTGAGTTACTTGTTGTAATCATAATAATAATATGTATTTTTAGGGTTCCGTAGCCAAAATGGCAAAAACGGAACCCTTATAGTTTCGTCATGTCCGTCTGTCCGTCTGTCCGTCTGTCCGTCTGTCACAGCCGATTTACTCGGAAACTATAAGTACTACAGTGATGAAATTTGATGGGAATATGTGTTGTATGAACCGCTACAAAAATATGACACTAAATAGTAAAAAAAAGAATTGGGGGTGGGGCCCCCCATACATGTAACTGAAGGATGAAATTTTTTTTTTCGATGTACATACCCGTGTGGGGTATCAATGGAAAGGTCTTTTAAAATGATATAAAGTTTTCTAAAAAACATTTTTCTTAAAGTGAACGGTTTTTGAGATATCAGCTCTCAAAGTCGTAAAAAGTATGTCCCCCCCCCCCTCTATTTTTATAACTACGGGGTATAAAATTCTAAAAAAAATAGAGGTGATGCATGCTAATTAACTCTTTCAACGATTTTTGGTTTGATCAAAGTATCTCTTATAGTTTTTGAGATAGGTTGATTTAAGCTACGGAACCCTTTGTGCGCGAGCCCGACTCGCACTTGGCCGGTTTTTTTTAAATTTTGTAATTGAATTTTACGCATAGAATTAGGGAATTACGGAGAGCATCCAGTGGCGTGCTTTGAGAGTGGCCTACGTCCAGCAGTGGACAGCTATAGGCTGCTGATAATGATGATGATGATAACGATGTATAGAATAATTTCACTCAAGTGAAAAACTGGAAAAAGTAAGTAATGTTTAAAAATAATATATGTAAGCAATTACGGAACCTTACTTCTTTGTTATTTAAGCATTTTATTCGTAAAACCAGATTAGTAGGACGACTCGTCACATGTGGCTTATGAATAGTATTTAGCAACTCGAAAAGACGAACACTGTTTTGATCTTCGTAGTACCTAGTTTTAAATATTCAGTACAAAAATTGTTAAATAAACTAAATAAACTATGTGATTGGTAATAATATTATAATGATGTAGTCTGCTTCCTATTTATAACAGTGAACGTTGCCTACATACACGTATGAAGTTATACACTATAAAAACTCAATTTATGTCATTAGGAACATTAGACCCACTACTCTAAAAGTCTAGATGCATAGAAAATAAGCGCTTGCAAAAACGATAACAGATTAATTTGCACAGAGTACTCTAAGATCACGTGACAGCTAATTTATAAGTTCCACAGAGTAGAAATAGATGTTTCCTGCGCCACAGATCGTGGTACAGATTAACTGATGAGTGAGATGAGACGGTCCTTCGGACCGGATTTAGGTAGTTAGATACCGGATGTCTTAGCTGTTTATTAATTTCCCGCATTATTAGAGACTCTTCACAGCGGATTCGTTAAGATTGGTGGGACAAGATCCGATTGATGAGCTCGTTTCTCGATTCGATTAAAGTCGACTGGCAGCTTTATTTTTTTAATATCTGCAATGTGAAACTTTATATTTTAATACCAAATCAATATCCACTACTATAAGTATTCTAATAAGAAAACTTTTAAAGGTTAAATGTAGCTTGGAGAAATGTCTTAGCGTGTACTAGGTAATAAAGATGGCAAAACTTTTAATAAAATAACAGCCCTATTCTGATAATTATCTGTTAATGTCTTCCAATTAATTACAATATTCAGGTTTCCTCGTCCATTCATTGAAATACACAGCTATATGGGCCCCGATACTCTATTTATCAGTTCAGATTTATAGCATTTAGCGGTCGCGCACATAAATACTATCCGATATTTCACAATGACATCTGTATCTTATCTGCATCTGATTATAAATAGAGGTGAACCCGGGGGGTCCCGGGCGGACCATAGATTACAAACTAGTATTTGAATTTTGCACTAACACAGTTGTGCGGATCATAAAAGCCTTTCAAAATGCAATGCCACTAAACTTTTATAATCTGGGCGCAGTGGTTAGTGACTGTGACTGCTACTCCGAGGATCCTGAGTTCGATCACCGATTGGACAGATATTTGTTTAAAGACAACAAATTTATTTCGGGTCTTGGGTGAGATTTGTGTTTGTATTTTGTTATATCTCTAACTGGCCTGCTAAGCGTGGAGATTATGGCGCAACCCTCCAGTTTTGAAGGAAGCATAACTGCAGTTAACTATTCATGGGTTGTGTGCATTGATGGATCGAGTGGACAAGTATTTCATTGGCTATTTTATAAAAAAAATGAATCTTACTACTTGTTAGTAAAATAAAATAATATATATTTTGCAATTAGTTCTGCGAACCTCAAAATAATTATTCGTCCCATAGACACGGGACCACAGACTCGGGACCATAGACACCGTTATCTAGAAAGGGAGTCTGTACGGTATTGCTGCGGTGCAGCTATTTGCTAGAATTGATGCGAGAAATTCAATCTGGCTCAGGTTTCTAAACGCTGCAAGCGATCTGCGACAATGAGGGGTCTGCAGACCTTTCATTATTTTAAATAAAGCTCAATGTTGCTAAGAGTTATTGAGCAGCATTTGTCAATTGAACCAATATTTATTCATAAAGATACATGGATAGAATGATACAGTGGGAGGGATTCCAATATACATAATACATCTTATAAAATATTTCCTAATAAACTTATAGGTAACATATAAGTAAATGCTGGTATACTATATTTGGAGTCAGGGGTTAACAAGCATATTTATTACATAAGTGCATTCTGTGTTCATTAAACAGTTCTACGGTCGTGGCGCCGTCAGATCGCTTCCAATTAGACCAAACAATACTGGGGCTATCACCTAAACCCATAATTTACCTTAGAAAGTGCCAAAGTGCTACATTCACTCTGACAATGTCCCTCGGTATACATAAATTTCAAGGTAAATTCATCTTTATTACATACGAAAGTAAGTTTTAAATTAAAGTTTAGCCAAGCAGGACTTGAGACAAGGTTTATTTGAATGAATAAACGCCTACAAACTACTAACAATATTGCACAGAGTGAATGAACTGAACCATTTCTTCGGTAATTTCGTATAATTTTCTCTTGCCAAGGGTTTTGTAGTAACGGGTCTGAAATAATAGTTTGTGGACGATTTTAATGTGGAAAATTCTAAATTGTAGCTGCTCACCCCCCGCGGAGGTGACTGACTCGATACCGTATTTCTCGATGTGAGAATCGAGAACGATGATCGATTTGTATCGAGATATTGGATAGATTTTAGACATGGAGGTCTCTCTATGTCTTGGAAGATATTAATCGATTATCTACGATGAGCCAATGTACTTGGTGGTCGAGGATGTTTTTAGTGATCAAACTTATGTGATCGCCAAGTAGGTATGTTTTAGGTCACAATAGTCACACTAATATAAATGTAGGAATTTAGACGATCTACCACAGTATAAGATAATTCTTTGTAATAGATAGTTAATTACATATTACACAACAAATACGTGTGTAGTACAATAAACGTACGTTTAAACTTTACACTCTACAAACTTAAACCAAATTATGACATCAACTCCCGAAGGCAGCGTAACAAAGGTAATTTAAAAACCGCATAAATTATCAGCACAGGTAACGTTCACTAAAATTATCTCTATTTCCATTGCAATAAGATTTAAAAGGGTCAGACAGTAGAACCTACGATGCCGTTATTTGAGCTTATTCTTTGAAGCAGAACGACCCAGATATAAGTAGTCTGAGTGTACCTTACTGTAGAATAGAGTCGTCGTCTGTGACATTCAAATTGTATACTTTATGTATTTGCTAGTACAATCATCTACTACTTATTTGCTTATGTTAAGTACCTACTCAGATAAAACTTTTTTTCGTAAAACTGTAGAAATAAATATTAAGTATTATATAAAGAAAAAAAATCATGTCACTATTTAGTTAGTGAAGTTATTTCCAAAAACAAAATATCTAATCGCAAAGAAAAAACAATTACCTAATATTTATTTCTATTTTTACCAAAACTTGTAGATTGGCCATTCAAACACTGAGACGGAATGCCAAGAAGCCATTTTTTACAGTATTTTTTTTACATAATTGTGGTCAATTAGCGTTATCTTAGGCACAGTTGAATAGATAAATCAATGTCTAGACATTGGCGACTAACCGCGCCTACATTGTTAGACAAATGAAAAACACCTGTCTATCTAGTTGAACCTTCCGGGACTGGACTAGTATTACCACTTTATAGTTATCAACTTATTACAATATTAGAATGCACTATTCAGTCTCACTGCCGGGTTTTACTGATGTATGTGTAGGTGTGAGGTAGGCTTTTACTGTAATGTTGGAAAACGGGGAAACCTTGATATTATGCCTGTCCATTCTTTTTCATTTTTTGAAGCTACATACTTACAGTAGGTATAATGAATTTTTCCAAAAAAGAAGACAGTCCTGTAAATAGTGTACCATCGGAAAGGAAAGACTCAAAGGGTAAATCTTCTGAACAACTTTTGTAAATTCGTTTACTATCCACGGTAAAAAGATCACGTGACCAGCGAAGTTATGTCTTGACGGCCGAATGGTGTAGTGGTTAGTGACCCTGACTGCTAAGCCGAAGGTCCCGGGTTCGATTCCCGGCTGGGGCAGATATTTGTTTAAAGACAGATATTTGTACTCGGGTCTTGGGTGTTGATATTTATATTTAGTATGTATCTATCTATGTATTTGTGTAGATATATCAGTTGTCCGATACCCATAATACAGGCTTGGCCTAGCTTGGGATCGGATGGCCGTGTGTGAGATGTCCCCACATATTTATTTATTATTATTATATGTTCTATAAAGTAGTAAAAAAACGGAAATATTTGAGTCTTATAAAAAATTGTTAGCAAGCAGTCTCGAAGAGGTCTGATACAGGCTTTCCGCTACAAAAACCATCCCATCTTTAAATTATCCAAGTCACCTACTGTCCTTTCATTACACGCAATAAGCACATATCTTTTTCATACAAAAACACTCCTTCCAGCACTGTAATAAGAGTGTTGATCTAAGAAAACGACACAAGAGGACACCATGTTATGACAGTAGCTCTGATGTCAGATTAGCCTGATTCAAAAGCCCAGGCTCAGCATAAGTGTTATAGTAATTAGCCTTTATGAAAGCCTGTCACCCAATGACCATGTTTCGAAGCGCGCCAGTGGCACAGGTCTTCCGGACATGATATAATTATCACTAATTGTGCTATAGAATTTTATGCGTTCAGCGGCGAGGGTGGCAATGGTTTATGCTTAGTTTAAGTGTTAAATTACTTTTTTTTGAGAAAATGATAAATACGTAATGTTTTGATTTAGCTTTAAAAAATAAATGTCATATTATCGCAGTCTTTGCCAACATAAACACTTATTTGGAATATTATAAATTATGTAAGTATACCTGATTCCACATTTAATTATTTTTTTACTCAATGTTGGTTAAACTGTATCTTGCTAGACAGTTTTCAAAGCTTTGTAAGTTTCAGTAAAAATTCAAGTGTGAAAAATATATATTATTATATGATTACCTACATTATTCGAAGTCATGGTCACCCTGTTATCCCGACGTTTCGAGGACATTGTGGGGACATGTGCAACCGCCTTTCTTTGAAGCAATGAAAGTAATGCTACTGGTGGGCTATTCAGGTAAAAATTGCAAGACATTTCTTAGGTAAGTAATTGAAAATTGTGGTTAACGAAGCAGCACTAGGATATATTATGGTAAGTAGGTAACATAAAAGTTAACCTACAAGTGACATCTATGACTGTGAGTGTATGTAATAAAATACACACAATTGATTTTGTAGTTGCCGAATAACCGATAACCGTTGGGGTAGACGAGCTCTCGAGTGGAGACCACGAACAGGCAAACGCAGCGTGGGACGCCCTCCTGCCCGCTGGACTGAGGACCTTAGGCGGGTAGCCGGTAGTGGTTGGATGAGGAAGGCCGAGGACCGAGTGTTGTGGTGCTCCGTGGGAGAGGCCTATGTCCAGCAGTGGATGATTATTGGCTGATGATGATGATGTAGCTAGTGAGAGAATCAGCACTCGAGGCCTAGAGTTGTGATCCCAGCGGGACTATCCATGACAGTTATTATTATTATATTCTTTATTATTCGAAGCATTATGATAAAAATACAAGTGCAAGGTTTTGTCCAAGAAGTACTCACCTAAATTGCTGAAAACTATTATAAATTTCCCGCACAAAAAGTTACGCTGTTTTAGGATCGCCTCGTCGCTACGAATATGGCAACTCCAGGCATTTCAGGAACGCTTCAATTTATTACTACTATGTCCGTTTATCTTCACCCGACACTTGAGAATGCCTACAATTATATCAATTGCATGATTCAGACTAGTTTCAGTATGAAAAAGTTAAGATAATCTTCACTTTCTGACCAATTAGTTGCTAGTAGGTATTTCATAGAAATGAGATTGTTTTTCTTTTAGAAGGAAACATTGTTGCATAGTTCAATAGTCTGCTTTAGATAGATATATATATTCCTACATGGGAAGTGCGAGTTTTTTCTCCATTCGAGTAGTGGTGAGTGGTGAGTAAATGTCGATTTGTATGGCGCAGGAGAGTCGCCACCTAGCGGTATACGCGCTGCATTAGCTCCGTGCCATACAAATTTGAGTAACTATATGTTGACTGTTCTGTCAGACAACCTACACTTGGTGCACCATTTCGATTGCTATCTCACAAATCACCGCTTCATACATGACTTATGTCTTACATTATAATATGCGAGCTCAGCCATTTTCACCACCATTGATCAACCCACGGGTTTATGACGCAAACATAATGAAACAAGAGTGAGCCGGGGCTTTATCCCACGTCGTGTGAAAGCTTATGATCTCTAATTGCCTCTTGTCAACTCAAAATTATTATTCAAACTCTAACGCAGTATTACCTGGCTGAATGATGCCACAACACTTTCGTTTTCATAAACAATTGTTATAACTTATTACGGGATTATGATCTTATTCTTACATAATTGTGTGCTGGGAACCGTGATGACGATTCGTCGTGAAAAAATCATCGCAGCTTTCATCTCTAGCTTTGTTTTCATTCTTTATTTCTCACAATTCGTGGATTTTAGCATTTCGTGACTTCTGATGCTGTTTTGTTACCGAGTGAGTTTTGACTGAGCTTTTGTGAAGTTAAAAGTGAGAGTTTCCAGATTAAAGCAAATGCGCGTGATTTACTGCTTATGATGTTAGTTATTGTTTATCGAGATCGCTTTCTCCCTTAGCTCTGATGGATTTACGGCACCCGTTTAGAGTAAAGGGAGTCTGCAGAATAATGTTAGGTAATAGATCAAAAAAATTGAACACCATAATCAAAGGTGAATACATACAGTAATTAACCGGTAATATAACAGGTCAAACTCAAATGCTTTTATTTTTTGAATTTTTTTTCATAAATCTGATGAACGTCAACTTTTTACAAACTAGTCTCCGTTCGAAAAAGGATATGAAACTCTTGAGCCGTCTTTTCAAACTAAACTATCTACTATATAAAAACAATCGCTTTTGTATATTTAGCAATTCATGTACTATACTAAACCAATATCGTTATTTCCTCCTAACATGCTTCTATAATTCGCTTGTTCTCAAATGGGTACTTACACTTTACCTAACAGTTGCAATACCCCGCATTTACCTTACCACACAAGTTGCTGACCATATCTTTAAGAATTACTATGTTTTGACCACGATTTGTCGTTTCTGTCTGTGGTGTTGCGCAAACGTCAACGATTGTGCCGAAAAGGGCATAGACACAAAGATCTATCAGCCTACTTGTGAACCTAGGGGGTCACTCTATATGACGGAAAACGAAGTTTCGGAGACTCTATCTCGATGTATTAAACGAGCCGATTGCTCGACAGCCCTAGTTCGTTTTTCGACAGTATAGAGTAACCCCCGTGTAAATGCCACGTATGCTGGACTTTTCGTTTCGACCTTTAACTCGGGTTTATAGTTGCACATAAAATATACGAGCAATTGAATCGTATTACGCTCTTAAGTTCCAAAATGCATAAAACAATTATTATGTGCATGAATAAAAATGTGAATGCTTGTTTCTCTTGCAATATTTATCTACATAGTATTAACTATAAAATTACTTAAATTTACGCATTTAATACAGATATACAGTTTAACGATAATACAGAAATATTAATGAAACAGTTTACCGTATTGCCGTTTTATAGCAAATACGCTACCTACAAAATATACTGCAGTTTAATGAGGTATCTGAATGATACTATTGGTTTTATCACAGATTTTACTACAGTTCTAGGTATAATTGCTTAATATGATTACAAAGTTATTAATTGATCTTACATACCTACACGGTAACATTTTTAATGGAATATAAAATAAAATACATAACTAACACTAGCTAGAGTGGCTTTACATTTTATTGTTAATTAGGTATAATGTATGTCTGTAGTACGTTTGTATCATAATTTTTGCTAATGGTATATAATTACAATGTATTTATGCTCAATGATTGCATTGTAAGAGCCCTTTTTCCGTATTTACTTAAAAGACCTAAAAAAACTCTTTCATTATTTGTCTATAAATATTATAGTCGCGTAAACAACAAAATAAATAAATAAATAGTCATTCATTTCAGGCTAGACACCCATATTACACATTACAAAAAAAACGCTAAATAGCGTTGGCCCGGTAATGAAAGTTCAGTATGTTTTGTATGTATGCAATAAAGGGTTTGTAAATAAATAATAATTTTGTTAGTAATGTACAATAAAATAATTCTAATTTAAATATAATTTTAAAAATATCTTATTCTACATAATATTTGGAAACAATTCTAATATTCAATTATTATAACCAACAAGGTCAAGTAAGCTGGGCAATCATTTATATTTTGACAAGTACAATTATGAATGTTGACAAATAGGCGGATTGCAATATTTTAATTACTTCACGCCTAATCACGTAGAGTTGTAGTTGTGTTGTGTTGTGACAGAGCTAAATATATCATAATTATTGCCCTAAACTTATAATTGGCCGGGAAACGGATTGTATTTAAATTTTAGCGAACTTTTGTGAACTATTTGTGACCCCCTAACCAATGGATGTTAAGTAGGTAGGTATATATTTTTTTTTAAGCCATGGGTAACATGGCTCAATGTAAACTTCACTTATTTCATGGGATAAATGACTTGATCAGTGTTATCATAGAAATTTATCATCAAAATATCTGTAACTTTACACACATTTAAAAGAAACCTTTTTGAAAATGTGTTAATATTAAAAAATATGTAAGACTATTGAAAAATATGTAAAGTATTGAAATGGGCACAATAAAGTCGGTATGAAATGATAGTATTTGTTCAAAGCAAGTTTATAATATTCTCTCAAGTACGCATATAAGGAAATGTCGTAATTAGACTAGACAAAGGCGCATAACATGAGTTTCATTATTTATATAACAACAATACACCTATTACTTACATTACTTATCATATTGCGAATGCATGCGTAAGACTTTGCAATAAAATATTAAAAGGTAGTGATGTGCCTCGTAAAAAATGAAATTGAAAATATGTAGAAGGTAGAAGTTTGTGTCAAACAAATGGATTTACATGCTTACGTAGAGTGGGACGACCTCCGCTTTACCAAAGGCTTCAATCAGGTAGTAAATTGTTAGACCGAGGATAGGATTTTTATAGATTTTTACAACTTACATTATTCAGGAAAATATTTCTCTTAAAAAAATGCTGAGCAGTTCCACATTTAGACGACTTACCTGAAACAAAGATTAGAAAATAATAAGTAAACGGTCAACATTATATCATATTTTACGTCGTACAATTCACCCACAGGTTGATTACCTCTGAATAATGTAATGTGAAATTACCATAAGCAGTTCTCTACTATGGTGCTATCCTTCATGAAAAATATAGGTATCTGCATCACTGACCTACTGACTAGTAATTATAGTATAAGTACTAAAGGAAACTGCATACCAAGTCAGTACGCAATTGTTCCACATCACAATTGAAAGAGTTCGCGATACGCACCCCAAGGATAGCCTGGTGAAGGGAACATCTCAAACACAGCGTTACATAAACTATTACAATCTAAACCCTAAAGCTACATTAATAAGAGTGTTTAACACAACCCAGCACTTAAAGTTCGCAGATCTATGAAAGGTCTGCAAACCGTTCCAGTGAATTTCGACTCTACATCGTAGATTACAAGAGTGTTTTTGAGAATTGAAGTTAAAGTTCGCTCTATGAAAGGTAAGTACGCCGGTGAATTCCTTAGAAGCCTTAGAACGAGCGCTGATATTTGAAATGTCAGAATCGTGATTTTTGCTACGAAAAGTGTCGCAAGCGCTGGCTCCGCAGGTACCTACTTGTGAGTGCAATCGGTATGCGATACGGTTAAATATGTGACCAATTGGTTAAGTTTTTTAATCACTTTGAGTAGATATCGCGCGTGCGTGGTAGATACGTGAATAGACTGTAGAAAGATTTAGGAATACCACAGAATTTATATAAATCGCCAGAGAAAAGCAATCTTGCCAAGGATTACAGGTGCAAAAATGGGTTCTACCTTTTTTGGCATAAGATTTTTTTGCCTAATCTCGTATTGCATAGTAACGTTTGGTCAAAGTCTCGTTACGCCGAAAATCGTATGGCATAAATCTCGTTTAGTAAAAAGTTATTTCGCATAACATTGTTTAGCCTAATAATGGTATGGCCAAATCTTGAATAGCCTAATAATGCTATGGCATAGGTTTATACAAAGTAATAATATTCATTTGGCTTTAACTTTGACGGAGCGTCTCCCTACATAGCGCAAACTGGTGCCTTGTATTGTTTCCGCTGTTTGGAAAACGCTCCGCTCCGCTTCGCTGCGCTCCGCTTTGGTTTTGATGAACATGTGCACCTAACACGCTCCTCCTCGCTTTGCTCGTCGTCGCACCTATTTTTAGGTTTCGATCTCATGGGGTTTGGAATAATTATATTGGTCGTTAACTTTCGATTTTTTGATCATACAATATCGTGATTTTCGGGATGTAGGAGAAAAATACCACAATTTGTACATTTACTACATACTTAATATATTATTTATTAAGATAACATTAGAAGAAACAAGATTATACATAGGGTATAGACGAACATAAATTTGAGCAAACGAAACTTAGGTGTTTAAAGATTGTGCCTAAAGAGTTTTAGACGAAACGAGCCTTATGCCACATAAGTCTTGACAAAGTGATGGTTCGGCCAAAAAAGTTTAGACCATACGAGTTATGCGAAATGAGTTTTGGTCAATAAAGATTATGCCAGATGAGCGGAACCCGCAAAAATGAGGTCTGGCCAAAAAAAAAAACAAAAAACCCCGGCTCCTTTTAAACAGGATTCTCAAAAAAAAAAGAACGGTCAAATTTTCTAGATAATGTTGCTATTTTAAAACGAAACCAATTCACTAAATGATGCAAAAATGCATAATGCATAGTGAAGTGGCGGAGAAGCTAAAAACCAGTCTGGTTTCTAAATTGGAAAACATCGAGATATTAATATTACCTCGGGTGGGAAGTTTTTTAATAAAACAGGCTTAGGTAAATTTTATCATTGTCATACCTAACCGTAAAGCCAAATAACTGTAAATTAATTAAGAAATTAAATCTAGCAAATTTATTACTTCATAAACTTAGTCACCGCAGAGCGGCAATAAAGGTACATGAAAGAAAAAAGAGTAAAATTAAAGCCATCTGCAGTTTATAAATAAATAAATGATAGGAAGGATTCGGAGTAAGTATCATGATCGAATAGACCAATAGCGACCAAGCAGCACAGAACGCAGCAATAGCGTGGCGCGGTTTTAAAAATTCCACCAACACCGTCAAAAAGTGTCTTCTGCATTGGTCAAGTTACGTGGTTCCTATTATATTTAACTGTAGCAATACTATTACCGATAACACCTAATGATCATTGCTGGGAGTATAACATTCTAGTGAAAGTAATCCTTTCCAGTACAAGACCCGCTATAGCCTTTAAGCCAGTCAAAGTTGGAGCTCAAGATACGCTGGTCAGTATTGAATATGGTAACGAAATGGCTCCAAGCGCTGATAAAATCCAAGTTCTCTCAATGGGACTGATAGTATCGGATCTATCGATGATTCAACTCATTCAAAAGCACTTTATTACCACCAGGTAACGTTCAGTATTGCACCGTAAATTTATTGGTTCTAGGTATAACTTTAGGTGAGACTAGGAGGTAATTTAATACTAGAATTATAAATGGTAGCAAATTATTATCACCGCTTATGTAAGCGTTTAGAGGTGTATCTTTATAATTTAATACTTTCTCCGGGTATTATGATATTCTAATCTGTGACAAATAATGAAACGTGCCATTACCTTAGACTGCCTTAGAGCAAACTAAGTGCCAATTTCTCCATAGTCGGTTATCTAACCGACCAGGGATGATTCATCAATTATACGTCATCTCCATATAAAATTCTTGACAGATGTGTCAAAAGTCAACCACTAATGGTTATGCTGGTTGCTGCTAACCTGGTTATGCTTTAACCGACTATGGAGAAATTGGCAATAAGTCTAAGTAGGTAATCTACAAAAAAGTGCCTGTCCTTAAACTGCAGTAAAACACTTTACCATGGTGCTAAATAATAAATTGGGCAATATTGTTCAATGAACTTAATATTCAATTCAAATGAAAGCGATGAATTGGAGTTTTTAAGGAAAACTCATTAAAGAGAAAACTTTCTCTAATGCGAAACTCAATTTTAATTATTAATATCGAAATTTATAGCGAATTAGGATTCATTTGCGTTCTTTTTATAGTGTTTTTATGTTATGTCCAAATGATTCAAAGGTTGAAAACTGTGGGTCCGTTTGTCATCGCGTCACATCATTGTAAAGGCTTCTAAACTTCATTAAATAAATTTAATTTACTAAGTACATATTTATTATTTTATAAAACTAACGGAACGGATATTTCAATGTCATCCCAGGGTTATTGTTATGGTCGTCAACTCAAACGGAAGTATTCCGTCAAGCAAGAGTAAACCCCGTCAATTCTGATTTATTAAATTAAAAAATATAATATAAGTATAATAATTTGGAAGTAAATCTAAACTGTTTATAAATTTACTGAATTGTTTCTATAAAGTCTGACCCTAGGTATTACTTAGGTTTTATATGAGTACGACATGCGTTTTACCACGCAGATAACTTTTATGTAGACATGGTGAAACAGGCCATTAGTGGCTTATTTAGTTTGGAATTCGCAACGGTCACGATTGACCTCGTCATGCGGAAGAAAAGTAAGGTTACTTATTATAGTCTTTTGTTTCATTAAACGTAGACCATTATTTTTTTGCCTAGTGTTTTTGTACTGCTTTGGTTGATGTTTTCTTTATCTAAGAGATATATAGCTTTAGGAAAATATGGTTCTGTTTCCACCAGAGATTCGCAATGCCAGAGTAATAAATGGGAACTGGTAGAGTTGTTGTTTCAGCGTTAACTCAAGTACTCCATCATCATCATCCAGTGATCGTCCACTGCTGGACAAGGGCCTCTCACAAGGAGCGCCACAGAACTCTGTCCTTGGCCTTCCTCATCCAGCCGCTACCGGCTGCCTACCTAAGGTCATTCATCCAGCGGGTCGGTAAAGGCTGGCTAATACTACAAGTAGTCAAGTAATTGAATAAAAATACAAATGCATAGCTATGAGTAGCTAAGTTTAAATATCTTATCATCATCATCATCATCTCAGCCATAGGACGTCCACTGCTGAACATAGGCCTCAAACATCCTATACCTAGATATAAATGACACTATACCTATAGATGTAAAAGCTGTGGAAATAAACTCGAAATGAAGTCATAATTTGCAAAACTATTTAGCAGTATGCAAGTTATCACTGCAAAACGAATACACAGTATTATTAGCACTTGTGTATGAAGGACCCAGTCACGCTAACTTCGCTGTGAGCCTAATTGGCTGGAACTTACTCTTAGGATATTATTTTTTCAGGATCTAGGAAGTAGGTATACCTAAACCGACTTCACCCGACGTAGATAAGTAGGCAGGTACTGAATATCTTTCTTAAAAGACAACATTCTGTTCTAAAAGATTCCATAAGAAGTTAGTTATCAGGTCATTTCTACAAGTTATAATAATAGTTGTGCACAAAAAGAAGGTTCTTCGTTTTACCACGATGACAGTCACCAACACCGGACATGGTAAAAGGATATAAGTTATTGCTAATTTATAATTATTATCATGTAAATATACAATACCAAGGCCGTTAGTCATTTTAAAATCAGGTTAGGGTCATAACCGACTAACGGTTACAGTAACAGGCGCATCATAATACCTTCGACCTAAAATCACAAACCAGCAGTCATGAAAAAACATGACAAGCTTATTAGCTGTTTGCGAAATTTAAAACAGCAATGTTTATTTTGTGCGTCCCAAAAATTTACCCTTCCACGACAAAGAAGTCGAATAACAGTAAAAATAATATTCTTTTGTTGATGTAACGGACATCCTTGAAAATTTCCCTTTCAATTTGCATTTGGTGTAGAAAAGAAAACTCCAGAAGAGCTGCTATTGTTTTTTGGCTTTTCACGCTCCGCTTCCAGCTATTCTAACCTTACTTGCTATTTCTGCTTGTTAATAGTATCAACATATTAAGTTATCATCACAAATACACTACTCAAATGTATCAGTAAGATATACAGGGTTATTGGTAAGTAGACCGGATCCTTTCAGGAGGTGATAGAGGAAGGCATTTCCAGTCGATTGAACCCAATAATGCATTATCCTAAACTTAACCATTTCTAAGATATTTAATATTTTAGGTTTTTCTAATTTTTTGCCAAAATTTTATGCTTAAAACAGAAAAAAATAAAATGCATAAAATTTTGGCAAAACATTAGAAAACACTTAAATATTAAATATCTTAGAAATGGTTAAGTTTAGGATAATGCATTATTGGATTCAATCGACTGGAAATGCCTTCCTCTATCACCTCCTGAAAGGATCCGGTCTACTTACCAATAACCCTGTATATAATTATACTTATTAAAAATAAACACTATTTCCGAAACGTAAACCTATTTTTCTCTCTACCTCTAACTATATCAGGCAGGGTTCTTGTCAACGTTGATATACTAACTTTTTCCTTTAATCACAACGCCGTATTTATGGCGAAACGTGATATAGTGACGTTTACCTACGTGGATAAAGAACTCGTGTAGCGGCAGCAGTGTGCTCTGTCTTTATCCTGACTACGACCGTAGACCTTTCTGCAGCTATTCTTTATTCGAAGGAACATAATTTGTGAGTTATCCACGACGGCAGTCACGAATTCGTATCATTGTAATTTAATACATTCTTAATGTCTACTTTTTTATTAGGCCGGCGAATAACCGCAGTGATCGAAATCGAAAATGTTAGTGAAACTGTTTTGTGGAGCAGAACATTTAAATAAATAGCTCTTGCTTTGGTTCTAATAGTACCTTTTTAACCTTGAATTTCATATCCAAATTCCAATCTAGTGTTATGTAGCGGGTATATGAAATGGTATATGTAGTCACTAGATTTTTGTAATTCAATACTTTACATTATGTGTTAAGAACAAACTGGATCTGGTAATGTGTAGGTTTTTGTGTATCGCATTGCACATTACCCTTTTAGGTTAGATATACACTGGACGACACCATAGGTCAGGATACAGTGAACCTACTTCCAAAGCACAAATCCAGGGTTTCTTTTATTTCTCACTAGCTGTTCCCGCGCGCTTCGCTTCGCCTTAAAATGTTTTCCCGTGGGAATTCCGGGATAAAAAGTAGCCTATGTTCCTTCCCAGTGTCTAGATCGTATGTATACCAAATTTCATTCAAATCCGTTCAGTAGTTTTGGCGTGAAAGAGTAACAGACAAACAGACAGACGGACAGACAGACAGACACTGTTACTTTCGCATTTATAATATTAGTTAGGATTATGTATTTCTGAAGGTACCTATATTATATGAGCGCTCCATCACCCAGTGCTTCATCCGATGACCACTACAAAAATGTTCGACCAATTTACAAAGACCATTGAGCAGGCGGCGAAGCGTGATGGAAGCGCTTTCTATAATCGGTACCGAAATCATACATCTATCCCATTCTGTCTCCTGGCTAATGAGCGAGACAGATAGTTTTTCATACCGATTGTAACAGATGGACAATGGCGAGGAGACGCGGTTGGCTAAACACATCTATTCAAGGTTTCACGTGCGGTACTAATGATGGATCCTAAGGATTTCCTGCAGGTTGGTGATTGTCTGACTGTATACTGAGTTACTGAGGAAGACAGACGGTTTCCTCAATGAGAGAGGAAAACTGATCGTTTGATAGGCTTGGAATAACTGACAAGTTTATCTCGTGGCCGAAATCTACTTGTCCATATAGAATCTGTGGTCACTTAAATTTATGGTTTGGCTATTAATATGTAGTACAGTAAGGGACAGATAAACCTGACCCCCCTCAGAAGCATTGCTAGTATGAGAGGGGGGTTTGGTTTCTTTGCACCTGACCGTACCTATACGATTTATATGCTTACGTTTTATTTTTAAACTTTTTAATAAACCTTTTTGAAAATGGTTAGTATGAATGCGGTCTTGAGATTAGTGCAGAACGGCGGTACGAATGTACAAATTCATCGTCTAAAACGTATGCGCTCATTAGATATCCGGCAATGTACCTACCTAGTTGTTGGTGCAACATATTGATATTGTAAGAACTCAATATGTTTACAGTGAAACCTGCAGTACTATTAATAAGACCTAGAATACCGACTGAGCTCATGTTTCAAAATATCAAGATACAAGCAAATAGCCTGCAGACGAAACATGATCTTGTGCTATCTGCTTACCGCGACACAGTCTACTGGCCTTACACCTGGCGTTTCCATTCACTATTGCATTTTTAACCCGACTTATGAATGAAATAAACACAACATTACACGTACTTCTTAGTATGTATTTTGTATTTGAGCGGTGTGTAGGAAGGGAGCTTCCCCAACTGACGTAAAAACTGTGGGGCTACCATCACCGAACATTGGCAATTAATAATCCTTAAGCAGCGGCGCTCGCCTGACAAACATATTTGATCCTAGCCGATATAAAATAGAGCATGAACTCAGTACCGCAGATATGCTATGTGGATGTCCGAATAGGATCGGATCACGTAACCACGTATTCACACTAACCCCCTTATTCATAGAGAAGTTACAGAACGTTTTAACTAATAAACTGTTTTGTCCCTCTCCGACAAAGAACAATTTGTTCTTTGACAGAGAGGGACAAAACAGTTTATTAGTTAAAACGTCTTGTAACTTTTCTATGAATAAGGGGGTAAGTATACGAATATTAAGTATCCGATAAGTCACTCGATCCGAAAATATTTTTCGCAAATGATATAAGAACTTCTAAACTTTTTTAGTTTTTGTAAATAGTAAAAACCGTACTATAGGCCCTTTGCGTACTTCTCACCTATCGACTGAACGCCATCAGCCCTATCGGTTTTTTCTGGTATGAAATATGTATTTATGTGTTATAGAAGTGTGACCAAATATGGCTATAATAATTATAAGATATTTGATGAAGAGGATCGAAGGCCATACTAAGCCAGATGGTGCAATGTATTCGACTACTTATTTATATTTAGCATATACGTTAGAAGGCTGGGAATATAACGACTGGGCTTTAATCTCAAATCCTTCTAAGGTAAAAAAGTATAAACTTACAACGAATGAAAATACCTTGGCAGATATTAAAACTTCACTTTGTCCATCTTACTAATGGTTTATTGACGGTCGCTTACGTCTGGTAAGTAAAGTTGGTTTTCAAAAGCATTAGTAAGATGAACAAAGTATAGCACCCGTGTAAATACACACACACACACACGCACTCACGCCTTGTACTAATGTACTCCCTTGCGGGGTAGGCAGAGGTGCATTGCTGCACCCACTTTTCGCCAGAGTGTAAGTGTAGTCTTAATGTAATAGTGGGCGGGCCTATTGCCATTTTACGGGCACATCCAAGACCCGAAAACAAATATCTGCCCCAGCCGGGAATCGAACCCGGGACCATCGGCTCAGTAGTCAGGGTCACTAACCACTACGCCATTCGGTCGTCTAAATACTATCCAGTTTTTTTTAAGTTTATCCCCAAAAAACGGTTTATATTAAAAGATAATCGTTATTGCTTCGACGGTAGCGTGAATGCTGCCTCGGCATCGATTTTGATCCATAAAAGGCGAAATTACTGGGCGAGAATATAGGGTCTATTAGAAGTCTAGAACATCCAGCCGGCCTATAATGAGGCTATTACTCAAGATTGCAGAGATCTAGAAGACAATAGACCTGGCTACCTGGAAGCTATATGTGGGACTGACTGTGAGAATGCGATGACCCTGTGTACCCACTCTACATAATTATATATTCAGATGTTTGGGGGAATATAGGTTATAGCAAAGGTAAAACCAATCCCTAAAACTATAAAAGTGGAAGAGTTTAAAGACCTGCGTGCCGTAAGTATATTGCCAGTACTGTCCAAAATAATAGAACGAGTAGTACATACTCAACTAAGTAAATTTATGGAGGATGAACAGATACTACCAACAATCCAATCTGGCTTCCGTAGTGGACATGGTACCGCAACTGCCCTGGCACATGTCACCGACGACGTCATAAGTAGTGCTGACAAAGGGAAAGGTAGTGTTTTGGTGCTACTGGATTTTAGTCGTGCATTTGACTGTATAAATGTGAAGCTACTGGTTGCGAAGCTAAAATACTATGGTGTGTCTAAGGAAACTTGCGGTTGGTTTTACTCATATCTATCGAATAGGAAACAGTATGTTACTATAGAAAGTATTCAAGGTGACATAAATAATTCGCAAGTTAAAGATGTGTCACGTGGATGCCCACAGGGATCGATTCTTAGTCCTCTGCTGTTTATCATCTATACAACTGACCTATTAAAGCAAATCGAAACTTGTAAAGTGCATTTATATGCTGATGATACACAAATATACCATTCTTTCAAACCTAAAAATACCATAGCGGCAGTTTAAAAGATTAATAGTGATCTGAAAGAAGTTTTTGATTGGGCTAAGACGAATGCACTTGTTCTTAATCCTTTAAAATCAAAATGTCTGATAATGGGAACTAAGAACCAACGTCAGCAAATAGAAAAACATAACCCCAACATATTAATTAATAACGAAACTGTAGCTAGAGTAAATTCCGTAAGAAATTTGGGTCTCCATGTAGATGGCGAGTTGAGATACGAGGAGCATGTCAACAGTCTGGTAAGAAATGCATTTTACAAGCTAAAGGTATTATACGGTATTCGGGACTATCTGACAGAAGAAGTTCGCAAGATCTTAACAGAGTCGCTGGTTCTTTCTCCCTTCAACTATTGCGACGTTGTACCTGGACATGGACATACTATGGACCTCGGCTATATGTGAAAACCGAGAGAGCAATCCAACGCGTACAAAATGCCTGTGCCAGGTTCTGTTATAGAATACCTAAGCGTGCTCACATTACACCATATCTAGATAAGCGGAAAATTTTGAAAATGAAAGCAAGAAGAGAACTTCATTTAGCGGGACTTATTAAAAAAGTTATAAAAACCGGACAACCGATCTACTTATATGATAAACTATCTTGGGCTAAAGATGCACACAATATAAACACACGCAGTAAAACTAATAATAATTTGTCGATACCAGAGCATAAAACGGTTAACTACAGAGGAGGTTTTAAGTTCTCTGCATCGAAAATCTGGAATGACCTTCCTCCTCCTTTAAAAACATTGAGTATGTCATTTGGTACTTTCAAATTAAAGTTGAAAAATATACTAATTTTAAAACAAATAGAGACCTCAAAAACAATATATAGGTACAACCATAAAAAAATAAACTGATATCGAAACATATATACATATATTTATATTAGATTTTTAAACATATATATATAAATATATATTTATTTATATTAGATATAGTAGTAGTATATTATATTAGTATAGTATATTAGTATAAATATAGTATATAAATTTAATTTTAAGTTTAATGTTTGAACATTATCATAATATTATAATTGTATTTGTTAAAGAGTTGAACATTAGGTTTACTAATAAGGTAATTGTACCTATATAAAATATTTATTAAACACGGAGCAGACTGGAAATCAGCGTTGTTCAGACGGATGTCTGACAACATGGCTGAGTCTGTTGCCATTTGCCTCAGATACATTATGTGTAGATATAGTTACTAAGGTGTTACTCTATTAAAAGAATTAGATTATGTTAAATTGTAAGGTAAGGTTTAAGTACATCTTTAAAGTGTAAAACTTCGTCTGTGGCAATAAAGATTATTTTCTTTCTTTCTTTCTTTCTTTCTTATAGATAAATCTTAAAAGTTAAAAAAAATATATATAAAATTCTAAAATTATGAATATCTCAGAAATGATTCACTTTCACATCCCATATTGAAATCGACTTAACGGGTCCGCCACTAATTACCAATGACCCTATATAATAGTATTTTACCACATTTATTCTATAGGAATGCATAGTATAAAAATATATAGCTTTGATTTCCCAATAACCCCGAAAAATCACACAGGAAAAGTTCACTAACTACTCATACATCGTAAAGTATTTCCTACGTGAGATACGAATGCTGAGATAACATCAGAGAAGGAGGGTCACTCTATATGACGAAAATCTTTACGGAACGCTGCTGTGCTAGCCACGACTCTATCTCGTTGTATAAACGTGCCCATTGCACGGCAGCTCTCGTTCGTTGGCTTTTCATCAGTATAGAGTAACCCTCCAGCTCATCTCACGTCTTAGTACCACGAGCTATACCCACTGCCTGCACGCATCACGTAAAGCCGTTTCATCATGAGAGCAATCACTCCAAATAACTGACTATTACACCTACATTGTACTTTGGTCGCAGAACAATCACTATACGTTGGCTGTTGCCGCCGCATTTTCTATTTGTCGGTGCTTTTTTTTAGGGTTCCGTAGCCAAAATGGCAAAAACGGAACCCTTATAGTTTCGTCATGTCCGTCTGTCCGTCTGTCCGTCTGTCCGTCTGTCACAGCCGATTTACTCGGAAACTATAAGTACTACAGTGATGAAATTTGATGGGAATATGTGTTGTATGAACCGCTACAAAAATATGACACTAAATAGTAAAAAAAAGAATTGGGGGTGGGGCCCCCCATACATGTAACTGAGGGATGAAATTTTTTTTTTCGATGTACATACCCGTGTGGGGTATCAATGGAAAGGTCTTTTAAAATGATATAAAGTTTTCTAAAAAACATTTTTCTTAAAGTGAACGGTTTTTGAGATATCAGCTCTCAAAGTCGTAAAAAGTATGTCCCCCCCCTCTATTTTTATAACTACGGGGTATAAAATTCTAAAAAAAATAGAGGTGATGCATGCTAATTAACTCTTTCAACGATTTTTGGTTTGATCAAAGTATCTCTTATAGTTTTTGAGATAGGTTGATTTAACTGTAATATTATATTTGCTGCTACGGAACCCTTTGTGCGCGAGCCCGACTCGCACTTGGCCGGTTTTTTTTGCTATTTCTGGGTTGGTCCCATATTGCAAGTTCTTTTATACTACTGATGTTTTTGTGTACTGTATGTATGATCATTTCATTTTGTTTGCGTGTAGTTTTGCTCAATTTGTAGGTTTGCGCGGGCCTAAGATTGGTTACCGGAAGGCAGCACAGATAAAGTAACTCACCGAACCCGGTACCTATACTTTTATAAAACATACGTAGGTACATATAGATGAAATGAAAACCTTCAATCTTTTTTCAAAATCGGTTTAAAATGAGAGTGCACGAATCGTAAATACATAGGTACATACACCTCGGAATGTGTCTCCATTCTTATACCAAACTATCAATTACAGTATTGCGACACAAATTCAATTGAATCTTTCTGTTTGTATAGCACTGTTATAATTACCATAAAGGACGTAAGCATACAATGCTTAAAATCGGTCTCGTGATGTGAAAACGAAAGTCGATTCGAGTTTTGAAAGTAAAATCGAGGCAGGACCTTGCACACTGTCTCGCTGTCATAACACGCCATAATTACCTTGCGTAAGCAACACGTTCTTTTATGAAGAAAGCAAACTAAATAGACACAAGAATTTTTTGAATCCATAATATGAATAAAATAAAAATAAGTAATTAATAATTATTAAAACACAAGTAAAAATTTAAATAGATTTCATGTGTGTAGTATCCTCTAAAAATTAAAAAAGTAATCAGTACTTACTTATGTTTAAAACAAAAGCCTACGCATTTCTAAATGATAATATTATAAAAACTAAAACATTGCAAAAAGATTGTGTATGAGCCACTCATACATGAGACTATTTGATGACAGCGCGTACATGCGCGCCCTCAATTAAGGAAGTCGTGACATCTTTGTAAATACACGATTATTACATTTACGACTATTATAAGTTTAAGCTTTAGTACATTATAGACCTTTATACGTATCGGTTATGTATTCATTCTGACACCCTGACATCCTGACATCTCTAATTGACAATAATCTTATACAGAGTGTGACATTGCATACCGCTCTGTACATTGGTCCTTCGAGCCGGATCACACCGCTCTAGGCCCTGAGTGTGAAAAAACTCGCACTCAGGGCCCTGTACATTGGTCCTTCGAGCTATCGAGCTGGACCCCGCGAAACGTACGGCAAACGGGTTTAGTGACATTAATTCTCGGCCGCCGACGGAGATCACTGGTGTAAGGTGTGCAGTCTCCCACGGTTCCTGAGAGGTCCGCGCTGCAGTTCACACCGCAGACCAGCCGCTCGCCAGGTTGTGAGTGAACGCCAGCAGCTGCCGCAATTCAAGTAAGATCTTTCCATTCTTACATTCCTGACATTATGGAGAATTTGCTTAGTCGTCAAAAGGCGATTATAACAGCAAATACGCAAACTCGCGACAATTTCAAAAAAGACTCTGCGCATAGAAAGACAGAGGCCTAGTTGCAACAACATATTGACACTATCAGCAACCTCTGGAGAAGATAATCATGTAAAATTAGAAACATCCCCTGACAAGTCGCATGATTATTTCACTAAAAACATCAAGGTTATGCAATTCAAATGACAACTCCGCTGATTGAAGAAATGCTGATGAAGCACAGTTCAATAACCCGGTGCGTACGAATCATGTGTTGGGTTTCGCGTTTCATTACCGCTACTCGGGGCAAGGTCAATGTTACTAGAACTGCCTACTTGACACAAACCGAAATAGAAACTGCATATAATTGTATCGTAAAATCGGTTCAGGCGCAGACGTATGAAACTGACATGATTTCTACATTTGACACATCTGACATTCTCAATAAAATTGACATATTTTTGACAAGAAAATTGTGGAGCCTAGGAGAGGTTCTACTTGCAGGAACAGCACAAATTGCAGTGCAAATGACAAATTGACATATCTTTTACAAGAAGATTGTGGAGCCTAGGAGAGGTTCTACTTGCAGTAACAGCACAATTGCAGTGCAAATGACAAATTGACATATCTTTTACAAGATGATTGTGGAGCCAAGGAGAGGTTCCACTTGCAGTAACAGCACAATTGCAGTGCAAATGACAAATTGACATATCTTTTACAAGATGATTGTGGAGCCTAGGAGAGGTTCCACTTGCAGTAACAGCACAATTGCAGTGCAAATGACAAATTGACATATTATTTTTTGACAAGAGCATTGTGGAGCCTAGGAGAGGTTCTACTTGCAACATGACATTAATTCTCGGCCGCCGACGGAGACCACTGGTGCAAGGTGTGCAGTCTCCCACGGTTCCTGACATTCTCAATAATCTCACCTGCAGGGAATTTGGGAAGCTGCCGTGCGCAGCATGAAGCGTCATCCGAAGCAAGTATTGACATTAGAAGAGTTCTCGACACTTTTGACACATTGAGGCTTGTCTTAACTCGAGGCTCTGTATGAATGTACTGAGGATGACGTCGTTTTGACACCGGGACATTTATTATTATATTATTATTAATTTTATAACCATAACAGAAAATGACATCTAAATCTGCATTAAGCAGAATGACAACAAATTGCTATGGCCCTTAGAAAACCCCGTGTACAGCCTCAAAACACATGAGTCATTATGCGACATGCGTCTGATTTTAAATACCAAATGACATTAATTACTGTCGGTCTGAGACAAAGAAATGCACAGACACATAGGTCAAGTTACACGCACGCGACTCTTGGTTGTTTACATGCTGCCAGGAATGCTACGTTCGCATTTTATGCCCAGCTGGAGTATCGACGAAACGCTTACAATGCATGAGAATCATTGCACTAGGTCAGGGCTGTGTTATGAAAATGAAGATTGACACAATAAAACCTTATATTATATCATCCCCACTGAATGAGATTATCAACACGACGTTGCCACACTATACAGTTAACACAGAACATACTCAATTATACAATGAAATACAGAAAATTGACATACTATTTACTAATGATGAGCTACCTCACCACATCGTGAACTACAGTATTTCATCAGCACTAGTAGCGGTGATACTTTTGTACACCCTGTATAAATTAAAGCAAAGATGCAAGAAGCGGCCGCGTACGCGAGAGGAGCCTCCGATCGAGATGACCCGGCGGAGGCCGGGAGTGAGTGAGTGCAAGTGCAGTGTTGCTAATGAGGTAGTGCCCTGTCATATACAAGTAGCCTCACCAGTGAAGTGTCGTGACTCAAATCAATCTTTGAACAATCTAAATAAATCGACGTCCTCATTCATGATAGACCATACAGTGACATTTGATTAAGACATTTTGCATTAGATCTTGTAATTAGTTATAGTTAGGAATAGAACTAACTTGCACTAAACTATTGTTACTGCACATTGACTAACGTGATGACATGTAAATATTTAAGACTAGACTTAACCTTGATTCAGTTAATTAGTTAACCTAGGTAGCTTTCGTTCTCTTGGGTGGCAGTATGTATGAGCCACTCATACATGAGACTATTTGATGACAGCGCGTACATGCGCGCCCTCAATTAAGGAAGTCGTGACATCTTTGTAAATACACGATTATTACATTTACGACTATTATAAGTTTAAGCTTTAGTACATTATAGACCTTTATACGTATCGGTTATGTATTCATTCTGACACCCTGACATCCTGACATCTCTAATTGACAATAATCTTATACAGAGTGTGACATTGCATACCGCTCTGTACAGATTGCAATCAACTCGCATTATTCTTTTGTGCGACTGAAACAAAATACAGTCAATATTATATTCAACAAAGCTTTTAAGGGCTCAAACTTAAAATAAATTGGCTTTAATTTAAAAGATCGTTCAATTTATATGCCAGTCATCTTTTCTCAAAGCATAAAATGGAACTAAATTATAAACTTAAATCGAAGTCGAAGAATCGGAAGATAGATTGTGAATAATTTGAGCAATTACCTTATTTGAAAGGAAATGTAAAGGGCTACCATATGATCGCTGCACGCACGAATATCAGGGGCCCTACTCCGAACTACCGAATATACCTACAACATATTATTTAAACTCTCTGATCTCCTTCAGTCACTGTGATATATTCTTCGGTTCTGGCCGAGCTTCTTAAAAAATAAGCAAAATTTTATGAATAAAGATATATTTATTATCACTTGTATATATACCAACCGATCTGTACTGCTACTCTTGATACGCAAGACGGTTATTCATATTGCGTTAATATTGTGCTCGAGTCAGAACCAATTTCAATTTAGATTTGGTACTCTTGACGTCTATTTGGTTACAATTCGGTTTCACTTAAAATTTGGTTACGATTGATTGAAACTCTTTTTACGACTTTGTGAAAGAATGAATGAAAAGGACCAATTTCAAGTGGTTCTTTGGTCGGTCACCCATCCAATGGCTGACCGTGCCAGTTGTTGCTTAACCTCAGTGATCAGTTACGATCACTGAAGCCCGCTCGACTACAGACGCTTCGATAGTGTCAACTTGACACTATTCACGACAGTTTTTGTTATTTTTTCCTTTTCATTCATTCTTTCACAAACTCGTAAAAAAAGTTTCAAACAATCGTAACCAAATTTTAAGTGAAACCGAATTGTAACCAAATAGACGTCTAGAGTACCAAATCTAAATTGAAATTGGTTCTGACTCGAGCACAATATTAACGCAATATGAATAACCGTCTTGCGTATCAAGAGTAGCAGTACTGGATACGAGATCCCTAAAACCGGCCGGCAAAGTGTGTAGGAGCCTTTATGCTCTATGTTTTATATTATCGGTTTCGTACGTATGAATAAACGGCGTGGGCATTGCCGATGAAGTGGACGAACTTTTCTATGAATTTCTATACAGAGAGTAAGTTTTGTACGATGCCGATTTACCTTAATCGTGTAAACCCCGTTTTTGCTTTGCAATCGTGAGATCACAGTGACTACCCAACTCGAGCGAATTATCATAGTAACGTAGTTTCGCAGGAGCATCTCGCATCACGCGAAGTTCCTTCTTCTTCACTACTGGAGGTTACTCTATGTTGACGAAAAAAATACGATCGAGAGCTGTCTTCCAATCGGTACGTTTACTATGAGATAGAGTCGTAGATGGCTCAGCCACAATTAGAAACTTCATTTTTCGTAAGCTAGAGTGATGCCTTGTAATAAAATGTTCCGCGACATATGTTTTACTTTTGTTATTAGAGGTTTACGTACGAGAATGTGAGTTTGTTTTGTTCAGTTCCGATGTGGATATTTTATGTTTGATTCGATAAATTCGACCAGTAGGTATATGACAAGTTTTTTAACAAACCGGGTCTTAATACATTTAGGTTTTGTCTAGAAGTCTTGTCTATATTTCGTATTTAGCGTCCATAGTATGTCGTTGTATATTTTATAACAACAAAATCTTGAGGATGTACGCTTTAGTAAAATATAAAGGAAACCGTACCACCATGCAAGGTCTGCAAAGTTATTTATAGACGATGTTAATTTACTTTACAGACAAAGAAAGATGAAAAGAAAGTCAATAACAAATCCTATATAAATGTAAACTAATTTATTTAACGCAACGTTTTCTCACCCGCATGCCAACTATGAGAGGAAGCAGAGCATAGACAATAACAATGGGAACACAGAATACATTAAAAAAAACAATACAATATAAACATGCACACGACTAGAGAGATCGATTACTAGTCGAGAATCGCTCTCCCGGTGAACAGACAGTAATCAAACGTCAAACCTGACAGCTGTCAAATAAATCTGAAGAAAGTGCACACAAAATACTTTGGTTAAGTTAAACAAGCGTAAGGTGATAAAACCTTCTAACCTGTTGGGTAACTTTTTAAACAAATTAGCCGTATGAGGTTGACGCTGCACTATTAGAAAGCTATTATGTCATGGGAAATTAAATGTTACTAATTAGTTACAAGAGAGGTTTTATAATTGCACATGACATTGAAAGATTTTATTATTAAACAACAAAATTGCTTCAGCGCTTAATTTCCTTAGAAGAAAATAACAAAATTAATTAGTGGTAATGGTATAACCGCAACATAAGTATTATGTATATTTGATGAATAAAATTCCACGCTTTTAATTTCAAAAGACCACACACGTTTCGATTGCCAACGACTGGCCAGACAGAAATTTCTCTATTAAAAAGAAACAAATGTATTACCATAGACCATAGACTGCGTGGCCAGCCGGCCTATGATCTTGACCTTCTTACGTAACATGACATCAGGTGTTGGATAGTAGAAAGCATAATGTGATATACGAACTCTTTGCCGCGAGCGAATTTCGAATTTCACCACAACCGGTCGGGCCGCCCAACGTTGGCTATCGATTGATGGCATAATAGATAAGCCAGATATTGTGGGCAGCAGATATTGGAATTTATTGTTATTTGCTGCTAATAAATCTGTTTATAGGCATGTCATTTAGAATAACAGCGTAGCCCGGTGGCTTTAGAGAAATTAGCTGCACTTTCAAAGCTCATAGTTTTTGCGAGCTTTGAAAGTTTTATTTACGATACATACTTATAATTACATAGTGTTCCAATACATTCTCTACATAGTGCTTCATAGATCTAGACACACCTAATAGTCTATGTTTAAACCTATATTTTCATCTTACATAGCGTAGCTGGAGAACGCACATTCTAATTTCAGCTCTACGGTTAAACCTACTAATAAATACTTAAAGGATTAAATAACGAGAACCGTTTAACATTAAGTCAAACAGCTAACACAATTTGAAACTGGTTTGTATTAGCTCCCGGCCGGTTCGCGATAACCCCTCCCTGCAAGATGTGGCGGTAACGGTACAAATGACTCATATTTGCGTGTTTTCACGAGCATTTCCATTAGCTGCTATTTTTAAACATAATTGTAGTCATTTTGAGATGCAACATACGACAACGTAAATTTTTATTTTCGTTAATTTCTCATTTTACGAAAGTATTTTAAAATGTGCTTCTATACTATAGCCCTGCGTTTTCGCTGAATTTCAAATAAGTATCAGCAGTCATACAGTACCTACATCTACGATGGTTTTACAATTACAAAGCCGAATATATTTAAAACCCATTCACATTTATTTATTTACACTTATCTGTGAATGGGTTACTACTTAGGTAAATTATGAAAGTATCCCATAACATAAAAATAGCCAAGTTACTTAATCAAACATTAGCATTCAGTAAATCAAAACATGCAACAAAAACTCGACCGGTGCCGGTCGTGTAAAATTTGCTCATCACGAGAGCGCGTCAACACCCATCCAACACCACGCTAGTTCCCAACTAGCCTCGACCTAATGAACAGCACGCTCGCCGGTGTTGATTGGTCGATGCGCTGACAGGCCGGAAGTGCGTTGAACTCTTTCCTATGGCGGCGAAACAACTAAACGGAACAGTTGTCAAACGTGAGAAATAACGTGTGAAAGCGAAGATGCTGCGCTTATGTTTTAATAATTATTTAACGATATTTTTTATGACTGCTTTATAATGTTGTAATGTTGTTACTTTAACCACCTATCTGGTGGTGTTGGAAAGTTTTGTATTTTAGATTACATAGTACCTAATTCTTAATTTCTAATATAGTATGCATGGGTTATGATTTTAGTACAAGGTGTTGATCTGACCGGGTTGCATGTCATCTTTATTAACGCAGATAAACTCACTCCCAAGACTTACAAGGTATCGTACACGTTTTGAGGTAGGTACGGACTAAATCTTATAAACAGCATGTAATTCCACTGTTCTCTTGCTTTATCGTACTAGAAGTTGGGAAAGCAATGATTAAGTAACTCTCGCTCTTGAATGATCTTCCAGTTTTTTCCAACTTTTGCTATAATTAGAATTAATCACTCGTTGCTACAATAGAAAGAGCTGAAAACGCATTCACAACATCCGTTGTTGTGAACACAGGTTGTGTATTCGACCCCATAATATATATTGCTAAAGCAAATAAAGAACAACTGTTCTCAGTTGCACAACACTCTGATAGTAGGTCAGCACTCCATACTGCATTTTTGTCAACAATATAAAATACAAACGCACTCGCTCTCATTATTTTACGTAAAAAAACTCAATCTATCTATGTGGTTGTCTGGAAGAGATTACTATTTAGTAATAAATCCGCCGATTATACGATTTATTTTCTGTTCTAGGTTTGTGAAACTGTTTCTGTATGTGAGCAATGAAGGGTATTTTTACAAGAGTTCTTACTCATTTATACTTGTATTATTATAGAGCCTTACAACCACTCCGACTGACATCATTCAGACATCGTTCATTACGTAGTGGTTTGGTAGCCAGACTTGATTCGTTCCAGTAGTTCGGGAAATAATATCCATAGAAATCGAAATCCTAACTAATATTATAAATGCGAAAGTAACTGTGTCTGTCTGTCTGTCTGTCTGTCTGTCTGTCTGTCTGTCTGTTACTCTTTCACGCCAAAACTACTGAACGGATTTGAATGAAATTTGGTATACATACGGTCTAGACCCTGGGAAAGAACATAGGCTACTTTTTATCCCGTGATTCCCACGGGAAAACTTTTTAAGGCGAAGCGAAGCGCGCGGGAACAGCTAGTATGTATATATAATGCAAAATTTTGTTACTTATTGCTTTATTTTATGACATTTTATTTATATTATACAGTTTTTGATGTAATTCTACAAAACATAAAAAAGTATACATTTATGCATTTTAAACTTACAGTTTTAATGCAACTAAGTATTCCCATTTGTATTCCTGGGGAACTATTATTCGATAGCACTAGCGCAAACTAGCTGCGACAACAAAACAACGATCATAAAATACATTCAAATATTAACATGGTTATTTTTACTGAAACAAGCTTTACATAAAAAAAAATTCTAACAATAACAGATAGGTACCCATACTACCGATCGTAAACAAAAAACATAAATGTTTTATGAATGACTGAAAGAAAAGGGAAATTGGTATTAGGCACGAATAGGCTTTTTTATCAATAAGGCTAAAGTTCACACTGATCTGATGATATGCAGCATGAAAGGCCCTTTGAAAAGTACATAAAATACCGTAGTTTTACCATTTTTTTTTATTTAATTTTTTTTTTTTAAGATGTATGTGGCTGTTTATGTCTGTTGTCTCATCATCATCATCATCATCATCAGCCAATAATCATCCACTGCTGGACATAGGCCTCTCCCAAGGAGCGCCGAAACACTCGGTCCTCGGCCTTCCTCATCCAACCACTACCGGCTACCCGCCTAAGGTCGTCAGTCCAGCGGGCGTCCCACGCTGCGTTTGCCTGTTCGTGCGTTGTCTGTTATAGCGTAGCTCTAAAACTGTACTAATGCTAGGCCAATTTTATTTTTTATCTCGGAATACATATGTGAAAAATTACCTAATACTTTAACATTGACATTCATCAATGAAGATGCTATGTTTTTTTAAGAATCCAATAGCTCTCCTGGCATTCACAGTCCACATCGCAGCACTCGTAAACTGGCTTCCTTCCGGTATGAGTAAGTAGTTCATAAAATACTCGTAAACACATAAATATTACATTCATACTACCAACCATGTATTTCCTCAAACATTGACCTTTTTATACATGCTTGTTTTTAAATTACACTAGATGTGCCCGCGCGCTTCGCTTCGCCTTAAAAAGTTTTCACGTGGGAATTCCTGAATAAAATGTACTTCCTATGGCCTATGTTCTTTCCTAGGGTCTTGACCGTATGTATACTAAATTTCATTCAAATCCGTTCAGTAGTTTTGGCGTGAAAGAGTAACAGACAGACAGACAGACAGACACAGTTACTTTCGCATTTATAATATTAGTTAGGATAGTTAGGATTAGGATTAGTAAAGATGACCCTAAAATTACAGTTTTATTTGTGTAATCACGATTATGATGAGGTCTTTACTAGATTTTGTGTTCCTTAAAACCCTGAAACATACCCTCAAAATAATTTTCTACTGTTGATTTTTATTAAGAAAAACTAATCACATCATTATGTCTAGACAGATAGTAACTTAGTTGAGATTTCAAAAGATCGATACAGGTAAATGACAAGGTTAGGCAATCTAGAAATAGACTTGAAAACACGTCATCAACCTAACTTAGTAATATGTTTTATGTCATGTTACCCTCATATTATTTATTAGTTAGATAACTGTGTTTATGACACGCAAAGTATTGAAGGGAAAACAAAGAAAATTACGTTACATTTATGACAGGCATAGGTAGTTTTCAAGGTTCCGCCGGCGATTATCATAATCATAATTTCATGGCGGTTTGTATAAGTAAATAATATATAATTTAGTTATTTAGTTTTAATCACAAGGAATATATTAGAAAATATTATTTCTCATTCACACAATCTAAATATTGAATGAGTCAAATCACAAGGACTATTATTAGTATAGTATAGTGTAAGACCTGCAGTGTGATGAAATGATCACCAGTCGACTAAATATAATATTTTCATTGAGTTTTTCATGAATATGCATCTTTTCAATAATCCTTGATGGAAAATTTAAACATATAAAGTATAAATGTGTTTTCTTAATGTTTCGCAAGATTTGTTCTTTATATTTGTTAATTAATTAAGTTTTTATTGCATATACAATATTGATGATATATGGTGCAGAAATGGTGGACACTAAACGGTTGGTCATAGCATAAATTTTCATCGTGAACGTGAAGTAAAATTCATCGAGTAATTTTGTGTGAAAATTTTAGTTCTGCTACCGACCGCCAGGAGCGCTGTTCATATTTTCATACCAAATTACTCGATGAATTTTACTTCACGTTCGCGGTGAAAATGTATGCTACGGGTTCTGGGGAAAACGAAGAAACGAACGAACTTGACTCTCTCGAGATTGCACGGCAGCTCCCTTTCGTTCGTTTTTCGTCAGTATAGAGTAACCCTCCTGGTACACCCTTTAGGGCGCCTTCATATTAGCTGCTAATTGTCGCGCGGAAGCAGCGCTGCAGCCGCGCTGCTGTCAAAATCCATATAAATTTTGTAATTTAAAAGATGCGCGGTCGCAGCGCCGCAGCAGCGCTGCAGTCGCGCGTTAATAATTTATATGGAATTTAGACAGCAGCGCGGCTGCAGCGCTGCAGCAGCGCTGCTTCCGCGCGACAAATAGCGACTAATTTGAAGGCGCCCTTAGCTGCCAAGCCCGAGTATAATCAGGCTCGAATTAGACCTATTTAAAATTGAAAAATATTGCCGGCTAAAGGGTTGTTCAGCAGTGGGAAAATACACAGACTATTAAAAAAAAAAACCGGCCAAGTGCGAGTCGGGCTCGCGCACAAAGGGTTCCGTAGCTTAAATCAACCTATCTCAAAAACTATAAGAGATACTTTGATCAAACCAAAAATCGTTGAAAGAGTTAATTAGCATGCATCACCTCTATTTTTTTTAGAATTTTATACCCCGTAGTTATAAAAATAGAGGGGGGGGGGACATACTTTTTACGACTTTGAGAGCTGATATCTCAAAAACCGTTCACTTTAAGAAAAATGTTTTTTAGAAAACTTTATATCATTTTAAAAGACCTTTCCATTGATACCCCACACGGGTATGTACATCGAAAAAAAAAATTTCATCCCTCAGTTACATGTATGGGGGGCCCCACCCCCAATTCTTTTTTTTTACTATTTAGTGTCATATTTTTGTAGCGGTTCATACAACACATATTCCCATCAAATTTCATCACTGTAGTACTTATAGTTTCCGAGTAAATCGGCTGTGACAGACGGACAGACGGACAGACGGACAGACGGACATGACGAAACTATAAGGGTTCCGTTTTTGCCATTTTGGCTACGGAACCCTAAAAAAAGGGTTGAAGTCGCTCAGCTTGCTATGGAAAGAGATAAAGAGCTCACACACTTATACAAAAAAACTTAAGTTAGAGGTAACATAAGTACTTACCCAAAGTATGTGTGATGCACTTCAATCCAATATCAATCTGTAATGAGCAAAAAAATACATAATTAGCATACTAATACAGATTAAATACTTAATTGAACTAAATTATAATCACTAAAACAATATCATCACTATTTGTATATAACTTTAAATTTTGTTTAACCACAATAATAATTAGCAATCTAACTATCATTATAAACTGTTTAACAATTATTATGCATACTATCCAAATGATGTAATTTGAACAACATAATTATTGTAACTTCGATCGAAAGTGAAAATGATGAAAGTAAGAGGTACTGAGTGGCGGTTTCCGAAATGTTTGATTGTGTGAGTGCGAACCGGTCCAGTGTGTGCGTGTGTGCGTATACGTGTGTGTGTGGTTGATTAATACAACAAGCTACTAGCTAGAAGCTAAAGACGTGTCAACAGTTGGTGGTACAATAGGGTTTCGCATAAGCTTCTTGATCTTCAAATGTCATAAATTCATAATAATGTTGTTCGATAAAGTTATAGCAGGCAGCTAGTTTTATTTTATTTATACTTACTTCTGTTATGCTTGAGAGGAGAAAAAAGAAGACGCGTGTTGTTTTATTTATTTATCACAATGATACTAAGAATAATAACTCAAGACAGACATCACTATTTTAACTTACATCTTGTTACTACGACTCCGAATCAACGTGTAAATTTATATTTTGATTTCATTAGAAATGCGTTTCGTAGGTTTATGATTACAAATAAATGCAAGACGAAATAATCCCGTGTCTGTCAAAACCGGAAAGAAAGCGGTTGTCTATCGATTCATTGCATTTGTAGAAACAATAGAAGATTAAGCGGAAATACAAATTACATAAAAAAGGCTAGTTAGGGCTAGTTAGGTAGTTTCTTGTATTTTGGCAAAACGGTGGAGGAACTCCGAAGAATAAGGGGTCAGGGTAATACAAAGCCATACAACATCACCCTATACCAAACATTGAAGTATATATATACCTAAGTATAACAATAAGTTTTTAGAGTTAGTATTACAGAGAACCTAGAGGTACTATATCTATAAATACTCACGTCAAATGCCTTAATTTTAGCCAACAAAAGAACACATAAAGGTAAATGCAAATGGAAGTACAATTAAAATGCATTTTCCTATTTCCTTCTGCCGTATATTGCTTCTAATTACACCCGCCTCGGCGCGTGAAGGTAACAATTTTAAACCACTTATGAAGAAGAACATGGTATGATAAAAATAAACTTTTAAAATGAGACATAATGTGCCGTATGTGGAATTATACGTGACATTCTACACCTCTTTATTATCCTAGCAGGGTTCAGTCAGACAATGTAATGTATAACATAACCTGCAAAAGTTATCGCTAAAATATTATTGTTGATATTATCAGACAAAGAAAAAGGGATGTTGGTTGTTAAAAGTGTTTTCTTATCACTAATAGTTTCGTTTATTTCTAGAGAGTTTATAAATCTTCTGTCGTAACATCATAAATTTATAACAGGTAAATTGTAACATATTCCACTATGAAATATTTTTTTATACTAAAGGTGAAAAGATGGTGAAAAGGGATTTCTGGAAACGGAATCTTCATCTAATGTATTGTAAACACTCTTGGCTGTCAGTAATTTTAGCTGCAATTTTGCACACTTAAGGATCGTGTTACATTTGCCACGCCAAATGCCGTCGTGTCTGTGTGTTGATGTAGGTACTAGGCATCATATTGCGATGACCTACAGAAGTCACTTCCTCTGTAGGCATTTGAAACATGTAGGTTGTAGGTTAAAACTTTGCAAATATTTGCAACATTCTTTTGTAATGTCATGGTCTTTCGCGGATTCTTCTCAGCCTCATAAATGCATTAAATAATAATAAATTTTATCTGACTACGGTGATCCTAAAGGTGAGTGCGATATTGGTTTTGTTTTCGCTAAAAACATAAGGTAATCAATGTTACACCTCACAAGGTGTTAAATCTTTAATCGCAAATGGCGGTAAAAAAAAACTGTTGATGGTTTCATAGAGATAGCCTGGGGCTACGGCAATGAACTCTACATAACACAGCCACACCTGTCAATAGACTGCAATCTTGAATTTTAAATAATAGGAGCTCAATAGGAGAGTTCTGTGTTTACGTCACAACAGAGAGAAATGGAACAGGGTGATTGGTAAGTCGATGTATTCCTTTAAATGGGTTAAAGTCGATGGCATTTCCAGTCGATTGAACCCCATAATGCATTATCCGAAACTCAACTATTTCTGAGTTATTTAAGTTTTGAGTTTTTTTTTTATAATTTTGCCAAAATTTATGTTTAAAAGCCAAATATTTAAATAATAATTAAACGATTCGGAGCCATACAAAGTCCAGTTATAAGACATTTTACCTTAAAATTGGAAAAAATCTTGTTAGTTTCCCTACTGAGATTTGTCCGCCTATGTAGTTGTTTTGGCTATATCTTGGTCATAGCTTAATCGATTTAAGATTGTAATATGTCATTTTAAAGCTTATAAATTGAATATGTTTTTAAGCTGTAGTGCCTGAAAATTTTTCAGATAAAATTCTTTTTTAATTAAGCATTTTTGTTTTCACCCTTTGAAACATTTTCTAAATGTTTCAATTATTTTGAATCACTGTTTCTAAATTAAGTTGAATATTGCGAATTTAATGATTATAATTAGTTAACTAGGGTGTCACTGATGCAAAACAATGAAAAAAGTATTAATAAAATGGTTAGTTTTTTAAATATTTGGCTTTTAAACATAAATTTTGGCAAAATTATAAAAAAAAACTTAAATAACTCAGAAATGGTTGAGTTTTGGATAATGCATTATGGGGTTCAATCGACTGGAAATGCTTTCGTCTATAACCCATTTAAAGGAATACATCGACTTTCCAATAACCCTGTATAATACCTATATAATTTAAGGTTTTTACAGACAAATTTACAGTATACGTTTAATATTGTATGTTTCCTCTAACCTTCTTCTACCAGAAATCTCACTCACGTCGGTTCAAAAGTCGTCTTGTAGAGATAAGGTCTTTTTGTAAGTACTATTTTAATTTTACTCTTTAAGTATTTGCTTACCTATTGCTATAAAATTTGTTTCTATTGTGAATACTTTGTTTTATTATGTAAAGTTTAAATTGTAATAATCATAGCAATTATCAGCGTGCGAAAAACACGTCTTGTTAACTTTCTACGAAAGGGCATTTAAAATTACCTTATTTTCTTTAAACTTTAATTTTGCATCACTTACATAACTAAAAAAACCGCATTACCGTAAATAAACCATGTGTAACGCGTGTTTAGAATGGAGTTTTACATTTATAAGTATTTGTGACGTTTTTGACAAACGGCTGTCAGTACAAAATGTATTTAACTGCGTTTAGCCTTCGGTAAAAGTGGACCTGAATCCCATTTTTGGTGGCTTATTGTTTAGTTTACCAGCTCCAAATTTAGAATTTATTATATAAGAAAAATTTGGCTTTAAGCGAACACGCAAATAGCTTAACTCATCGGAAACAAAGTGATGTTTACGCAACACTTTCTAGCAGCCAATTAGCCGAAATTTTCCCACTCGAATGCTGAAACTAAATCGGTTCTGAGCTTCGCATGTCAACCATTGTTGATGTTATTACGCAAGCATGGGAACCTTACAACTTACCATTGAGTCTGTGTGAACAGGCTACTTTCTATACTACGTTCACTGTACCTCGCCATTGATGTGTACCAAAATTCCAACACCAACACCAACAGGTCTAAACCTAGACAGTATGTAGACATGTAGAGGCAGAATGTTTCTAGTTTCAATTTATGCATGTATAGTTGCATATATTGATAAATGATACTATAGCAAGAGCCGTAGCTTTTTCGTTTTTTTTATCATTTTACGGTGACTGTTGTAATGTAGTGAACATTTGCCCTAACTGGTGGACTGCCCTAATAAGTTTTTTATTTTAAGAAAGAATGCAGATAATTTTGGAAAGTAAAAGAGAAGATTTCTTTCATAAAAATACAAGAGTTTTGTAAAGACTTATCAAAATATAATTTTTCTTGCATACTTCATTGACAAGCTGCAGTGAACGGCCTGTATTACTCTCGCGCGGTAGGAGGGGTGGGTGCACAATTTGTACAACTTGTTTTGAGTTTTTGGAGATGCTCGTTACGCAACGCTCTCGGCATCGACAGAGTAAGCTTTTGCTCTATAAGTTTAATATTATGTGAAACATTTTTTTAATTGGATGTAATTATTCATCATCACGACCCATTACGTCCCCACTGCTGGGGCACGGGTCTCCTTCCAATGAAGGAAGGGTTTAGGCCTAGTCCACCACGCTGGCCAAGTGCGGGTTGGTGGACCCCAACACAAGCAAGCCTGTGCTGGGAGAGTTGTCGGGTAAGTGGGCAACCCGACTGTCAGATGTTTTCAAGCCGCCCGAAGGCCTCTGACTAGGCTTAACGACTGCTGCCGAAGCAGCAACTCAGTATATGGCGAGTACCTAAACCTGCCAACTCGACTATCACAAATAAAACTCCATCATGCACCTAACAATTTAGTTGTTGATTACTAATTAAGCTTCCGACATTTACCCGGTATCTGATGGTAAGTTAATGTGCATGTTGAAAGTCAGTTTTCTCATCAATTTGAAACTGTCGACCGCAAGGGGTCACTCTTTAAGACGAAAAACAAAGTTTCGGAGACTCTATCTAGTGGTGTTAAACGTGCCGATTGCAAGATAACTCTCGTTTGCTTGTTTTTCATCAGTATAGAGTAACCCTCCAGGGTACTAGAGAATATGAAGCTCTAACGTGCATGTTTATAATATTATATCCACATGCAATGGATCAGATTTAGTCTTATCGTTTACAATATGAGCATAAAAGTACGAACATAAAAATGACTTTAAAAAAAAATATTTTTGCGTGAGTATACAAGGTTTAAATTTGTGTTATCATTATCAGTAAATAAATTATATAATGAACCTGGTAGGTTTCATTTGTTTTAAAGAACACGTATTATACCTACCAGTCATTTAGTAGTCACAATAAAATAAATAACTAATTTTAAAACATGGTCTTCTTTGTTTTTAGTAACATTAAAATTGACAAATGAAAAACTATAGGTACTCAAGCTTAATGAGGAAGCAGGCAGGTGTTGTCAAAAAACATTTTTTATTACTTTAATTACACCGTAAAATACTCACTTCAGCACATGAAATAGCTGGCACAAAGGATTTGAGACTAATTATATAAATTAAGTTTTTTTAACCATCAGACAAAGACAAAAAGAGCTGGAGTTTTTGTCTAGCTGTCACAGGTCTATCTGCCAGTCTACTAACGAGATAGATCACGTTCAAATACTTTGAGAAAATATTTCATTGCAGCGACAAAAATCACGAATTTACGTGACAAACTAGGAATTACTCGCCGATATAAATCGATTAACGTAAACAAAATCGGCTTATCGTTAATGAACTTCAGAAGACGTCAGGAATCGATTACGGAAATCGAATCTCGATTTTATTCAAATTTGGAAGTCTAACGGATGTTTGGTTTCCGTTGCTCCGAACTTGATATTATTATTGTTTCCTGGCTAGCTAGTTGTACGCACAAAAGTATACCGAAACTGTTTTACTAATAACACGTTTTGTTTTATTGCAACTTAAAAATTACTGTATGAACTTACGTACTTACATGTTTTGGTAACGTATCAGTCCATTTATATTATATATTTACATTTGATCCACATAATATCACTGTTGTTTATGATAATGGTTCGAAAGCATATATTTATTCTGCGTTATTATTCACTTATATTAAGTACGTGTATTATTGTTTAGTTTTTTTTTATTTAAATTAGAATTATTTCGACATTATATAATAATTTAATATTAGCTACTTTTAAGTAAATTCATATACCACACAAATTTCTTTATAATTTTTACGATCAAAGAACTTTCTACGGATATTTTAAAATCAAATATGTGCATTTCAATGTCAGTTGTTGCTTTCGCCGCGTCACCGTGCGCGATGACACGCAGCGAATCTGAGCTCCATCACACACATGACTGTGTGGAGAAATCTACCATATAGCACTAGTAGGGCGGAGAATATTAGGTATTATACCATGGTTCTTATAGATTAGATATGTCAATTCATGGACAAACTTCGTGACTATAAAGGTAAGCGTCCTTAACTTTCAGTAATTCAGTATTCTTGGTATAGAAATTCGCACAAGTTCGGCATCGGCAATGCCGATGCCGTTTCTCCATACCATGCATTTATGACAATCCGTTTGGTCCGATACATACGATACCGATAGGTAGACGCTTAGCTTAATCATCATGAGCCAATAAGTTCACTGCTCGACACATTGCGTCTTCCAAGAAGTTTCTGTACTCGGGCCTCGTTGTGCAAGTAATAATGCTATTACTTTTTCAATTATGAAATACTAGTGCTACAACTTAAATATACGTTAACATGGCTCCATCCAGCCACTGCACATTATGTGGATTCGGTCTCTCAAAATATGCATTAAAAACAATATTTTCGTCATCACTCATAATTATTTCTTTCACAATCTCATCTACTTTTACCCAAATCATATTGTGCAAGAGACAATGCTTCCTAAAATACACAAGAGTGGTTTCAAAACGCTAATTACTACTTACCATCAAACACAAAATTGTTTATCTCAAATCACAAGCGGCCACGCTATATCTCCATCTACGCTCAAAAATATCTAAAGTGAAATTTGTAGTCATCACTATAATTTCCAGCGATTTATAAGACATCTTCATCCTTAGTAAATTGACAACCAAGTCAAAGTTCACGTTAGAAAGGTTTCACTTACATAACTAACACCTGATGTGGAAATTAATATTGTTTAAGTTAATGTGAACTTAATGATAGGTCTAACAAGAAAGTATAAAAAATACAGCATCTCAGACTTACGACATAAATACTAAACACTAGCTTTTAAATGGCGACACTAGATACTGGTTTGTCTAAACAGCCAGTGACCCGAATAATTTAACGATGTTTTTTTAATTGCGGAAAACGTGACGAATCTTACTAGTTAGGTACTTGGCAATACTGTTTTAGAGTAGGTATATGAACTTTTAAGAAATGAATACAGTCAGCCGTGGGAATGTGCATGCCATCACAACATTACCCAATACAAAGTGTGATTATGTTACCTGTAGCTGCAGTTACCTTAATGGATTGTTATGAATATAAATGGTTGAGTTGATGAGAGTTTTCTTAATGAAATACAACAGATTCAATTACACAATAGAGCAGACTCTGAGCGTAAATTTTTTGTATTGTCTACTTTTTAATTCAGAATAACTATGGAAAATGAGATTCACGATTTGATTCGAACCGATTCAACCTTCAGAATCATCATAAGTATAAAAGTAAGTACTATAAACCCGACATAATTTTTAGGCACTAGACGAACCTTCAGCGATAATGTAGAGCACAAACACTAACAATGCACAAACACTAACAACTCATCAGTTTTTTCCTTCCCAAGCGTCGTTGTTGTGCTACAAAGAGAAAGAAGCCTCCATAACATGCTGTTTCTATCGTCCACACACACGACCTGCGCCACCCATACTAATGAGGACTACCGAAAACTTTAGCAATTGAATAAACATTGGGAAACACATTTAAGGCGAATGATGAGAAAGCTGCTCCTGTTTTTAAAGCACGCTCAAAAGATAATTATAATAATTTTTGTATTATGTTATATCGAAATGATAAAATTCTTTGGTTATGCGTATACAAGTGTACATAGTACTTAATAACATAAGAGATGAAAGTATTAAATAAGTATTGATTAAGGAAACTCCATTGCGATTCTATAAAGCTAATTGTCAAAACTCGATTCTGAATCTTGACGGCCGAATGGAGTAGTCACTACGACCGTCTAACCACTACGCCGTAGTGGTTAGACGGTCGAATGGCGTAGTGGTTAGTGACCCTGACTACTGAGCCGATGGTCCTGGGTTCGATTCCCGGCTGGGGCAGATATTTGTTTAAACAGTTTAAACACAGATATTTGTTCTCGGGTCTTGGATGTGCCCGTATAATGGCAATAGGCCCGCCCCCAATTACATTGGGACTAACATAACACTCTGGCGAAAAGTGGGTGCAGCAATGCGTGCGTGTGTTGTCGTGTGTTGTTATCGATTCTGAATCCGGAGTAAGTTTTCAAATTGACACATCGAATTTCGAGATTTCGACAAATAATTAGGGAATACAATCCCGGCCTTTATTTGGGATCCCGGGATTTCGGGACTGGATGAAGACAATCCCGGGATCCCGGGATAGTCCCGGCCCGGGATTAGGGTCACAAACAAAATCACGTCTAACAAATCAAGGTTTTTATAAAGTAAGTAAGGTTTTTTTCTAAATCGAGCATAAATCCGCTACAAGATGTTAAAGTCTGGGTAGGTATGTGGCCTTAAATTTAAAAGAATTTTTGTCAATTTCTGTGGAAAACCCATGTTGCAATCGAACAATACAGATACATATTAAATTGTATGCAAATTTACCAAAACATTATTAAAATTCACCAGTAAATTAGTCTGAATAGTGTGCACAGTTGTCGTATCTTGTAGTAAAATAACAGAGTGTTGCGTTAGATGTAAGAATACAATAATTCGTTACGAATTCCTATTATAAAATGGATCATAAATATAAGAATTTCCCAGTGACGTCATCAAGAATTGAGTAGGTACATAAAAAAAATATTGTAAAAGACAGACCATTTATTTATTTTGGACAAAAAAAAATTGTACACATATACTTTATATTATTTAATTTGGTGCTACAAAAAAGTTAATTAAGTAGGTATACAATCCACACCAAATGAACTTAATACAAACAAAAACGATATCATTATTTTGATCTAGAACAATGTAGACATACACATTTTGTACCATTATCTAGGTCTAAATCACAAACTACCTATTCAGTATTCAATAAAACATTGCCTGTCTGTTAGTTTGACAAGATTTTTTTTATTAACAAACACTCACACCTTGTACTAATGTACTCCCTCTCCCTTGCGGGGTAGGCAAGATATAAAAGCATAATCCACATCTGCATAACCGGAGCTCTTTTCTAGCAGCAGAATGTCTGTACCTATGTCTTATTCCCTAGTGTACCCAACTCAGGCCTGCGTGTTAAAGCCTCACAACACAAAGTGCCTTGAACTTCCTCTGACACCGAGCGGGAGAAAAAAACAACAATAACACGCGCGTCTTTGGTAAAAACTGAACGCAACAGTGAAAGTGCTGAACCAGCTTCCTCTTCCCACGAGCTTGTTGACAACACGCGGAAATCACTAATAATCTGTAGTTAAGTGTAACATGTTGAGGAATAGGTGTCTGGATCAAAAATCAAGCTTTTGAGTCAGTTTTGAGTGAAGATATCAATCTCTAATATCATAGTGTACGTAATACGCACACTGACGATTCTTATGTTTTTGCTGGAAAGAATAATCTGATTTATTATAAGGTAGATAGCATTCATTCTGATCAAAGAAAGTTAATAATTATATGTCTATGATATTGATGATAATGATTACAAGGATTCATAAATCAGAGAGCATTCATTCATATTCATAAAAGTACGATCCAAATCTGCTAAAAACAGTAGTGGATTATATGAAACTATGTATGTAGATGTATTGTATAACGGCCTCACCTTTCACACAAAGCGTGATAAATATACGCCACTAGATGTAGAGTATCATTACTAAACTCATTATTATTCACTGAAGCAAACCTCCTTGATCTTTCAACTCGATGCAGATTTGTATTACTAAATAGTTGCGAACGCGCAAGGTTTTTTAGTATTTTTGGCTCGATTCAAGATTGCTATAGGTTAGTCTGTTTTCGATTGAAAGCTTTCAAAACAAAATAAATTATTACGCAAAAAATATGCTAAAAACTTTCTCATCAATGTTCAACCGTACTTTAAAACCAGAATTCATTATGCATTTCTTTTAGAAATATTTTTTACCTTCGTGAAACTAAATATCCATATTTGGCATACGTATGCATAAAAAACATACCTATCAAGAATTTAAATCTAAAATTAGCCGATTAACGTCGACTAACAGCAAAATTCACGTTTATGCAAATGATGTTGAAATTCATTTGCAAATAAGATCGTCGAACTGTGGAAATAAGATGCCCGCATCAGTTTGTTCTTCGTTGGTGAAGTTAACCGACTAAGAAAAACATAAAGAAAACGCAGAATACCGTTACCTCTTTATCTTCTTAACAAAAAGTAACAAGAAGAGAAATAAGTTCGGCCAGTGTTACATTGTTTATACTAACTAAAAGCCTAAACATTCATTTCATGGTGTAAAAAATCTGTCAATGACAAAAACGTGCTGAGCCAAATCTTATTTACCGCACGGATTAGGAATCAGTCACAATTGTTCACGACATAATCGACCTGATGCAGCCCACCGTTGACCAGATCAACGAGCATCATCCATTCATAGATCAGTTAATTAGTGATCTAAGCTAAGCTTTTTACAAATAATACCCATATCTACATAGACGATAACAAGTAAATATCTCATTTTTAAGTATCAGGTAAATACAAACAAAACAAAAGGCTCGACATTGACACCTAAACAAGCCGGATCTACCAGTATTCCAGTTGGAGTCTATCGGTGCAATCACTATTCTTTATACCCGAGTCACGGTTAAGAACAAGGTGGACTAGTCTCACTTGCCTCGGCTAAATAATAAGAGTGAACTGAAGTCTAGGCCCCGCCGACCCGCACTTGACAACAAAGGAGCGGTCCAAGAAAAGTACCTTGAGGTACGCTTGTAATAATAGCGTCAGCTATTTGAATATTTATAGCACTTCTTGCGTTTGCCTTATGACGGTAATTAGTAATATTAGTATAAGATAATTAATGTTTAAAACACAGGAAACGACCTAACAACAAGTTTTTAGTAGTTGAATAATGTGAATGACTCTGTCAGATGCTCATACGACGTTAGTAAAGAAGTAATGATACACTTGATCTTGGTAGCTACATCCTTTTCCTGTCTCATGTTATAATATACACACTCAAGATTGAAGTAACGTAGTAAAAGTATCGTAAAACTATACCAGCGAAGTTTCTAGTTACTGATGTAAAATTACAAAATTATTTCCGTGCACATGTTTAGTTCTGTTCAGTAATTGGTCTATCTGCGTATTTGAACGCAATGTGTCATTGTTATTATGAAATGATTCCGACACGTGTATAAATTTTCATAGTGGAATTGCAAACAAAAACACACCAAACATTGCTGATCGTTCTACCTACTTACTTTATATTTTTTACTTACTTAGTTACATTTTGATTTATTAACTTAGCTACGCAATTCGTGAACTTCCTGCAATTTAGTAACATAGAGTAAGCAGTACTTCCACATCATATTACGCATACTTCGTCGCTAGAACAAGTATCCGGGAAACTTACAGCAAAAACAATTAGGACCACGATTTCCACCATACGCGAGTAACCTCAAACCACCACACTTCACCTTCTACGCCTAATCTTTACATCATGAGATTGAACCAAATGGCCTATCTTAAGCGGATCTAAAAATCGTGACTATATGAAACACTGTTGCGATGTGTTATGAAATCTCGCAGGAAAGAGATAGATAACTATCTCGAGGAAGAGAACAATTCCGTGCACGTTTAAACAAAACATTAAATATACAATTAAAAGGTTGCCGAGGTCCTTGACTTTACAACAAAGAATAGTTTTGTATCAAACTTGTTCTAGAAACTGCACACGCACGTGAAATCTGTATTTTCGGAAACGGGACTTTTATTTGCAAAGTCACGATGTAGCCGGCCAACGGTGTTAATTTTTATAGGCTCAAAAATTTTATGATTTGTAAAAAAACTTGTATCGTGAAATTATCACTTATGAGAATTTGTTTTTAGCCAATTAAGATACGTGATTCTTGTTCCCAATGGTGGTTTTTGTATGAATGCTATTGGTGCAACGCCACAGCTGTTGGTCGAGCAACCCGCTGCGAAATCTATAATTTTCCATTCTTAGTGGCATTCAAAAAACAGCTGACGATGCAATTCTACAACAAAATAAAAATGATCCTACAACGTACTAACTTTTTTGAGCACATAAGTATAAGTTCAATTAACTTAAATGCATCTATATTAAATAGGATATTTTTACTGCTTACAAGGCAATTCCGTTATCTGTGCAGATTTTACATACGTAAACTAATTTCAACAGCTGTTTTACTGTCTACAAAAACGCAAATTTCTTAAATTATTTTTTATGGGAATCATAATTATCATAACAGTATCAATACATTCTTTTCAATAACCAACTGTGAATTAAACTAAAAAAAACTGATGTGAAGTTTAAAGGAAATAGAATACAAAATAATTATTATGTGCCTACTTACTTAGTGGTGATAAATTAAGTCTAATGTACCTCCGCATAGTGGGGCTAATTACGGAGCAACAAAAACTACAACCAGTGACATCGACCATTGAGGCCAAATATGTATAAATTACCTCTTTAATAGAAGACGTAACGGTACCGATATACCTGAATGAGTAGCAGTGACACCTCACTGATAACGCATTTACATTTATAATAGTTCATAGACATTCCAACTATCTACCACCAATAGTCAAAAACGTTCTGCTGCAGTCTTAGATTGACGATATATATACGATCAAGATGATGTGTCACATACAAAAAGTAAGCAAAAAGACTGTTTACAAAAAGTAAGTAAAAGACATTTTATATAGTAGTATCAAACCGTTTTAAGTTGACAACCATTGTACCAATGGAGAGTCACAATCTTCTAACCGAACTAATTCAAAATAAGAGCTCAGTGGAAGAAGTGGGGTGTTTTTTGTCGAGAAGTTTATTTCGCACTGACACTCTATCTACTGTATCTATGTACCTATGTAATTCGTATTAAAATATCGTTGAAGTAAAGTAAAAAACATTCAGCTGCAGTCAGCCCACCAAAATCATTGATAAAATTTTCCATCACTGCGAAGCGACAAAGCAAAATAACCTCGGTGCGCAAACACTTACAGTCTCAAATTGGCTATCAAAAAAGCATAAAACAGATAGCAAACGCAATAAATGTAAGGCGATCCGGTTCGTGATAGACTCAAGACCGTATGCTAAAACAGTCTGCTCCCTTTCCCTGCGTGGTTGGACAAATGGAACTTGTTATTCGAAATATGTGAAGGTAATAAGTAATCAAGGGCAATTCTGAAAGAATACACAATACATCAACCAAGGTTTCACTATGTTACGACAAAAAAATATGAGTCTTATTAGTTTGACAAGTTTATATGTATTTGATGTGTCTGTGTTTGTGATAAAACTGTCTGTGTATTGTTTTGTAACATAGTACCTATTTTTTTATAACTTCTTCGGGTGAGGTTAGCTCAGTACCTAAGTACCAATTTTATTAAAATCGGTTAATTACTTTTAGATCTCATAATTTAGGTGTTGGTGTTTTTTTGAATAACAAATAGTCCAAATTTTTGGAATATAAATAAAGATATCAATATAAAACAAAATGCAATAAAAGCGGAACGGCAGACGATGGCGGTACTGGAGCTCGTCAGATGCCGGCGCAAGCGTCGATAGTTTTTGCTACACTAGTTTCTCTTTTACTTGTGTTTGCCGTTACTGAATGTGGGTTGACGTACTTTGTGCTATTCAACGTTTTTGCAAAGCAAATAGTACTCTTTTCTTGACTGACACGGATTATACTTAAGGCTGTAAGAAAAACTTCCGTTGCCAAAAATGTCCAGGCTCATCGCTGGTTGAAAAGAAATGAAAGCGGCTGAAAGTTTTGGTCTCAGTTGATTAGTTTCGCAACCTTGCTCGCTCCTCTGTGGGAAAGGGGCAGGGGTAATTATACTCACGTTTCCTACATATGAATATTTTTATTATGTTTAAACCGGGTATTTTTCTAGTTACGACTTCGTGTTCACTGATGCACGGTATTTTTACGCTACAACTTGTTAACTCTTCACCGCCATTTCATTAACTTTAAATGGATATCATTTAAGAGATTCTCTTGCATGTTTTTACACGTCCCATTGTGGTAAGATAATTGTTATTTTAGCTTTGAAAAATGTTGCCGAAGTAGGTTCTTTGTCGACCACATTGTCCCTATTAGAAGACAGAGCTATCGACATTTTGCGGTACATTTGCTGTAATTACTCGCAATGAGCCGGCTACGTGTTTTATGAAACTCTACTGTAATCTTAGAAGTCATTAAGTTGAGTTTTACGCAATTTGCGGCGGTCGCAGCGTTAAAAGCAATTTTCTCCGGTGGATCCAACGACAGATTGTTTATAGAAATAATTTATAAAAACATATTATGAAAAAAACATATCGAATGCAGTATTGGCCAACCGAAAGCAATAAAAGGAATCTTCTAGCCAGATTTAAGAATTATTTTACAAACCGCTCACATCTTTATTTATTTATTTCATCAATATTATTTGTAAATGATCAAACGGTAGACTTCAAGTTACTTTTTATGCCTTTTTGAAGAAATTAATAGAGACAATGACTAGTCGTTAGTATTGAATAATTGTCAATAACGGTCCACTGGATACCGTACTGAGAGAAAAAACAAACTATCGAGTTCGCGTGAAAATTCACTATTGACACCTTTAACTTAGAGATTTTGACGCCATTAGCGTAATGTGCTAACTATGTAGTTGACCGGATTATCCATTTTAAAATATTGGTACATTTTATAAATGTATGTAGGTACCTATTTTTCACATAAAATGTATGTAATTAAAGTTTATAGTACTTACCTATGTTTGTTGAGCTATACGTAATTGATCAAAGGAATTATCAAATTTGAGTGCTCAAGTACATACCTAGACGTAGTACTGACCTAGTAGTTTTAGAGATAAATATCTGGTTCCCACGAGTATAACTACTAACTACATGCCTAATAAACCGTAACATATACGTAATATTATTCATAAAATTTTAATGTTTGTGACCTGAAACATATTTATTTCCTCTTTTCGATCTAGATTCTTGTTATCTGATGCTACATTCAATTGTTTTTTGTTTCCAAGTGTCACAATACTCACAATCAAATTCTTTCATGTCACTGCTCTCATCTTCAGATTGCGAAATTGAAACGTTTATCTAAGTTTTGTATAAAGGAAGTTCTGTTAGTCTTTATGTTACTATAACAGTGTCAGGGACTATAATCGGTTGTGTAATACTTGCGTTGCTAATGTCTCTATCGCTCTCAGGCTGTCGTGCTCGGGCTAATATCTTACTAGAAGTAGACCATTATACTTGACTATACCTTATACTTAGGTATGGTTTGGAAAAATTTACGACTTTGATGATTTAAAACAGCTCTAAGTAACTAAATTTACAAGAACTCATAGCAATGGATCTTTGATTTCAGTATATTATTTATGAATCCCCAGTTCACCACTTTTTAACTTCACGACCAAATCATCAGCAGTAACCAATTTACTTTTAACAACTGTTTGTTAATTCGTATTCAAGATTCCCACATCCATGGCCATGCGAACATAATTCTTGTTCGATCTCAGCTAGGTTTCTCGTGTCTGAAGAAATCTCTCGCGAGAACACGCGAGATGTTCGCGGCTGTTGCCCGTCCGACCGTGTGATTGGACCTTTGCCTTTATTAACAATGACTGATTCATCTGCTACATAGGTTTTTAGCATAATCTTATTTTCATCTGCATGACATAGAACTATAGCTTTAACAAGTTTCGTTGCTTGTGCTTTTCTTAAGTTACTATTTTTCAAAACGTCTTTAGCTCTAGGTGAATTCTCACGATTGCTTCCCAAAATGGTATTGGCATCGAAATTCTTTGCAACAATTTATTCAGCAAGTTTTTTCAAGACGTCATTGTAGCCGGTACAGTCTAAACCCGTTTTCTCGTGCAAGTCGCTCGGCTCTCATAGAAAATTGTACGGCCACTGGTCGTTCATGTTTTCTGTACTTTTTGCACCCTTATTCTATTGGCTCGTGTTGGTAAATAATAACATTTAATTTAGAGAAACTCTCGAACGCCTATTAACGTATAAAATGTTCTGCGACTGTTTTTCAAGAAAGTCAAAGGTTCCATTTGTCCATCGTCATTAGTGAAGGTACATATAACTGAGGATTTATATGAATGTTATGTACACAGTAAATTATTACAGCAAATATAATATATTATTATGAATTAGTGTTTAATGCAATGTGTAAGTACATAGAATATTGTTCATCATGCAATAGGGCTAGTCATTCAAAACTGTTGCGAAAGAGTAAACAGAATATTCATTATTATACTGTCTACAATGATAAAGTGCCGATCTACTTACTTCAGTGGTCAGTCAATAAAAAACCAAGTCCAGGTGAAACTTAATGAAACTAAAAAAACGACCATTATACTAACTAATCGTGCCACAAAGGTAAGTTTCTAGTCTATATTTTTTATTTGTGTCACTGACTCTCAGACAATCGAACTAGAAACTCATAACGAAGGTCATTCCTAACAAGTATTGTCAATCACATTATTGACAATACACGATAGTAAATATGTCTTATTGTGATCACTGCAGATGACAAGTGTTTGGTGTTCGGAATAATTGCAAGTCATGGATTAGACCCACACCTACCTATACTTCCGCCTAATTTTGGGGTTTTGGTTACAATAGTGTGGTAGATAAAGTACAGTACTTAGGGTACAGATATAGCATAGTAAAGGTATACATTTGTAATTGGAAACTAGTGATTTGCAGCAGTAGCTTAGTGCAGAATGAACTTTCCTCTCACCTCGCGAGCTGACATCACGCTATGACCGCTAAAAAGGAAAATCTACACAATAACAAATGAAGTCACGGCCAGCAACTATAGTGTCCAATAAACGATTGCAACTGATAATATTATTCAAATCACGTAATAACGTGACAAAAGCTTATAAATATTGAATCATAGTGAGTATTTACTTAACATTCGAATATTTTAATTCGATGAAAAGCCGCGCTAGAAAGTAAGGTCTAACAAGCGAGTATACACAGTGGGGACTTTCAAAAAATTTCACTGAATTTCGTAATAAAACCGGAATGCGTATTGTATGTTATTATTGGCCGTTATCGGTGGTTTACCACATTGGAGTAATATTTGTTGTGTCTAGTATTGTTATACCACCTGTTACACAATTGTTAGGAAACTGTATACAGAATTTACACATAACCGCATATCTATAATTTTATTAATTTACAGTGAAATTAGTTTCCAAAGTTAGATGAAACTAGAAAATAATACATTGTAATACCACTAAAAAGTTTAATTAATATGAAGGAAAATCAAATAATGCATACTGCATTACTTTGCTTCCTTTATGTAACTCGGTACATTCCATTGAAATAATTGAACATATTGTTAAAGTAGGTATTATTGTTGAGTAGGTATAAACCGGGTGAATCCCGTGATCAGACACAATAAAAATCTATTGTAGGTACCTATCTCCTGCGATATCGCGCTTTCGGGGGCTAACAGGCTCGTTTATTTTACATCCTTCATTTATTTCAATGTTTAATATATTCAACTGAAGAACATTGTCTTACACGAGCAGTGAATGATGCCATCTTACATAATGTGAAGAAAATAAATGAAAATCTTTCATAAATGTTAAGTCATGCAATAAGGTCTCGAGGACAAACAAGCGGATAAATATTCATACAAACTGCAGATCATTGCGCCACGGACAAATGGCAAGCTGTACGCGCCAACTTCATGAAAATGTAAGCTATGGTGATATCATAAAACGCATATTTTAGATAAATCCTGGGAATATATATGATATTTGCGTTGAAAAATTATAGTTAGGTATGACGACATTAATAAGAGATTTATCGAGTTTAAACACCAAATAATTAAAAAGAATCATCTTACCTATATCGCCATTGTCTATTAATTCTGTATTTCATAATTATAAAGTCCTTTATTATCCGGTATTTCGACTTTTGATAAAATAAGGATCTGGTTGAATACTCTATTTATGAGATCTAACTTCGTATACATGTATAGTTAGATTCGTGTACCGGGGCCACTATGTGTATTATTATGGGCTACAAAATTACATTGTGGTCTTTCTTCAAAATTCGACCTCTCATTACGATTCTAGCCCTGGGCAGTGGGCAGCTGTATACAGCGCAACATTTTGAATGCAAAACCCTTATACAGCATGTTATTAGTGATATTACATCCAAAATATTCATTCTTTACGTCATTTGGCTCTTCTGACTCACTGCGCTAAATCATTAAGAATCAGGATCGTTCGATATTGGGAGCTTTGGAAGGAAAAAAATCTCTCTCAAGTCTCTGCAGTGATCTTGAGGGTTGCCTGATTCTTTTGTAGCGTTTGCCACTCAATTCAACCGTTCAAAATGTTGATGATCGCATGGCTATTTTATTTGGCAAAGTAAAAACATTAATTTGTTCACTTCATAAAATATTTTTTAAAGATAAAAGTAAAAAATCAGTAATTAAAATGTAAAGCAATTACACAGTATTAACAAAATTTACTTTTCTTATCTACTTAATTGCTTACAAATTTACAAAGCACAAAATTGATAATTTCTCCTTTAAAAAAGCAATCGACTTTTCCACGATAACTAATTATTCGGACACAACATGGATGAATCGATTAACCTCGATCAGTAACAAATAAAACTAGGTCTACACTCGAGTGATACAGTAAAAGTCAAGGTTGCAGACGTGTTTCGACAAGGCGAATTGAAAATGCACCGATATCTTTAAAACTGGGGTGAATTGCGGCGCCATATATTTATTTAACAGATGACAAGGATTGATACTTCCTGAACGGTAAGCATGAGTGCACTGGAGTTTTCTATTTTCGAGTATTTCATTTTATTTAAATTTATCGTCTACTTACGTCAATTATTTATAGTTGTGGCAACAAAGGAGTCAGTTTTTTTTTTACTTGAATAAATACAATACATAACATGTTTTCAGCTCTACTTTTGTCACATCAAGACCATCGCGTGACCCTACTGCCTTTTAACAAGAAAACTCTTTGGTGTCAGTTTTGAAACTCCTTTATATAAATAGCAGTTGGTGGTGAATGATGTAATAAATGATAGCTTGCGACAAGTAAGCGGTATCGTAATAACACCCTATAAAACTATGTATTTGGCACGCTGAAAGCTGAAATATATTAGTGAATGCAAGTTTGACGAAAAAAAACCTTTACCCATACCTTTAGTTAAGTACAAAAGAACAAGATTTATTTTTAAAAGTTACATAAAAAAATTACAGTATCAGTTAGTTTTGCCTATAAACCCTACCCTAATCGTTAGAATATTGAATCTTGTAAATTTTATTGTAATGTTTACCGAGGATTGAAAAAGTACCGTTTAGTTTCAATTGACATAAGCACGCAATGGAAACTTCAGGGTTCTTGTTTCTGAACAAAAAAATCTGCAGTGTTATATTTTTAAACGAACTGCGTCATACGATACGGCTTTTGTGGAACGAAGTGTACTTTTAGCCCATTCGTTACGGTTGAACCAGCGAAATGTCATGTAAGTAGATATTACTTGCTCAGGTAATGGGGTTCGTTTGAATAGCTGGGTTTGGCTGCAAACATAAATAGTTAATTTGGGAATTTTCCTTTGCCGAATGTATAGTATCTAGGTAGGTATCATTATCACCGAGTGACATAATATAGGAAAAGACAGTCATAGCTCTAACCCAAAGAAATGTATAACTACATATCGGATTAATTTTTTTTTTTTTTTTTTTTTCTTGGTTTATGAATTTATTGTTGAACCTCTTCATTTTACATAGGTACTACTACATATCTAATTAGTAAAAAATAATGGTCGTTCTATCGGTCTGTTCATATACCGTCTGTCTGTACCGTAATGGGCAAACCTCTTTCATTTGGCAGTTTTTTATCTTTACTAGTAAGTTTGTAAAAAAAAAAATTCGTCGTGACTGTTCTAAACTCTTTTATCCACTGTTCAAAATTTATTCTTTCTTTAACTCAGCATTTCGGATCATTCTATCAAAAGGACTTGCTGATCGATGTTTTGTTTAGTATCAGAAGTTGTTATTTAAACCAATCAGATCAGTGAATGCAGCGGTGGGCCGAGGTTATAACGAGGGCCGCCTGGAGGGTTATTCTAGCACTGGAGCTGTTATGTAGTCGGTATGTTTAATGCAACGAGATAGTGCTGCGAAACTTATTTAGTTTCTCGTAAGCTAGAGTCTGTGTTGCCGCCATGCAGCTAGGTAAAATCGCATCACACACAAACCTTTAAAGGCTTATGTGGTGTTATATATATTTTTAAATATGTACCTAAATGTTTTTGTTAATAAATGAAATGTTAATTATGAACCTAGTACTACACAACATGTTAAAAAAAATACGTGTAACCGGATGGAAACATAATTATGGATTTTGTGGATGAGATATAACGTCACCTTAAATCGTAAACCGCCCAACTCCACGCGAGCAAATTTTACAGGAGACAAAAAAAACTGTTTATTTTGTACTTCTACTTAGGATACCCCCTAATATTTTTTTGATACTAGACTAAAAAAGTGGTTGCGCATTCAACGGCGTTATGAAAAATTAATTATTTTTATTGCTTTATACATAAAATGGACTTACGATCTTTTCCCAATCTCTATGTGAATACTATTATTGGAGATAAGTGTTTTTCCTGGAAATACGAGTATTTCGGACTTTGATTATGAAAAATATTGTTCTCTTTGATGGACTTACGCTGTTCAAATATAGATAAATCTACTTACCTTTTCCTATTACTTCAAATTTATAGTATTATTGATGTACTTAATAAAATGATTATATAATCAGCAGTCATCGATATAAGCAGTAGAAAACATAAATCAGTACTAGGAGGCCATGGTCCCACCGTTGCCGTTGAATCCCTGGTGGTAAGCACGCTGTCTCCCAGGGACTAGGAACATCATCACGTTTTCTTTAATGGTGAAAAATAAAGAGTATTATATTCTATTCTATCATCTGACGAGCAAGGAGTGGCGGATCTAGAGTTGGAACGGAGCGCAAAGACTGTTCCTAGCCCCGATGGAATACCAGACCACGTGTGAGTGCTGGCGCTTAAAGCTGGTTTGTACAGAAATTTTATCTGTCTGTTGAACAGCAGCCAGAGTGCCAGTGAGGTGTCCACTGACTGAAACGAGGCCACGTTAAAGCTCCTGAAGAAAGAAAGCAGTCCTGCAGATTCTTTTTCTATGTACAGACCCATCTGCCTGTTGTAAGAGGCTGACAAGCTTTTTAAATTAGTGACACCCCTGGATGAAGGGTCATTACCTTTCGGATTGACAGTTTGGATTACGAAATGTACAATCGATAGTGGATACAATACGTATTAGTAGAAGTACTTCTATGTTCGTTCACTGTCGGAGCAGGATGTGAACCGCGGGGATAGTTGCGCTGGGTGTTAGATTAGTTAGACCCAGGATTAGACATGGTGTACCCGTTCAACTCTATCCCTTGAGGAACCTTCAGGGCCTCTCTTGAATACCATCGGCCGATCCTACCTCCAGCAAATAGTCAGAGGTCCAACTGGTACAATAATTACCCGATAAGAGAGGGTTAATGTTCGCAGAAGGAGGTCAGTTGTGGAGTTTTACAGGGGTCGGTCTTGGACACCTCTGCAATGTAACTTGGCATACAATACTGTCCTGCAAATGAAGCTCGCAAAAGGCGTTAGCACAATTCATTCTGCTGATCTCCATCTTCAATGTGTGTCACATTGAAGATGGCTGAGAGAGCGTCTATCGAGGATGATTTATCAAAGACGATAGTGGCCTGATCCACCGCCTAGGCCTTAAAACAGCGCCCCTCCTGATATCCTACAAACTCCTAATGAGCAGGGAGCCAACAGATCTGTCGGTGCAGGTTAGTGAGGTTCATATTGCTATAGAACGGCACATGTGCTACCTCAGCCTAGTCGTAGATAGTTGCTGGTCATTCAAGGAGCATTGCAAGATGTTAGTTTCCCAGAATCAAAGAGTAGCTGGTGCTCTACACGCCATGCAGTGCACGGGCTACTTTCAAATCTGAGGGCCCTCGCAAATGAGTCCATCGCATCTATACGGGTGCCGTGCAATCTACTGCCCTTCAAGGAGCACCTATCTTGTCAAGTCGAAGAGAATGACTGTGATGAGATCGGTTAGAGGAGCCATGGATTCGTCAGCAACGGGTTGCAGCAGCCGTCCTGCCTTGTTTGCAAAAAACCTATATTAGTATGTAGTAAAGTGCTGATTCCAACCAAAATATACAAAATATTTTGTTTGTGATATACGCGTAACTTTTAATTTAAGAGCATAATATTGCTAAAAAAATAGCAAAATTTAACTATAAATTGATCAATAAGAATGTTAAGTTCTATAATTTATTTATGTAGTAATAAAAACAAAGCCAAACACATAGTTTTATTGCAAAAATGTACGTTCACTATCACCTACATCGCTCGTTGTATGGGAGTAGGAGGAGTTACGAGGTTTTATTGTTTAAAAATCACGACTTAGAGTTAGGAGGAAAACGAAAACTAAATTTTCTCAGAATTCAGATTTTTTATCGATTTACGAGTAATACGAGTAGATGCGCCTTGAAAAAACGCTTCTATTGATACCAAAAAGTCATTTTCGCCAAAAAGTGGAGTTAGGCGGTTTACGATTTAAGGTGATTAAGACAGTTTCTTGTGTTAATATGTTTTTTTATTGAAGCACCTAAATAACAGACACTCGGACATCCGACCCCAAACTAGGCAGAGCCTGTAATATGGGTGTCAGACAGCTGATATGCATACGCAAATATTAATATATTGTTATAGATAAACAACTTCCAGACATAAGGCAAACACTGGTGCTCAACAATCGAACGTTTGCCCTGTGCGGGATTCAAACCTGAGATCGCGGTGTCATTATTTTTATATGCATTTAATTCTACATAAAGTGTTTTTTGACAAGGTTCTACAGTTAAAACAGCGCTTCAATCGAACCCATCCGTATCCATTATGGATTGCATCAACTGTGGCAGAACTCACTTATAGCTCACGACTTGGGTTCTTTAGTCTTTGTATTTTTATCGCCAGACGGGGCCTTGAAAAATAGTTTTAATGGTAATTGTTTCAGAGTTTAGTTTTGCAAACAATCGTGCTCGCTTATGGCGAAATGTGATACCGACATGTATTTAATGGCCTAGTTATTGCTTATTAGCTATTGTGGTATATTTTTATGCCAGTTTTGTGGCAGTTCGTAGTTTGTCAGATATTTATGTACCTAAATATTTTTAATCGTTTTATGATTATTTTTATGTACAAATATTGTTAATAATGCACCAAAGGTAGTTAAAATAGCCCAATTCAATTCAATCTTGGTAGTTTTCAGTGCGGTTAGTTACATAACAAAAAAAATATTAATATTTTAACATTTCTCAACAACTTATTATTCTACATAAGATAGATAGATACCTAATTTTTTTCGTTAATTTAGTTAAAATTCGTGCGGATATCCTAATTTTTACTGTATCATCAATAGCCGACAATGCTCTACTGCTGGACATAGGCCTCTCGCAAGGTGCACCACATCATAACACTACGTGTCTACATGATGTAAATTTGTAATATCAAAAATACCAGGCAATATTTGCTCAACCACTACAAACGTAGTTAAAATAAATGGGAAAACATTACTATAACTTGACAGTTTACATTCAAATGAAAAGCTTCGCCTCTAGCTATCAAATACAGGGAGTTGTAAGAGCGTGTTACATTGCACTTTCCAACAAGCTATGAATCTGTTTCATAGGATATAATTATTTGTAAGTAAGAATACACAAAAAAAACTCTATGACAGAATATTTAGTAGGTAATAAGGTAGCGTTTCGACTAGATATGCCGAGGATAAAGAGCATCCCTTCAGACGCCTCAGTCTAGCATAAACAATCCATTGGCCGATAATGATATCAACACACACACAACAATGATTAGTCCGACTGGCTTGATCTACTAAGCACCCTGTATACGTGGTAGAATGTCATGCAGACATTGTTATTTGTTACACTGAGTCGCGAAGCAGGAAACACGGCGGCTCTAGTTTTCACCGCGTCAACTTACACATTCCTCCAATCACGCGGAAACACAGACACACAATGGAAACACTGTGGCAACGGAAGTGGAAACACGGAGGGATTGGAGGGCAGTGCAGACGGCACTCTTTGTTTGTAATTGAGATAAGTGTGTGAGTTAATGATTCAATCGAATATGTATAATTTTTTATCTGTTTATTTTTGTTATTGTATTATTTTCTCTTTGTCAAGGAATTTATTCTTTCCAGGATTAGTATTTTAACTTTGCATAATGGCTTACCTCTAAACTATGTATCAGTCAGTACTTATGTATAATTATTTCGCCTTATTCTCTGTTTTGTATTATGCCTACAAACAAATTACACAATAAAAATATGATTCGGACGCAAGGTTAAGGATTTTATATTTCGTGCAACTTTTAGCAGAATATTCATAATGACCTCTGGTGTCTTAATGACAAAAACATATGAATAAATGCAACAATTAAGTCATTTATCTCAATAAAAATCTTCCAAATGTTGCTAAAATTAAATTCTGTTGATTACAACATTAAGTTCTTAAGGACAAGTGTGACTTTTGATATCCTACATATTATTAAATTCAACCTTGGCTCACTGGTCACCGAAAAACTGTCTGTTAGCTGACATTTAAAATCATAGCATGCATTTTCTGAATCATGATCCATTCTGATAGATCACAGCTTGACCTTTTGAAAATTAAAAACAAAGCAAAAACTATTCAAGTATAACAAACATACTTGCTTATACCATAACAATGTATATATTTTTTTAATTTAACTTTATACAAATGGACATTATATTTATTGACTAAAGAAGCTGCATTAATTTGTCAAAATTTCCGTTTCTTTTTTCTTTAAAACGAGTTTTACAAGTTTTAGCTTAGTTTAGACTTTAGACAAACACAGGCAACTTATTTCTCGACAAGAGAATTAATAACTTTTTTGTAATTCTCCGTTTCAGTACATATGCTGTTGGATATTGGCATATATTGGCAAAAAAATATATATGACTCTTTGAGTAATGAATAAAATTATATGACTGATTTGAATCTCTTGTTTATAAATACTTAGCTTACTTAGTTCCTGACAAAACAAAACTAATATATTATACATATAAGTGTTCATCACTTTTAGTTGTGTGAAATAGCAATTTCGATGCGTGATTCTTAATTCAAACTTCAGAACTTTCTTTTTCTGATTATTTCGAGCGCGTTGATGTCTTTTGTACTACAGATTTATCTTGTTTTAGATTGATTTTTACGTTTGTATTTGTTTTAGCAGTTTCTACCTGATTACTCAACTATTGTTGATACATTATACAGTAAGATAATAATATGCTTAAGTTAGTATCTGTAGGGTCTTAATAAGGCTAGCTAGTGCCGCTAGTAATAGTCAAAAGTTAGTTCTGACTAAGTTCTTGATGGTAAAAAAATTAAGTGGCAAAATAATTAATATTTAGGCATGTAACTCTGTTAAAAAATATTTTTTCATTTCATTTAGGTTTAATAAAAAATAAGGACAGTCTCATTTTAAACGAGTTTTCAACTCAACCTACCCCAAGGCTTTATTCAGGTGTTGCCACAGTCCACCCCACATCAGTCACACTCCTTGTTTGCACAGCTATAAACTCAAAGGTCTATGTTAGATATTGTTTATGGTGTTGATAACAAGCTGGCATTATCAACGCGAGCTATGCTCGTAAAACTTTAGAAAAAACTTGTTCTGTTAGTTCAGAGGGCGATAAGAAATATTGAAGAGAAAATTTGTCAGATACCAATGTTATCTCACTCATGGGAGATTTTTTATACCCACTTAATTCCGTGGACAGTGTTTTGTTTCTTTATACTTAATTAACGTTTTTGTACTGAGTTTTACTCTTCTATTCTATACTCATACATAAATGCATGAAACATAATTAACCAATCGGTTGTTTCAACAAATTTCAACTCAATGCCAGTTTCGGAAAGAGAACAACACGCCAACTTTAAAAACCGTTATTACCATATTATATTACAATACTTCTATAGCAAGCCGTTTCGAATTTTAACAACAATCGCTTTAATAGTTCCCATGCAACATTATACCTCTCTCTTTTTCTCAGATCTTAAAGTGTTTTATGTTCTTTATACACCTGTTATATGCTAAAGTTATAAAATATGAACAGAAAACGGTTGGACTGAGATAATAACTATATTTGCTCGATATCGTTTCGTCACCAACTGTCCCTCGACTTGCAAGCTTTTGCACAACCCCGTCCCTTTCTTGTTGCACTCAATACAGTTGCCTCATTTTGAGATAAAACTGTTTGGAGCGTGGAAGGTGTTATGCATTAATGTGTAATTAATGCGTAAACAGTTGCATATGTATTTACAGAACGAAAATAAGATATTACATAGGTAGGTACCTACATACCAGAACATTACATTTCATAAGGCTTATATTTAAGTAGTACGTATACCTAGCTATAAATTATAACAAGGCTCCGTAGTGAGAAAAAATATGTTAGACGTTGAAAGGCGTTTAAATGACGTCGTGTTTAAAAAGGAAATTTATGCTTGTTAACGCAGGACCGAGGTGTTTAACAGTCAATATGAGTGGGGCCTTTTCTTTTCACCTCACGGCCATTGTTCATTCTAAGCTCAAATACGTTTCACCGACGTTTTCTCCGTTAAAGAAAAAAAACCAACTGCAACTCTGAATATTCATGATCTGTCCCCAAATATTACAGACTTTAGAACGTTTAACTGGTTTGAGGGGATAAATGTCGGCAAATTTGCTTTTTAATTAGCGATAAACAAAACATGTTTTGGTATAGACTTATAAATTATCTTACGATTTTCCATTTATCATTTAGCAAGCCTACATCTCCAATTCTCACATTTCATCAACAAATTCCTATATTTATAACTAGCTGTTCCCGCGAGCTTCGCTTCGCCTTAAAAAGTTTTCCCGTGGGAATTCCGGGATAAAAAGTAGCCTATGTTCTTTCCCAGGGTCTATACCATATGTATACCAAATTTCATTCAAATCCGTTCAGTAGTTTTTGGCGTGAAAGAGTAACAGACAGACAGACAGACAGACACAGTTACTTTCGCATTTATAATATTAGTTAGGATTTTTTATACATACGTATTACCAAAAAATACTGCAATTCATTAATCAATCAGTCCTAAACCCTTTATCTTGCGCTTTCTCCGGCACTATTATACAATAAGCGTAACTGTAAACACTTACCTCTTTTAAGGCAACTCCGTTAAAATTCCAAGTTTGAACAGAGAACACAAGCACAAACACTGGCCAGTTACAATCAGAGAGACACTAGTCACTTGGGCACATGCACTTTTCGATTCACTTATTGCACTCGAGTTTTGAATTCGGAACGTTTGGGATGAATGCACTCGGTGTGTGTGTGTGTGTGAGGCGAGTTGCGTGAGCGCGACCTGGCGGCGCGGGCTCGGGGCGGCGACTGGCGGCGGCGCTGCGGCCGCGCTGTCGCAACACTCGTCTCGCCAGTTGCGAGGCAACCAGCGACGAATACGGAGAGGACGGTTTCCACTGGAGCTGTTTGTTAATAATTAAGCCATGTTCCGATTTCCGATGAAATTGATACAGGCCTAATGTGGAGGCTGAGCTGGTGGAAATTGAAAGTTGGAAATTAGGAAAAGTTTATTTCTACTTTAGTACCTAAAAGAGTTAATGTTGGAGTTGTAAGTCCGTAGAAACCAAAAAGTTTTGTTTTATACATGCACCCTTCCAATATGGAAGGCTATTAATTGATAATTCCATCATCACAATAAAGCCCCTTCATCATCATCAGCCTGTAGTCATCCACTACTCTCCCAAAAAGAGCCATCACACTCTATCCTCAGCCTTCCTCATCCAGCCGCTACCAGCCATTTGTCTTTAAAGATAGAGTCCCAAAATATACTATAATTAAAAAACTAAAAACAAAAACGTTTTAATGCTAAAGTTTACATGTTGCATCAACATTCGCCAACCGGTTTCCTTATAAAACCGAACCTTTAGATGCTACGTCAAAATTATCACTCTCATGTTTATCCTTATTGGCCTGAAATCGCACATAGGTATGGAGACAATTAAAGACGTTTATTACCTCCTGTCTGCAAGCGCACTGATAACATTCTACCCTGTATACGTATATTGTCTCTGGCGGCAAGTCGTAACGTGTATAAATAAATGGGTAGCACAGTTACTTGGTCTGCCATGGATGACTTCACCATTTAATTTACATCTCAAATTCTAATAGCGAGCGAGGAAAACAAACCATTGTCTTGTATGCAAATTTTAGTAAGTAGCGACAACCATTCATTTCTTAATTTTTGGAAAAAATTAAATTATTTTCTACCGAATTTATCTGGTACAGTATTCTAAGTAAAATATTATGTATATTGATAATATTATACATACAGGGTGTCCCAAAAGTCAACGTCATCCTTTAAAGGGCTGATCGGTCAGCTGACGAGAGGCCAGAATATCAGAATATGACCTTAGTAAAAACTCGATAATTTTCGAGATATTGACACTTTTATAAATTTGCTAAAAATCGACACCTTGGATCAGTTTTTTGCGTGCCGCCGGTACAAAAATCCATATTGTTAGAATTTGTTTGGTGTTGCATCACCCTGTATAGCCCTGCTATTGATCGCAGTCAAAAAAAATATCGAGTAATGCTGTATGTTTAAAAAAAACACGGTTTTCAAAGTCATAAAACTTAATCGTATTTTTTTATAAACAACTTTGACTCTACATACTGTAAAAAAAATATACCACGCAAACCTGGCACCTTAATTGAAAAGATTGCTCATTTAATGCAGTTTCCAAAATGGTATGAAACGTTGCTATTGTTTCAATTATCAAAAAATTTATTGCTATTTTAGTACAAAACGACCTCGATGTAAAATTGTTTGAAGGAAATTTATCTGACTGAATTTATTAAGGGTAAGTCATGTTGGAATGAGTAAAAGTAAAATAGGTGGTGGGGTCAGCCGTGGCAACATAGACGACGCAAAAATAGCTAAGAAAAAACTTACCAAACTCTTATAAAACATATTTTGCGTTTTTTACACCTTATTTAAAAAAACTAAATTTATTGACTTTTATTTTTATTTCTCAAAATTATAACACCACATTATTATATTTAGTACATAATCAGCAAAAAATAATACTCATTAATGGTCATAATCATCATTTTGAGAGTTTGGTTTTGTTTAACAATAACTTTAAAATAAATAACAAGTAATTAAAGGTAATGTTAATGACAAACTGATCTGTCCCTTTTTGGGATACTGTGGGTGTACAATGTATATGTGTAAGCGTTTTACTTGTACAATATCACACATTAGCACTACTCAGGAACGTTACCATGCGCTACATTTATGGGGAATGTGGAGTTGCTATAGTCCACTTTTTTCGAGAAAGATACTCAAAATGCGTTTTTTTTGTTCTGTGACAACGTTGTCTCTTTTCCCACTCCCGGCCACACCACCTATTTTACTTTTACTCATTCCAACATGACTTACCCTTAATAAATTCAGTCAGATAAATTTCCTTCAATCAATTTTACATCGAGGTCGTTTTGTACTAAAATAGCAATAACTTTTTTGTTAATTGAAACAATAGCAACGTTTCATACCATTATGGAAACTGCATTAAATGAGCAATCTTTTCAAATAAGGTGCCAGGTTTGCGTGGTATATTTTTTTACAGTATGTAGAGTCAAAGTTGTTTATAAAAAAATACGATTACCTTTTATGACTTTGAAAACCGTGTTTCTTTTAAACATACAGCATTACTCGATATTTTTTTTTACTGCGATCAATAGCAGGGCTATACAGGGTGATGCAACACCAAACAAATTCTAACAATATGGATTTTTGTACCGGCGGCACGCAAAAAACTGATCCAAGGTGTCGATTTTCAGCAAATTTATAAAAGTGTCAATATCTCGAAAATTATCGAGTTTTTACTAAGGTCATATTCTGATATTCTGGCCTCTCGTCAGCTGACCTATCAGCCCTTTAAGGGACGTTGACTTTTGGGACACCCTGTATAATTATGTCGATTCTGAAGGCAGAAATTCTAAATTTAGAGCTGTCAAAACCTTAATTTCTTTGTTTTAATTCGACTCTATGATTGTTTCCGTAAATGTCATTTTATGCTAGCATTTTTTTTAGTTTGACAGCGTTAACATTAGAATTACTGCCTTCAGAATCGACATCACTGTATGTTGAACACGAGATATAAAGTTTCGACCATACTTAGACATGAAATCTGTTTGGATGAGGAAGGAGAAGATACTCGTTACCAAAATTCGTTTCACCATTTAAATCGAGTCTGACACTATTTTAAAAACTGATACACTAACAGAACATAATATTATTTTATTAATTAAAAAACATCAAAATAACTCCGAATTTACAAAACCTGCAATTACAATAACAAAAGGCACAGAACACCCCACCATGATAGGTCACAACACACCAAACCCACACACAAGCACAGCAAATATTAATGAATTTTTCACACACAGCACATGGAATAAAAGGAGAAATGCAACTAGTTTGAATACGAGCCGTCGCGGTGAGGTCCGGATGCTGGTGTCGGATTACCGAGTGGTGTCAGTACATGCACTTGAACGATTTTTATCTGTTGAGTTGCAGTAAGTATAAAGAAGCGTCCGTAGTCGAGCTAGCTTCAGTTATCGTAACTGATCATTGAAGTTAAGCAACACATGAAACAAGAACAACAACAAAGAAAACAGCCACTTGAGATCTGTCACTCATTGAATGGGTTAACGATTTAAAGTGGTTGTTTTCAAGACGCTTGCGTGCTTCGGACGGCACCCAGCCGTGGCTGGGTCCCAGTTGCTGTTTTGGCAGCCGTCGTGAAGCCTTGTCAGAGACCCGAAAGGGCAACTTGAACACATCTGAAAGTCGGGTTGACCATAACAAACAAAATCAGAAATTTTTGCCTCTAGAATCTTCTATCGGGAATCAATATACCTACACACACGACTCTCGCGAGCAATGAAAAAGTTAGACAGTCAGTTACACATAAGCATTACATGACAGTAAATAATTTTAAAATCTAACGTTTAACTAGGTAATCATGTGTCTGTGTAGGGTCTATGTTATAATGTTATTTAACAGGTATTAAAGTAAATAGTGATTATGTTCTTTCAACAAGCATTGCAATAGCTCTGTAGCCAATTCCAAGCCAAACTCCACATTAAATAAATAGTGTACTAAATTATATACATTATCTACTAAACTATATATAACAATAATGTTCACAGCTATGAGGAAACAAAACGTATAAGTATCGTAAAGTTTAGCAACAGGGAGGGTTACTCTATCTTGACCAAAAAACGAACGAATGAGAGTTGTTATGCAATCGGCTCGTTTAGTACAACGATATAGAGTCGTGGTTAGCGGAGCAGCGCTCGGAAACTTAGGAGTGTTATAAATGTATCGTGTCTGTGTATCTGTATGTGGTACCGTAGCCTTCAAACTACTGAACCGATTTTTATTTCGTTTTTTTTGTGTCCTAGTCTGTTAATGTAATGTACTACAAGTGGTCTTAGCCATATTTTTTCAAAATCGGCTGAGACTTTCAAAAGTTTTGCGACTGTTAGACTGACTGCAACAGCATGTCGGGAATTTACCTTAGGCCGAGTTTTTTGATCCGTGGTCAACTTTAACCATTAGTCAAGTCACTTGTCAAACATGACAGCTGCATACGATTTTTGTTGGTTTTTAACTAATGGTAGCCTTTTTTGACCAAGGGTTGAGTTAACTAGGGATCAAAAAACTGGCCCTTAGTTAGGTTATCGTTACCTAGAGCGACCCTCCGGTTGCGTAACTCACAACATGATTGCATCGGGCCTCGCGCGAAATAAGAAAATGGCCGTGAAATTACGCACTTTTATATATTATCTGCGTTTACCACAAACAGAGTAAAGTGAATGTGGTTTCTGATGGCAGTGCCTTGGGTTATTTTTGTCTTGTTATGTTTTAGGAAGACTGTGTCTTGTAAGGCTTTATAACATCTTTATCATGCAACAGATGTCGAGCAATATCAAGACACCAAACCTTTGTTAATTTCCAAAAATCGTAGAACAAAAGGTGTTCAGAATGACCCTCCGGCCCCTAAGTCCCCTTTTAGCTTAGTACACAATTTTTATTACCTGGATATGTCGGTAAATATTATTATGTACTTATATTCAAACTTATACTTAAGTCCATCTATCCCAGGTGGGAATCAAAAGTAGGACCTTCCTTACAAATAAACAGAGACACTTACCCGTTACGCCTGTGGGTACGTAGTAGAATAGAATACAAAATCATGAGAACCAAGTAACTATAGGCTTGTAGTTGTCCATAGACAAACATAGATTGTTCGTGTAAGTACCTACACATGAGAAAACTGGCAAAAAGCTAATTATTGGGCTAAGTGTGTGACTAACTTAACATTAGCTCAAATTGTTCGTGCGTAGCTAGATTATAGCAAAAACATAGGTATGCAATGCTGATTCGTTATACTTTGGTATAATAATATTTAATCTATTATCGACTTTACATAAGAAATATTCAATGAAATTATACAAACAATTTTCTTAAAATCATACATAATATTTTATGACATCTAATTTTATGAAGGTGAATTAACTATTCGCTATGTCTTCATCTAAAACTCCATAGGAACTTTTTTTTCACGTACTTAATCTTAGACCATTTGCAAAGACGAATGTAGAACCTTTATACTTATGTTATAATGTATTATTTTTTCTTGGTATCTAGGTATTTAAGCATGCTTATTGCAGTTTACTCAGATCAGCCGATGACCAAGACAAAAGAGAAAAGAAACATATTTCTATTAAAGAAGATAATTCATAGTCTAATGAATATGAAATGGTGCATGCAAACGTGTTTATACAGACATGTGCGCCACCGTTAGCCATTGTCACTGGAACATGGCACTTGTACAGCCTGCTGCAGAGATATCTGACCATCCAGACGTAATTCAATTAAGGTTTACTTAGCTGAGAAGTGCCACCTACAAATCTAAATCAGATCTTGGACATCAGTGGGTAATGCTAGAGTAAACTTTTGTTTAGATAGATAGATACATAGAATACGCTTTATTTGCACACCAACAAAGAATCATATGAATAACAAATTTCAACTTAATTTGGGTACAAAACTTTGTTTACTGCCTAGCCGTAGGTACATTTTACTGTCATTCAAATTCCAAATATCGGAGGTGCTCAGGTATCTCTGTTGCAGTATATTTCATCAAGTTATTTATATTCTGATGCACTGTTAAAATATACTTCAATACCGAAGACGGCGTCATTAGGCTAACCTTTTCCCTATAGGATCTCACTGCACTTTTCATCGCTCGCGAATTTATTTTATGCGTACTCCTTTGCCGAAAAAATAACAAAAAGATGGTCTATTTTCTATGCAGCCAGCAACACCGTAACAACTCTCCGTCTACAACTCCTCTGCACTAAGTATCTACTAGACAGGGCAGTGTTGTGTGTAGTCACTACTCACTACAGTGTAACATATTGCAAGTGGGGCGATCGTCTCGAGCGATGGCCACGGCAGGTGCCGCGCATCCGGCACTGTCCACTGGCCTGAGATTATCAATATACTAACTAGATGGAGTGTCAGTCGAAAGAAATGTCTCGACAAATAACACCACTCTTCTGCCTACCATCTCTTATTTTGAATTAGTTTGGTATTTGCGACTTTATTAATTGGTACAATGATTGTTAGATTGAATTTAAAGCGGTTTGATAGTAAACAAAACGCGGACAGTTTTTTGCTTTGTTTTTATATGTGACACACCATCTTGTTCCTATATTGTTAATCTAAGACTGTCCTTTATAATGCTACTGCAATTATTATTCACTCATTCTATGTTCAAACTTTTAGCCCTTCGGTACACATTTTGATAGATATAAATACGTATGAAATTAAAAAAAAAAACAATTAAAAACTTGCTTAACGGTCTTCAAACATCAAACAATATCATAAATGCTTGTGGGTAACCAAGGGGTCACTCTCTAAATCGACGAACGAACTAACAAGAATTGTCACGCAATCGACACGCTTAGTACAATGAGATAAAGTCGTGGTTAGCGCTGCTGCTGTTGAAAAATTTTGTTCGTTCATTCATTGATTTAGAGAATGACCCCCCAGTCACGCAAGAAACGGAAATGGGCCACTGCGATTGGCTAGTTGGCTACTTCATTTGGATTCCGCATCACTTTATGTAACCTCCAAAAATATTTGCCTTATTTGTTAGCGATCACTGGCTTCGATGCACCTTTCTTTCATTCTCTTTACTGCAACCAGTTTACAAAGACCTATCACCGACACGATAATCTGAATAAAGTCTTCTTTGAACGCGGAAAAAGAGGAGGTCTGGTAACACTGGTTGTTTAAAAAGTAGGTTCAAGCCATTTGCAGTAAAAAGTTTAAGTTCTATACCTAGTCAGGAAGTTGATGATAAAATAAAAAAGGTTGGTTGTCTTTGCTCAGATTGTCTTTAGATGTGCTTTAGATTAGTACTTAATTAATCATTGACAATGCCACCTGTTTTGTGTCGGAAATACTGCGATTAGTTGTTTTATATACCTCAGTAGATACAGGCGCGTTCTCAGCTATGAGAATTATTATATTGTGTTTTTATTACCAGTTTAAAAATGTCTACTCCATATTTTAGAGGAATTACCTAATATTAAAATATTTGGTTTACACACTGCATTGAGTAGTTTCAGAACTGAATTATGAATTTGGTATTCAAAGTACGATCAACCTCGTAAGTTGTTCTAAAATGTTGTACCTTGTCAAACTAACAAACCTCCAATGTATGAGTGCTCTATGAATGAATAAATATAGAGTTACGGTTAGTGAATATGCATATGCAAAGGTAAAAAAGTTACAACTTGTGAAGCTGACTCTACAAAACAGTGTACACTATGCATCCACATAATAAAAAATATACCTAAGTTTCTATTACATAACGTATGTTTAACATTATAATTTTCTACTGTAATAGAGCTTGTTAAACGATAAACAACGCTTATCATGTCATACAATTATTTAGCTTACAATCCTACATTCACTGGATTAGTGAAAAGTTAATAGTAGTAATTATTCAATTGGCCGATATTTAACACCTAAGTACCTACAGTCACTTAAAAATGACCCAAATACTTATGTAAGTTTCGCCTCTACATTGGTAATGTTACATGTAAGCTGATATTAACTGATATTTAGACCAACTATTGTTTGAACGTACTTTCCAAATCAATTATTGATTATCCAATTATTAACCTAGTTTAGTGCACTTTTGAGCGTCTTACTTCCTTCCGTAAGGATTTTATTAGATAAATACAGGTGTTGCAAAATGTAAACTAAACTAAGCCGAAAAGTCAATATGGTAATCTTTTGTTCTATGACTTTAGGTAATTCGCAAAAAAAAATCTGATACAAAAAAGTAAAGTTTTCGACACCCTATCAAACCTGTTCTAGACGTACAAGCATAAAGTCTTCTATAACTACGACTTCCACTACACCTATAAATGTAACAACATTGTACTGTAACAGCTATTTATAGAAGGTCCAAGTATAAACCAGGTAACCTAATACCGTTTCCAGTCTGGAGTCAATTAAATCAGTCGTCGCCAATTAACCGACTGATGCGGAGATAAACTGTGCACCCCTGATCTCGCATTAATAAATGTACATCAAGAGGCCAGTTGACTCTTTATACAGGGTGTAAAAAATTATATAAATAAGGAAACACTTGGATCTTTATAAAGCATGTTGCAAAAAGTGTAGGTATAGTTAGGCGCAAATGACACAGGGGGTCATTCTAAACAACTTTTGTTCTACGATATAAAAAAATATCTAATCATAATTTATATGCTTGTATCGTATCATCTTATTACTTAGTAATAACTGTTAACCACGGGAACATAAACTTCATTACTCAGTTCATTATAAAACTTATTTCCCTAAGGTCTGAGTGAAGTAGTGATGAACGTAACAACGTTTAACTGTGACATAACTCGCATACGCACTTGTTACAAAGTGCGATCCACAAAGTAGAAAGTACACAATTAATACTCCTGCGATACCTGTGATGTAAACTTATGAGTTGGATAGGAAGTACCTACTTACCCATAAACAAAACATATAAGTATAATAATGTATAATAACTTTTTTCAAAAGAAACATAATCAAGTAAATAACAACTTACACAGGCAAAAAAACTCATGAACAAACATATTGAAACTATCGTAAATCTGTATATTCCAATGAGGTACACTAAACCAATTCACTTAATTCCCTTTAGGAACACCGGCAGCGGCGGCGGCCAGAATAGTTGGTGTCATCATTATTGATACGCTCAGTCTCCACTCTGCCTCGCAGGACACGCGTCCTGGCTGGATATAAAGTGTAATAAAAAACAAGAAAAAAGTTTGTCTTTGCCGCGGCGCGAACTTTTTTCTTAATTTTCTCCTTCCCGCGTTTTGTTTTAGTGACTGTCAGATGTTTTTCCTATTCTTGGAATGTTCTTTTTCAAGAAAGTGTTGTTTTAACGTTAAATGAAATGTTTTAAAAATAAGTGGTGAAGGGAAATGTGATTTTGTTTTTAGTGTGACGGATATTGTATTTTACTTTTAAAGGTAAGTATGTGTTATTTGAATTAATATGTGTGCTTTGGTATTTTAACAATTTTTAAATATTTAATTAAAAATATGAATATACGCAACAAACGATATACTTAATATAAAATTCATTATTTCGGCTGTTAGCCTGTTTTCACCGCCAATTTTACTTTAAATTTTACCATTGTGTAACTTATAGCCGTTTAAAATAAAATAATTTCATGGTAACTTTTGTTAAACTCAACCCAAAAATCGAGTGCCAACTGCCAACCGCCTCGAGACAACTATGGTTACTTTAGCCAATTTAGTTCTTCTCCTAAACCGTTGTAACTTGATCTCTTCACTCTTTACTGGCCTCAGAAATCGTACGAAAACTCGTAAGCAATGACAACAGCGGGAGGTCTTATTTCATTGGTTAGCATCAGCCAGCCCACAACTCTGCTCTGATACTACATTTCCGTTCTGTTCCCTACGCGAATACCTCTACGTACGATTATGAACTTTAATGGTAGAGTTTTTATGGCTTTTATTCGGGAAAATGTTACCTTGATGACACGGAAGGGCACTTTTTAAAGAATATTCGTCCGTTACTCATACCACCTCATACTTACTTTTGTGCTAACAGTGGTTAAGTAATTTACCCGCAATTTACCCATATTGTTCATTGTGCACAGCTGCCTAGGTTATGTGTATACCTATCAGATGTGTATTACATTAAATTTCATACAAGTTTTGTTTATCACAATAGGTAGCTACATAAAAAAATCCCGGTGTTGAAATAAGTAGTCGATAAGTTTAGTGATATTATTTGAATTGAGTTGCTTTTAGGTATTCCGATTCCTTAGTTTGTTTGCAAAAGGAATTACACGTATATGATTTATAGACCATTAAGCCCTCGTTTGAGACTAATTTACTGGCTAGGTAGGTAGAGTTGTATAATTGTATATTTATGTTACCGCCTCCCGCACAGTTAGGTGAAGCTGAAAGAGTCCTTTAAAAAAAACTAGATTGGGCTGTATTCGGAAAGCTTTGTGACATATTCTCCTCGGCCTCCGAGCCTGAAGGAAAAAGTCTTCAACTAGTGCGTCCTACGAGTGATGACTTATGATGCGAGGACAGCCGAGGACCGAGTGCTGTGGCGCTCCTTGGCAGATGCCTATGTCCAGCAGTGGATGATTATTTGCTTATAATGATGAAGGAACATAATGTAACGAAAATCTCTATACTTTACAGATAAATGCGCGTTCAGTCCCAATATGGTGGTCCGGCGGCTGCTCCCGCTCCCGCTGCTGGCGCTGCTGGTGTGGGGGGGCGCCGCCGCCAGCCTGCCCGGCGACCTCGCGCATGTAGATAAACGTTAGTATCACTGACAGCTTAGCATAAGCTGGAACGATTTGGAAGACGTTTATTTATTTATTTATTTATTCTTCATTGCACAATATACAAAAGTAATTATGTACAATAGACTTAATGCTGATACAAATAAAGACTTGATGCAGACGTTGATACAAATAAAGGCCAACCAGTGCCAGCATGGTGTGTGGAGAAACGTTAGTAGTAGAATCAATATACAGGTGGGTGGAATTGGGAAGGACGAGGACTGAGAATTACGGGTTGATGATGATGATCTTACCAAAACCGAACCGAATGTTTAGCCCTGTCAAACAGTTAATTGTCTAATGCTGGACGTTGAGACAAATAAAGCCTCAAGGCCATACTCATTTAACCTATACCTAGAGAAATGGTCCATCCTGCGGCGGGCATATTATGTTTAAGACCCGTTCAACGATCAGCATCCTAGCACGTACATTCTTTTTCACTTACCACCACAAATCCCGAAGTTCCATTCTCATAATATTATCTCTCTCTTACAGTACCACCGCCAACCACGGTATCTCTCTCCCCCACTACGTCCAGCGCCAGCGTGCCGTCCTACTCGCCCACGTACGCCACCGTCATCCCGCCCGTGCCGCCCAGCGATCGAGACAGGTGGGTGCTCACTCTGTATCCAAGGTTTTTCTTATCACCATGTTTGACGACCACTAGAGCTGTAGACCAGAGGTATGATGTCTTGTTTTATAAGGTAGGTATTATATTGTTATCTATACCTTCTATTACCTATATTCTTATTTCTTACATCTTTTGGTTTTCAAATCTTTTTTAAACACTTTACACATTCATAGAAAACCCAGAAACAGACAGTGTAACAAATAAGTCTTGTAACTTTTGCAGGTTTCTGACGTTTGCGGAGTCGGGACATCACAGAACGTTCATGTTCGCGAAAGACAACACTTACATACAGCTGGACGGAGATATCATACAGAGGTTTCAGTTGAGGTAAAATTATTATACTTACATATCTACAATACTTATGCTTTAGCTAAAGATAATTGTTTGAAATAACTATTAAAACATTATTTTTTACACTACTCATATTTTATCCCAAATTACATACAACGCCATGGGATAGATGAGAAAAAATTATAACTATACTGACAGTCGTCAAATGACCATTTAATTAAGTACCTACCTAATTTATCGCTACGCCGTGGTTACGCCTTAACGGAAATTAAAAGAAGAGTCAACACGAAACCAATAAAAGAGAAATGCAGATCAACTAAACAACTTTAATCAGTTGATCAAACCAGTAAACGATCCGAATTTCTACAGAAATGTTATCGAATATAGCATCTGGAGATGTTTATTTATGTAGTGACCACGACATTTAATTGTATCGCCGCATATTGGGAAAATATAACATCTAGGAAAATTGGACTGAGGTGACTAGTTCAATTCGAGACTATGGTCTATTTCTCAAAATCAGTTGTGGGTACATGTATGTAGGAATTAAATCAGATGTTGTATTTATCACTTTTATTATATAAGGGTCAAAATAAAATAAAGAAATATGAAATCGTCTTTACGTCTTTATACGTCTTTCACACTCTGCTTTCACTCTATGCTCCTCTGTTATTCGTCGTCATGGATACTTCACCTTGCGTTCTGTTCCACTCCCACACTCGGCCATCCTGACATTAAGGCTGCCCTCAGCCTTATTCATTACAATAACTGTAAAGTACAAGGTTACACACAATATAAAACATAGCATTATCAAACGTTAAAGATAAGCTTCTTATTAAAACAAAAAAAAACTAAAAACTTAGCAACTCAAGTTAACAACAATTTAGATTAGTTAGATTTCAACTTAGGGTCTAGACAGAAAAACATAAACAACTATTCTATGCAAACAACATCTTGAAATACCTATTCAATATACCTATAATACCTGTTTTGTTTAAACACACCTTTTGTAAAGAATATGAGCCTTAAGCCTTCAAGACTTAACCTTACAATCATTACAAAACCTATCTAGATTGACTTTATTTACTGCTCACACATAACTTATTTATTACCATCACTGACTTCTTCATTCATCATCACTATCATACCGACACCAATAGAATATTATGCAATAACAAAACAAAATAAGAACTTACTTACTCTTTATGGTCTGGCCACGGTTTCATGTGGTCTGTAGAGCTAGAAGTACGACCTGGACCTTCGCTGCTGGCATCTAATTTCTCTACATCATACCTGTCATTCCGCTTCACCTTCTTCACTACGTAGGGACTTAGGTTTCAATTTAAGAAACACACCAAATTGAGTCCTCTTAATTGCCACCAAGTCTCCCTCCTTGTACTTGTGACTCTCCTTCCTACCTCTATCTTTCACCATTTTCCTATTTAACAATTTATAATCTACACAGACTCTGGTGTCCCCGTCTTTCTTCTTAACTAAAACTAAAGGGCTAGCGTACTCTGAATAACTCACCTGAATAATGTTGTCGTCCAGCCACTCTCTTACTTGGTTTTCTACTACCTTTTGCTCTGCTAGTGAAATACGTCTCGGCCGCTGAGCCACCGGGATATCATCCTTCAGCACGATCTTCATCTGTATGGGAGCCTCCTTGACCTGTAGGGGCTGGTAGTTCTCTACCATCTCCGTCAGCTGCTCCTTGTACTGGATATCACCAATGTAATCTACAACCACAGAATCACATGTATAACACCCTACTTGTTTCATCCATTCGTCATCTTTCATACGTAAACTCACGCGTCCGTCTTCCATAATCAATACCACTCTTCTCAAAAAATCTTGACCAATTATCACATCGTAAGGCAAACAACTTCTATTCACAACATGAAACAATACGTTATTATAATGTTCTTTATCTATCTTCACACTTAAAGTGACTTTCCCTAGGGGTTTCACTTCCAATTGTCCGAGTCCCACCAAAGCACTCACATGTCCCTCGTCAAACTTAGGAGAACCTATTAGTTTGTAGTATTCGTCGGTTAACAAGTTAACTTCACTGCCCGTATCTATTAAAGCAGTCATTTTGCAGTCTGAAATTTCAATAGTCTTCATCGGCTTTCGTCTTTCCGTCTGTTTGTTTACATTTGCATTCGCATCTGTCATCTTGACGTTGACGTCCATACAGTTTGAACTGTCACTGGCTGTCACGTTCTCACGTCGTTGGTTGCTCCGACTCGCTGCTGAATTTTCGTTGTTTGACTCCGTAGGCATGGTGAGCATTGAACGCCTCTGTTGACACTGCGTAGCAATATGTCCAAAGTCGTTGCAGCGGAAACATTTAATACCTCTCTGTCTGTACGGGCAATCTGCTGACATGTGTTGACTCTCTCCACAGTTGTAGCACAGTCGCACGGCCGTCGTCCTGTTGCCTGGCGCGAGTGCAGCTGCTGCGGGGCCTGCGGGTGTAGTTGCAGTAGGTAGACGATTGAAGACCGGTGCCCGTCTTCCGCTCGACTTCTGCCTGATGGTCTCGTACACTTTCAACTTTTCTTTCAGATCCCCATAGGTCGTCACGCCGTACAGCATCACCTTATGTAACTCGTCGTCTAGTATTCCGTCCACGATGTATTTAATAGCGACGTAGTCGGGCATCTTGCCTCGCTTGCCGAGCTCTTTCATTAACAGCATGTAGTCTAGGCACGTCTCATTTGCTTTCTTCTTCCGGCTACTCATTAACTCATGGATCGTCTTGGAATCTACGGTGTCTGGGAACTTCTTGGTGACCGCCGTCTTCAGAGCCTCCCACGTCTTGAAGGGTTTCTCTGAACGCAGCCAGAGTGCCGCCGTACCGGTCAGTGACCTGCGCCCCACGATCAGCCGCTGCAGCTCCGTCCACCCGAAGATCTCGGCGTTGTCATCGACCTCCTGCGCCCACCGTGCTGCGGAATCGGTCTGGTCGCACCCACTGAACTTAGCTACCAGCTCCTCCGTGTACGTGAGCGGTCCTGATGTTCCGACTGCCTCCCCGCCATCTCCCGTCGTCGTCCGTGGCATCTTCTTGTCGTCGTCGTTACGTCTTAAAATGGTATATGTTCAGACCTGAAGGCGTTGTGATGCGAAGAAAAATTTTCTTGTAAAATTTGCAACTGTCAGTCTTGTTCTTTTTATAAAAATCCGTCTTCATCCGCCGTAATCTCCGAGATTTTTTTAATTTTATTTATCCCGGACGAGCCCCCAATTTGTAGGAATTAAATCAGATGTTGTATTTATCACTTTTATTATATAAGGGTCAAAATAAAATAAAGAAATATGAAATCGTCTTTACGTCTTTATACGTCTTTCACACTCTGCTTTCACTCTATGCTCCTCTGTTATTCGTCGTCATGGATACTTCACCTTGCGTTCTGTTCCACTCCCACATGTACTTTAATAATATATCTCGATAAAACATGACGAACACACGTTATATAGGTAATGGTCCACTGCTAGGCATCCTTTCCGAATGAACTAAAAGACTGTCGTCGGCCTTATTAATCCAAGAACAGGACCCCAATTCTCGACCACTAGTCTTTAATGTCTAGTGTTAGAATTTGTTGAGAAGAGGTTGCTATTTACAAGGCGTTACGTCGCGCCACTGACAGTAGACATTAAAGACTAGTGGTACAGAATTGGGGTCCAGTTCTTGAAAAACTACAGACAAGTATGTCCAGGATCCAGGTCCAGCGGACTGTAGGACGTTTCATGCTGCGTTTGTCTGTTCTTTCATTTCCAATTTTGTGGCCCAATTATATGGAAAGCAAAACAAAATTTATACACAAAAGCTATAGACGAGCAAGTTTAAATGCGTGTATTTCGAGCATCAATTTCCTCCTTTACCAAAGACGTTGAACAAAATAACCACCATCTAATTCCAGACTGTGCCGCGAGATATCGTTCCGGTTCCGCACGCGGCTGCCGCACGGGCTGCTGGTCTACCACAACGTCAAGAAGAACCCCGTGTTCAAGATGCAGCCCTACGCGCTCTATGTCATTGTGGAGAAGGGGGAGCTGAAAGGTGAATAATATATTGTTTGTAAAAGGCAGGAAATTGTACAGGGATAGGAGCTCCGCTCGCTACTAGAGTTGATGCGAAGTCGAGGCGGCGTCAGGGTAACCCTCAGCCCTCAGCCCTAAATATATTACGGATGAATAGACAGACAAAGCGAGGAGTCATTATTAACTTAAGCCGTTATTTAACTTACTGAATAGTAGGTATTAAGTATAACATATGCATTCAGGTCTTATTAATTCTGATTCTAGCTACTAAATCACGTCTAAATCTATTCCTTGCTGACATCTAAGCAAAAGTATTCTACTAATTACCTACTTCACACTTTGCTACATAAGGCCACTGACTCTAATTGATATAAACAAATAAATAACATTTGACAGCGATAATCAATTTGCGTTCTTTATTCAAATTAAAAGGCTTTTAATGTTGCCGAAAAACATTAAGGCTTATTGATGACCGTAGAGGTTTAACTAGGCTAATTGCGTTTAGTTTTGCGTACACAGATTCTTTTATGATGACTAGCATTTATCATCTTTAATACTTATTTGAGGATTGCCTAATACGCAGTAAGTAAGCCTGGCTTGTTGCGTTGTTTATGTTCATTGTTTTTAACTTTTGCAATACTATGGGTATGTTGTATAATGTGGATTCTCATATACTTTGTACAATATTGTTTCTTCCTTTTTGCGATTCTCCCAACAGAGACCATTGGAACAGGGTGGTTGTCACCATCGACGTGCACCGACCAGTATCCGATATACGGGTTCATTATCGACGTAGATAAACGTCACTATATCGCGATTTGCCATAAATACGACGCTGTTAAATGAGTTTATCGACGTCGATAACATACACGTGCAACGGCCACAGACTCACACTACTTATTACTTATTAAAATATATCTTTCCTCGTTTTGAGTTGTCGATAGGCCCCAAAGCGTTGGTCATATTCAAGAAGAAGAATAGGCTAGTAGCTATAAATTTAATAATACTTACAAATTCTATAACCTACGTATTAATTCCAGTGGTCCACGTATTCGGCAAGCACCTGACATCGGTGACAGTCGGGAGGGCTCTCAACAGAGACCAGTGGCACAGCGTGGTCGTGACCATAGACGTGCACGGCGCCAGGCTCATAGCTAAGGTGGATAATATGAAGGAAGAGGTTTATTTGAAGGTAACGCTTAGAATTTAGAATAAGATTTTACTTCTCGATTGTCATAATATCATTTATTTGTACCACCGCTTCACAAAGGCTCGGTCGCTCGGTCCCTAGGCGAGTGTTATGATCTAAGCAAAAAAACAGCGCTATGCGTATATGTGTTAGATTGATTGATACATAACATACTTACCTAATGTATTTTCAGGGCTTAAGTTTTGATACAAACTACGGTATCACTGACAACTTAACTTCAGTCATTCTAATCGGAGGTGAGTTATAGTTTTTTTACCAGATTATTTATTTATTATATTAAATTTATGTATGTAACTTTTTAAATAATAAATCCATTTAAAATTGAGTTATAATGCTATGATAATGTATCTAACTTGTAGGCATTTGTAATGCAGCATTATGCGAACTACAGCAAACCAACATACTTATAAAATGAAATGTATAAATTATGCCTTAGTGTACAAGTACCCATATAACGAACCCAACTCATTCAATACCCATTTAGATACAAACCCGATAAGTCCATTTACATCCATTGAATATCCCGATGACATTGAAATAAATACGGTTTTTGAATGACAAGGCTGGCTAAATCCAATTAGTAGCACAAAAGGAAGTCAAAAGTCAATGGCATAGAGTTAAGAGTTAGAGGTCGGTCTTTGCTTTTGAGATAGTTCATGCACCCGACTTGAGGCCATTGAAAGATTTGAAGTGGGAATTATTTTACGACTACTGTAAATGCCAACACTATTTCAAGCATTCTGTATAGTGTGTCTACTATCGATGAAATATGTTTTAAGTACCTCTGTCTCCTAAATGTAGGTAATTTATTTTAGACCCGCATTGTAGTACCTACCAAATGTTAACGTTTATGTCTTTCCAAAGTTAACACAAAATGAGTTTACTACCAAACTTTTCAACCCCACAGGCTTGAGCTCCGAAGAAAAACTCCACGGTGTCAAATACATAATAGAATCATTCGTGGGTTGCATTAGCGACATGGTGCTAAGTTCTGGCAAGGCCGCTTCAGACCTCCTACCAATAGTACCCCTAATAGCTACAAAACATGAAAATGTTAAGGAAGGGTGTATTGATAAATGCAGGACTATGGAAAATCTCTGCTTCGAAGGTTCGAGGTGTATCAATGAGTACAATGGGTATCGCTGCGACTGTTTTGGGACCTTGTATGAAGAACAGCTGTGTGATGTTTATAGTGAGTATTATGGCCAATTTTTGTGCATCAGAAAGATTTTAGATATAAGTAGATCAAAGGAATCAAAGTAGCATTTTGTGAATAGCTTCACTATCATACTCGTACTGTCATTTTCAATATTGTAACTGCATAGGTATTTAGAGGTATGTATGTGTCAGTATTCAGTATCGTATACTGTATCATGGTTACTTGGTATGTCGACTGGCGTCATCTATAGATGGAGTTATTGAAGTGGTAGATAATGCATACAATTTACTCTTTTGTTTAAAACGTCTTACGGTGAGGAATGCTTATTTTCGCTCTTTTTAATAAGCCCTTTTCATTCTTCCAAAGAAATTACATTACGCAATATCCCATAGTGGCACTCGCACTTATAATAACCGTTTATATAACACCCGTCAAAACCGATAGGTGTTGTTTTAACTTAATTATAGTTATCTTAAATATTGCAGTTATCTTTCAATCGCTTTAGGAGATGAGGCTACTTGTTCACTTTCACTAATTTATTGCTTTGTTTTGTTGGTACTTATCGGAGTATCATACTTTCGAATGTACGATATCGAAGTGTCATGGAAATTACGTTATAAAAGACGGTTGTCATTGCATCATCGCCGTTTATCCCAAATTATCTTGATTATTGTTGTATTACCTGTTGTTGTATTGTCTGTTATTCAAAAAGATTAGCTTAAACTCTTTTATTTTATACAATATATAAAGCATAAACATAGTATTAAGTTATATGTAATGCACAATTTGATTATGATCAAACTCATCCATTAAAAGGAAAAGCACCCAGAAAACCCGCGCTATCGCCTATCCTATTATAAAGCTGAGCTCCAGCACCGGGAACCAACACTTAAAATGATAATTTTTATATTAGTTAGGTACTTTTGATTTAATCCTATATTAGTGTTGTTTCTGAGTGCGTGAAATACTTAGGTACATACATGTATTTTTCATTGTTTCTTCTTAACCCCTTAAGCGCAATTGCTACCTCGTATCCTCTCCTACGCAATACTGGGTTGTCGGCGTTCAACGTGTTAACCTGTGGTTATATTCCAGCGGCCACCATCCTGACGCTGCGCGGCTCGAGCTACGTGTCGTACCGCGTGTACGACTGGAAGGACCGCGTGCACTCGCCCAACACCAGGCTCAGCATGCACTTTAAGGTATTTGAAACGTCTACGTGAAAAGAAGGGTGTTTATAAGTCTGAGGTGTCTGTGTGTGTATCTGTCTGTGCTAGCGTTTAACGTGTCAGCGGTAGCGCAGCGTAGTAAGGCAAGGGCAAAGTGTTTTCGCAGAGTCTCATGTCCAGGTACTGGACAATGATGTGCTGATGATGCTAAAAATGCATTTTCAAGTCCTTTTGCACTTTTCACAGACACGTGTTTTTATATATTACTAGCTGTTCCCGCGCGCTTCGCTTCGCCTTAAAAAGTTTTCCCGTGGGAATTCCGGGATAAAAAGTAGCCTATGTTCTTTCCCAGGGTCTAGACCGTATGTATACCAAATTTCATTCAAATCCGTTCAGTAGTTTTGGCGTGAAAGAGTAACAGACAGACAGACAGACAGACAGACAGACAGACAGACAGACACAGTTACTTTCACATTTATAATATTAGTTAGGATGAGATCCTCATTAGTTTAAAATCCAGCACAATACTCCATCTCTTGTTGTTAATTTTGGACAACTTTTTTACGATTGTCTTTACAAAATAATTGCATTGAAAACGGTTCGTTGCCAATCAATACGAAAGTGAGCCAGTATCTTTTATTGCTGCAACTTGTTCTGAAAGTCTAAAGAAAGGCTGGCTCAATATGATTACCTATATCAGATATGAGTCGTTTTAAGTTTAATTATGATTGTTCGAGTACTAACTTGTGACAGATTTAATTAAAATGTCGATTACGACACTATTTCGTTAATATTTTTGGGGCTTTTAAGTAATGAAAGCATGTGGGCATTTCTGAAGCAATAACATTTTAACAAGGTTTCTTAATTAAATGATTTATCAGGTATTAGCCAATAAGTAGATACCTACTAAAAAATAAGTCGTTTTAGAATGTGCTACACGTAGTAACACTAAATAATACGTACAATATCGTTTTCAGACTCGCTTCGATGACTCAGCATTGTTCTATGCAAGCGGACAAATTGATGACAAACATCACTACATAGCTCTATCAATACATAATGAAAGTATAGCAATACAAATAGATCTAGGCGACGGACCTATAGAAGACTACATAGGAGAAAAGGTCAATAATAACAAATGGCACAATCTTACAGTGATATTGAATGAAAAAACAGTAATCGTGCATTTAGATCACAAAACTGAAGTCTACGAAATCCCAGGAGATGCGAAATTCCTGTGCATAGATCCAGAAATTTATATCTGTGGTGGACCAGATTTACACAAAATGAAGGGCTTGAAATCTTTCAATAATTTTGCTGGAAACCTAAAATATGTTTACTACAACGATGTTTCAATACTCTATGAGCTTAAACAGAATAATCCTAAAGTGCATTACATAGGCGTTCTGGATCCAGAGTTTGAAGACATTGATATAGAGGTGATACCAATAACGTATCCATTTGCGACTTCTCATATTTGGTGGCCATTGAATCAGAGTCATAGCATCAATCTGATATTTGACTTTAAAACATCGAAGAATATGGCTGTATTAGCCTACAGTCAAATCACTTCTGGACAAGGATATTGGGAGGTGAGACGCATACCATGTTTTCTTTTTATATTTACCTACACATTTTTCAAAACGGCTTTGTTTATTTGCACGAACATAAAACTACTAATTCAATAATTGTTTTATGAATACGGTTACACTGTCATACCTATTTAAATCGTCTCTTGAAGTAACAAAGCGTTACAAGTAACATTACATACACCTTGCTCAGTTTCTCTTACAAGGCGTCTGAAATACACACTTAGCTAGCTACCTCCTGCCTGACTCTCTTATGTGTACCATATTATGTGTCTCTGCAGCTATTGTATATTTTCAGGTGCGTATGGTAAAAGAAGAAATCAGATTCGAGCTAGTTCCAGATGTAGGCAAAAACGTCACAGTCCTGAAGTCTGTAAAGTTCAATGTCAGCAACAACTGGCACACAGTGGAACTCGATTACAGGAAAGGAAGAATTAAACTGACCGTTGATCATCATAACAAACACGCGCAGATGTTTGGTAAGACTCCGTATTAATATCATTATTTAGCACTAAATTATGAACATATTCATGATAATTAGGTAGACACATAAAATTGAAAATGTGTAGGTATTTAATCTGACTCAGGAATTCAATCGGTAAGATATTACGCTTGAATTCAACTAAAGTCAGAGACTCGATATTATAAAGAGGCAAATGCATAATTTAATCTGCATACAATTTTTCATTAATTATTAATTATCCCCCACTTAATTATAAGAGATCTGCAAAAACAGCAGGATTTCATTTCATTCCTGTCAAATTAACACGATTTACTGCAGTTCATAATGCAAATGTTCGATCAATTTTGGCGGCTAATTAATAAATTGGTTTCTTTTCTAAATACAGGTTTAGATTTTGAACTGCAAGACAAGATCGTGATCGGCAGTGGCCTGAAGTCAGCCAACCTGGGCCTTATTGGCTGTATGAGGAACATCAAGATCAATGGCCTACTGATAGAGCCGAGGTATTTGGGGTTTCAACACATTAACACTGATTTGAGCTTTCAGTTTTTAATTAACATTGAACTTAGCACCTGCTGACCTCGATTTTTTGTTTAGGACACTGCGTGTGGGATGGTGTTTTTGTGTTATGAGTAAAAGTAGGCATCTACATAATATACTTTATTTATTAATTACTTATTTAACTAATAGCATCTTCATAATTTTACAAAAATGTATACTTATCCACTGCCAGAAAAAAATATGTTTGTTTGAGATCGTCAGCAGAGTAATTCTTAAGGTGAGTATAGACTACAACATTTATTTGTAACAGAACAACGAGCCGCTCACTGATATTTTCTAGTGTATCATCCTTTTACGAACTTTCTGTCATGCTTTTGCCTGTATTGTACCATTCGTAAGAACGTTATATTAAACAGAAATGCTCGACAAAATGTTGTAGTATATACGCACCTTTACAGTTCGACTTGTAACCTTAGACGTGAAATCGAGTAGGTATACTGAAAAATCTGATGACTGCCACACTGAAATCATACTTCATTTAAAATTCGAATTTTAATGCACCCCAATCTCCTACAGATTCGTAATCAACACGGAGCGTGTAGTCGGCGAGGTGGCTATAGACGACTGTCGCTACGTGGACCCGTGCACGCGACCCAACACTTGCGAGCACGGCGGCGTGTGCTCCATCCGCGAGGACAGAGTCATCTGCAACTGTGATAATACTGGTCAGTGATGATGATAATTAATATAAGAAATAAGAAAGGACCTAAGATTGATTCTTGAGGAACGCCCATTTTAACAAAAAATATGACTTTAGTTTAGAGCATTTCCAACGAGCACGGTGGCGCATCTGCATCCGCAAAGATAGATTCATCTGCAATTGTGACAACAATGATCAGTACATTATTATGTAAATTATACAATAAAGGACCTAAGATTTATCCTTGAGGAACGCCCTTTTAGCTAGGTTGCCCTAGTAGTCAAAACATGCGATGTCTGGCTATCTGTCTTTATTTTAAACTCGTGCAGATTATGAAGTACATTACACGGGGCTTGAACATTTTGAAGATATACATGTAGGTATATTATTACTTGATTGCTTACAGTAAAACTTTTTCTTTTCAGGTTACATAGGAGAAAACTGCCACTTCGCCACCTTCCGTAAAACGTGCGAAGAGCTAGCCCTGCTTGGGTACACTAGGAACGATGTATACCTGATAGATATTGATGGCAACGGCAAGTTTCCACCAGCACATGTCAAGTGCGAGTTTCAGATAGAGGCCGACTCATCTACCACTGTTGTGGAGCACAATCTGCCGAGTCAAGTGGTAAGATTTTCACCATTCCAGTTTTGAAAAAACTAAATAAATAAGTACCTACCTACACATGCCAATCTGTAGATGCATTATTGTTGCATTAAAGTTGGCCATAAGAATTTGAAAATCTCTAGGTACTGGTATTAAATCACGATGAAGGTCTTTATTCAACACTAACCACACGCTCAAAAGTTGCCCAACGCCGTTCTTTTCAGATACATGCTAAAAATACAAACGATTTTACTTCTTACACCGACTTTCTTTCATTTCGCAGGACGTACGCTCAGCCTCAGGCCAAGACTTCAGCTTCAAGATAAAGTACCGCGAGTTCACGGCAGAGATGCTGCAAGAGCTGATCTCCCACTCTCTCTACTGCCGACAGTACATCAAGTATGACTGTAACATGGCGCCGCTAGAACTGCACAGTGCTACCTGGTTTATATCTTCGAGTAACGATGCTGTTGACTTCTTGGGGAATGTTAAGAGGTATGTTGGTGTATTTCGGTCGTTTGGGGTTGATGACTTGATAGGTTTTTTTCGTGGTGGTGGTGATTGACATGGTTTGGATAGGTATTTCACGCATAGTGGCCCACTATAGAGGCTAAATGCGGAAAATAGATAGATAGATAGATGGTTTGGATGATTCTGTAGTCACAGCTGTAAATATCTTAGATTCAAATTGCGTCTAGATAACTAAATATTTTGTTGCTTTGTTACCATGAAAAACCGGCCAAGTGCGAGTCGGGCTCGCGCACAAAGGGTTCCGTAGCAGCAAAATTACAGTTAAATCAACCTATCTCAAAAACTATAAGAGATACTTTGATCAAACCAAAAATCGTTGAAAGAGTTAATTAGCATGCATCACCTCTATTTTTTTTAGAATTTTATACCCCGTAGTTATAAAAATAGAGGGGGGGGGACATACTTTTTACGACTTTGAGAGCTGATATCTCAAAAACCGTTCACTTTAAGAAAAATGTTTTTTACAAAACTTTATATCATTTTAAAAGACCTTTCCATTGATACCCCACACGGGTATGTACATCGAAAAAAAAAATTTCATCCCTCAGTTACATGTATGGGGGGCCCCACCCCCAATTCTTTTTTTTACTATTTAGTGTCATATTTTTGTAGCGGTTCATACAACACATATTCCCATCAAATTTCATCACTGTAGTACTTATAGTTTCCGAGTAAATCGGCTGTGACAGACGGACAGACGGACAGACGGACATGACGAAACTATAAGGGTTCCGTTTTTGCCATTTTGGCTACGGAACCCTAAAAAGTGTTTCTAAAGTTTACAACTGGACATCCTCCAGAACCGTTTCATTTCCACAGGAGGCTACTTTATAGTAACCACCATAATATTTTATCACCTAACTTTCTTTCTCACATTTCTCAGAGGCTACTGCCCATGCGGCATCAACGCGTCATGCGTGAACCCGACCCAGTCTTGCAACTGTGATGCCAAAGACAACAAGTGGCTGTCAGACGAGGGTGTCCTGTCTACACCGACCAGCCTCGGCATTACGGACATGTTCTTCCTGCAACAGAAGGATCTTCCTGAGGAGGCTCAGGGACGGATCACGTTGGGACCTCTGGAGTGTGTGGAGACTAGTAAGAGATATTTATGTAAACCTATACCTAGTCTATTTATTTAAATTGAATAAAATCGTTTGTAAGAAGAAAACATTAGGCACTACTTATCTGTTATCCTGGATTTAGGGCTTGATATTTCAAAAGTACTTCTGAAATGATTTTCTTTACACTTCTTTTCATGATTGATTTGATTCTCCGGACCTTCCAAAGCCCCACTAAGACTAAAATTTTACGTAATCCAAAACCATTTCTCATCAATTCCAGACACCCAACGCTACGTAGTAACCTTCACCACATCCCAGTCCTACATCGAGGTGCCGGGGTGGCGGAAGGGAGACATCGCGTTCAGCTTCAGAACCACCGGCACCAGCGCGATCCTGCTGTTCCAGCCGCCGATCAGGCCCAACTACCCGTCGTTCATGGTCACTCTTACTAGTGGTGAGAATCATATAAGTTATCTTAAACGGTAATCATCTTATTCAAAGTCTTGGTTACTTGGCCAAGGTTACTAAACAGATTTATAAAAACAAAGAAAGAATTGACAAACGGAATAGGCAGCAGCACTTAATTATATTCTCAACATGAAATTAATGTCTCGTTATATTGTCCTTTCGTATACCTACATAGGTTAAATAACTCTTCAGTATTTTTTTGGATCTTGCTCCTATTGTCCGGTAATTTAAATAAGCTTAAACCTATTACCCAAGTACCTCAAACCTTCCCCCAAATTCCCCAGAACACGAGCTAACCTTCAACTTCACGCTCAACACCGGAACAACCCGCAAGCTGGTCATCAACTCCAAACGGAAGCTCAACGGCGGCGAGTGGCACAAGATCTGGATCGACTACAACTTCTATCACGTCCGGTAATATCTTGAGCTTCAAAGTCTCACTAATAGATTTAGTTAAGTCTTAAGAAGAAGAAGAATGAATTGAATTTTTTATTGAAATTAGCATATTATTAATATTTTTTTAACGTCAGGTTTATGCTCAACACGGAGTATCAGATGCTGAATCTGCTGTTGGAAGAGGAGTTTGGGCCGTTCGAAGGTTCCATGTTTATTGGCGGTGCTACTGCGTAAGTTGGTTTTGTGCAGCTTGAGTATCACTTATAAAATTATAAATTTTGTTATAGAAGTTCAGCAGATTGTATTGTAACATTTTGTAGGCACAGGAATTCAGGATTGAATTTTATCCTAAATTTCTGGCTGGTCCTCCATATGTTATGTTGCAACTTATATGTAAACCTAACTACCTTTTCTATGAAATGGTTCATTACTTTTTGCTACATTATCATATTTTTATATTTTTGTCAATTCCTAAAAATACTATTCCAGCGAACACCTAAAAAAATCAGCAGTAAACCAAGGCCTAATCGGCTGCTTCCGAGGCCTCGTAGTAAACGGGGAGATCCTCGACATCTACAGCTACATGTCGGTCCACCTGTCCGAGATCATCAAGGACTGCAAGCCCTCGTGTGTGCCCAACCCCTGCCAGAATAAAGCCATTTGTAAGGAATTGTGGTCGAGTTACGAATGCATTTGTAAAAATCCTTGGGCGCATTTGGGCAATCATTGTCAAGAGAGTAAGTGTGAATTGATTAACTGCTATACTTTTTAAGGCCCGATAAGGTTATTTAGAGAATAAGTCGTCTATTTACTCGAGGGTGAGCAACATCAACTAACTCTCGGAATAGCCTTATTCGTCAATGGTAAAATCAGGTGTATCATCTGATGACATCATTATAGGTATAATTATATCTACGGAACATAATTAACTTGTACCTACATTAAAATAGGTACCTACTGCTACCTTGCCTTGTATTCCAATTTGATTGAAATCCATGTATTTTTCAGATATCAACGAAAAAGCTCTAACATTCCAAACAAGAGAGTCGTACTTAAAGAAGAACTACCTAGTAGACAACACAACAGACGCAGAGAAAAACACATTAAAACGAATGATGACAGAAAATGTCCTGATGAACCTACGAACTTACGACGATAATGCATTAGTCCTATATGCTAACGACAATCTAAACAATTTCATACATCTGTTCATACACAATGGCACACAAATCATATACCTTTTCAACAACGAAGATGAAATAGTTCAAATGAATGTAACTTACGAGAGAATCAATAAAGGTGAAAGTGTGCAGATAGCAATAATACGAACAGAAAACTCGACGACTTTACATGTTAATGACAAGAATTCCACCATTGATCAAGTTGCTACGCTTCTTACCAACTACACGAATAAACCGTGGGTGAACTCGGAATTAGGTGAGAATAATAATATTACGATATAATTATATGATAACTTCTTCTTTACCTTGTCTATGTTTGTTCAAATTGTGCTAGGCAGTATGTATAGAGCGCCTCAAATATATCTTATTAGATGATTGCTTACCCATACACATAATTTCTGTTTGCGGAGGCACTTTCGAATTAAACTTCTGCCTTTTCATACCCAATCAGTACTATAATTAATACCCCTCGAGATTTTCAGTCACACCATCATCCCTCCCTTACTTCACCACCACTTCATCCAAAAACCTCTCTTCCAGAGGTGATCCGCCCTCAACGCCCGCCCGCGCCGCCCACGGACTACTTCCAGATGAACCTGGGCGGCTTCGACCCCTACTCTCTGCACCTGGCACAGAGAGCCGCCAGCCTGCCGCAGGGCGGGTACGTGGGCTGTGTGAGAGGGTTCAAGATAGCAGAGCATGTCGTGGACTTACCGAACATGGTGGATGGGAGTGAGGGCGAAGGTAAGGATCTATAATATAGTGATGCTCCACAATCCATGGTAGTAATTTTCATTGATGCTATAACGAAAGGCCTATTGATAATACTAATGTTTTTGCTTAGACTATCAATAGGCTTGATAGGATAATATCAAGCTGCAACAGTAATTATAGTTGGACTGCTCCACAAACTCAAAATAACACAGAGTTCTACAGAAATATTGTAGTTTAGCCATGTTTAGCAGCTCTGTAATAATCTACATACATAGTGTAACTTGTATCCTACATAGTGTTAGACAGATCGGTATTGCTGCTTCTACATACTAGTTAATGGATAGTTGGGTGGTAATGTGTCGATGTTGGTTTATTATTTTCGTTTTCTTTTTAGGGTTCCGTAGCCAAAATGGCAAAAACGGAACCCTTATAGTTTCGTCATGTCCGTCTGTCCGTCTGTCCGTCTGTCCGTCTGTCACAGCCGATTTACTCGGAAACTATAAGTACTACAGTGATGAAATTTGATGGGAATATGTGTTGTATGAACCGCTACAAAAATATGACACTAAATAGTAAAAAAAAGAATTGGGGGTGGGGCCCCCCATACATGTAACTGAGGGATGAAATTTTTTTTTTCGATGTACATACCCGTGTGGGGTATCAATGGAAAGGTCTTTTAAAATGATATAAAGTTTTCTAAAAAACATTTTTCTTAAAGTGAACAGTTTTTGAGATATCAGCTCTCAAAGTCGTAAAAAGTATGTCCCCCCCCCTCTATTTTTATAACTACGGGGTATAAAATTCTAAAAAAAATAGAGGTGATGCATGCTAATTAACTCTTTCAACGATTTTTGGTTTGATCAAAGTATCTCTTATAGTTTTTGAGATAGGTTGATTTAACTGTAATTGCTGCTACGGAACCCTTTGTGCGCGAGCCCGACTCGCACTTGGCCGGTTTTTAATTTATAATTTATTCATTTCATCTTTATCTATACCATTACAATATATTTTATTAATTAAAACAACATTACCAACAGAATTGGCCGGTGTATTACCCGAGTGCGACATGAAATGCGACTCAGAGCCGTGCAAGAATGGAGGGATATGCACTGAAGACTTTACCAACCAGGAGAGCAGCTGTGACTGTGAACTCACCAGCTACTTCGGAGAGTACTGTATGGAGGAGAAAGGAGCTGACTTCAATGGGGAGAGTATACTGCAGAGGAAGTTTGTTCAACAAGGGCCTATTGAAAAAGTGAGTTATAAAATTAAATGTACCCATACTTAACATAAGTAATGCACTTTGGATATGAGTATCAAATTCTGCTGTAACTATCTTTTTTTTTTTCTTTTTTCGGTCTTTTCACAAAATGAGTGTACAGTGCTCCAAAATTGATAATGCGCATAGAAATTTTTGACAGATTGGATGTTTTCGATTATATGACACATGATATTGACTCCTATTTCTTTCGAACAAGCTGCAAAATGCAAGTGTTTTTTAAGGCTCTTACGATTTAATGATTCGGGTGTGAAGATATGCATGTGCATTATTAATTTTGGACAAGTGTACATATTATATTTTTCATTTGTTTCAGGTCAAAATAAAGCTAGCATTTTCAAGCAATGATTTGCGGCAGAAGAATACAGTTTTGCTTCTTGTTCAAACGGAGAATAAGTAAGAAATCAACTCGTACTTAATTACGAACGAACGTAATTATATGAATTTGTCAAATTTATGTCTAAAACTTACTTCTAATGTTGAATGTATTTCCAGACGAAGCTACTATCTCCTGATAGCAATCACACAAGATGGATATCTGAAATTCGAGGAAGATCGAGAAGATTCAACTTACGGAGCTGAGGTTAAAAACAGAAACTTCTTGAATGGTAAGTAAATAGATTATTATTTCATATATTATACCTATTAGATATTCTGTCATTATGTATATGAGTAAGATACATTTAGGTATTTATACCAGTAGCAACAACACAAATTTTAATTCCCAGTGACGCTCTATAAGAACAATTAGCTTTTCACGTGCTTTCGTGGCTGTCAATCGGCCATTTTAATCAACTATGATTCCTTACCAACCAACCCTCACCAGCCAATCCTTCCAGGCGCCCGCCACACGGTCTACTACACTCGCTCGGCCGACGCCGCCCTGCTAGTCATAGACAGGACGGCGGTGGCGCTAGACGCGCTGGGGGCGCGGGGGCCGCGCGACGCGCCGGGGCCGGGGGCTGATGAAGTGCAACTTGGAGGGCTTAACACTACGGACCCGAGGCTGAAGATCTACAAGGGGTATAGCGGATGTTTGTCCAGTAAGTTATGAGGACCCTTTACAGGAGTTTCTAGTGTGAAAATAGGGTCCTTGTTTTTTCCATAATTCGCCCTTTGCTGAGATCGTTGTAAATTCGACTGAGTAATATTTTCATTCGTTTCAGATATTTATGTGGAGATCAATAACTATACGATGAAGCCTCTGGAAGAGTACATGCTGTTCACGCGCAGTGACTCAGAAAAGGTTACTTATGCTCTATTTTATTTTCTACTTCGAAAAACCTGGTGAACCCCATGGAAACACAGAGTCGTCTATGTAGCTTTTCTGTAAATAAACTCGCGGGAAATAAAAACATCCAGTGATAAAGCACCAAATTACTCCTAAGCGCAAAAGCTGCAATATTGAACAACATTTAATAGAGCGTTTAACGTTTAAAACTAAAAAAAAAACATTTAGTTAAAATTTCCTATTCAATGTTTTACATAAAATACCTACCTAGTACCTACCTACTGTAAATTTTCCTATCGCAAAACTACTCAATCAACTGTGTATAGGTACATAACTAAACCGTTTTTGACTCTCATCCCCGTATACAGGTGAACGTGGTGAACGCGCAGGGCGTGCGCAGCGCGCAGTGCTCCGCCGACTTCGACGAGGCGTGGCCCGAGCACGACCAGCTCGCTGCTGCTCATAATGGCAGCTTCCTCATCGTGAGTGCCAAGGGAAACAGTGAAACAGTTCCCTTCATAGCGTTATTAAAATCAACATCATCATCATCAACTCTAACTTTACCAACTTTATCATCAGAAATGGCGGCTTTAGCACCAGTGTCATCATCATCATTGATATCTTAGAGTACATAAATACATGGCTCACCCACAACCAGCTTTCCACCGCGCACAACGGCAGCCTCCTCATCGTGAGTGTGAAGAGACTCTTTTTTGTCTACAGCATAAGTATCATCATCATCATCATCCACTATATCAGCTTCCTTATCGTGAGTGGAAATTACGTTCTTGGTAACTTTAGTATCGTTATTAACTTAATCATCTACCTTTAACTTTACCATGCCACATGCCACAATGGTAGCTTCTTAATTTTGAATGTAGAGGTTATCGTTGCTAACTTTAGCATCAAGATCTAGGCAGTTAGTGACTGAAGCTAACCTAACTAGCCAATCCTTTCACAGTAGCACACCTCTAGTGTTTACCGACACGATATACAGAAGACAGAAGAATAGATATAGGTACATTTGAATTTCAAATAACAAAATGTACTTATCCCCCCAGAGTGTAGACAAGACGTGGGTAGAGGACCCGCCGTCGCGCGTGCCGTACGAGTCGTCGTACCAGGAGCCGGACGCCGAGGAGGAGAACACGGACCGGTTCTTCATAGCGCTCATAGTGGTGTACATACTGGGCCTGTGCTACTGCGCGTCGCATGTGAGTGCCTCAGAGTACTGTACAGAAGGGCTAATACGGGGCGCATTTAAGACGTGACAAGAGTTTTCCATCGCGCTCACTCACATCGCGCAGCCTCAAGAGCGAGCGCGACAGAGAACTTTTGCCACCTCTTAATAGCGCCCCGTGCTACAGGGCCAGGATGTTGCAAGGGGGATAAGGGGAGAGGGGTAATTCTGGGGGCATTCTAAGCAACTTTTATTTCACGACTTTTGTAAAATCACGGAAAAAAATATTGTTTCGCTATAGAAACTTTGGTGGTCTCGTGACTTTTACCAAATAAACTTTTTTTTTAGATTTTCACTTTTGTAACACCCTTAAAGTAAATAAACTAACGTAGAAGTATAAACTACGCTTACAATTACCTTTACAAAAACCAATGCACGAGAGCTGTTAAGTAGAGTCATGGTTACTGTAGTGGCGCTCTGAAACTGCGTAAAGTATTTCTGAAAGCTAAAGCTGAAGATTCACACAGGCAAAAACAGCGCTTTGGCCTATACGTATACATAATATAACCATAGTTCATTCTGCGCAAAGACCACACCTTTTTTTCATACAGGATTATTGGTAAGTAGACCTGATCCTTTCAGGAGGTGATAGAAGAAGGCATTTCCAGTCGATTGAACCCCATAATGCATTATCCGAAACCTAACCATTTCTTAGATATTTAATATTTAAGTTTTTTAATCTTTTTGCCAAAATTTTATGTTTAAAACGGAAAATAAAAAAAACTAGTCATAATTCAATAACTTTTTTGGTTGTTTTGCACAAGTAACACCTTAATAAAGTAATTAAAATAATCAAATGTGCATTATTTGACTTAAATTAGACACAATTGTTGATGAATATTATTACAATAAGTAATTTACTTACACGCCAAACATAATACTTATTTATTTAATTATACAGGGTTATTGGCAAGTAGACCTGATCCTTTCAGGAGGTGATAGAAGAAGGCATTTCCAGTCGATTGGACCCAATAAAGCATTATCCGAAACCTAACCATTTCTTAGATATTTAATATTTAAGTTTTTTAAATTTTTTGCCAAAATTTTATGTTTAAAACGGAAAATAAAAAAAACTAGTCATAATTCAATAACTTTTTTGGTTGTTTTGCACAAGTACCTAACACCTTAATAAAGTAATTAAAATAATCACTGCGGAATATGATAGTTTTTTAACCTTGATATTTGTTTCGAAAAAAAGTAGAGTTAAAGTTGTGTTCCACCTAAAGGGTACCTACGGTTAAGTAACTTACCTGGGTGTTTTTTTTAAGTTAAGATATTTATGATGCTTTAGGTTACTCTCAGGTACCTGCCTCATAATCTGTGTATAAAATAATCTTCTAACGACTGAATCCTATTCAAAATAAACAAAAAACAACAACATCAAATGAGTATCACAAAATGATATATTCAATTCACACAATATTTACAATCTCATAAACCATATCAGTACACGATGCGGCTTCCGAAGTTGAGCGGAGCGTAGGCGTAGGAGGTGGCGAAGGGCGTGGAGTAGACGATGGGAGTCGCGTGCACCACGGGGGCGGCGGGCAGGGGCGCGAGCGCGGCCACGGGGGCGGCGGGAAGGGGGGCGACAACTGGAGCCGACCGCTTCTTGATCAGGTGGATACCGGCATTCTCATACGCCTTCTTCGTGTAGTGAGCCGCCTTGTCCAAGTTCACCTCCAGAGTGTCCAGAGGCCTGCCGTCGGCGCCCAGGATGTTAGCGGGCTGGCCGGGAGCGAGGGAAAGAGGCCCGCGGTAGTTGCCATCGAACGAGTAAGGGAACGCGTAAGGGTAGGCGAAGGCGTTGTACGCGAATGGCGTGGCAATAGCACCGTAGGTCGTGGCGATAGGCGCGAACGGAGCGGAGCGCTTCTTGATGAGATGGATGCCGGCGCTCTCGAACGCCTTTCGGGTGTAGTGGGCGGACTTGTCCAGGTTCACTTCCAGGGTGTCCAGGGGCCTTCCGTCAGCGCCCAGGATGTTGGCAGGCTGGCCGGGAGCGAGCGAGAGAGGGCCACGGTAGTTGCCATCGTAGGGGTAGAAAGACGCCGCGCTGTAGGCGAATGGGTACCCATACCCGGGGTAAGCACCGAAGTACTGCGCCGAGCCAGCGGCGAACAGGCACGATAGAACCACAAGCTTGAACATGATGATGTCTGCAACTTGACTGATGCCACACTCATGTAGATCAACCCTTTTATACGAAGGGCGGCCCCGGAAGAAGCTGCGGCGACCTTCGCAAAACAACCTTTTCTGTAAATACCATCTAGACCGCTCTCTAAAGCCGTTGATCTTTCTTTATTGTTACAGTTTAAACTGGTTCGGTAGTTGATCGCGTTTCGTTGTCGATGTCTATTTTTGTTCTGCTTTCTTTGTTTTGGTCGTCATTAATGTAGTGCGGACGGGACAAGCCTTCGCTGATTGGGTTGCAAGTTGGAACGACGATGCATTCCTATGCATTTCATCTTGATTTATGCGAATACTTGAAAGCAGTTTTTGTCTTTACAGGTGGTTTGCTAATTGAGTTATAAATAAATAGGTTTATGGCACTTAAATAAAATTAATGTACCTATAATAAGTTTTATTTACTTTGCTATGTACCAAAAATAATGCGAATAAGTACCTACTTATAATATATTATGTAGATAGGTGTAATGTTTAATAATTAATATATACTTATGTTCTTAATAACTGTAAAATATGTAGATATATTAGGTATAATAACTACTTAACTACATACAACTTGCATACATAACAAGTATCTAAATAACAAGTATATTTATCATACCTAAGTTAAAATTATGATAAGTATCCAGTTGATGTTGTGTAAAACAACTTAAAAGTACTTATTGAAATTTACCCTACATAAAATGCCACGGTCAAACTAGTTATATTTTCCGCTTTTGGAACTACAAAGGCACGCGTAATATACAGATAGCTATACAAATGTCGAAATTATAACACCCTTCAATTTCGATCTAGGCCCAATTGTAACACAACTGTTTGCAGATGTGGCGCACGCAGAAAGCGTACAAACTGCGCCTAGAGAAGGAAACCGACGAGAACATCATGAGGAACAAGGAGAAGGCCACCAAGCTGCAAGAGCCCGCCGTCTCCTATTTACAAGTTAGTAAATTAAACTTACCTTAACATGAAATCTCATTAGTGAATTCTCTATGTATATGTATTGTATAATGTTGTACCTATTGTTATTTTTAGAGATCCACCTAAACATAATCTTAGGGAAAGTGGTTCAGTGTAGTAGTTATTTTTTTGATGAGCATGGCTAGCCTAGCATAGAGCTAGACGCTAAGAATAGTAGAGATACAAAGGAATGTGTATAATACCTAAGTACTAAAAACTTTAGGCGCTCCGCTCACTGCACGAGAGTCGAGGTGGAGTCGCGGCGGCGACGGCGGCAAAGGCCTTTTCTATGTTTTCTATAGTTATGCGAACCCAGTTCGACGCCCACTGAAGAAGTCGAGGCGGAAGTTAGGTGCTGGACGCGTAATTATAAATTAGACATAATTCCCTGCGCCTTTTGGCTAACATTTTTAATAAATGTATCGCTGAAGGTGTGTTCCCAGATCTTATGAAATTGAGTAAAATTATACCTCTGTTCAAGAGTGGGGATATGGAGGACCCTGCAAATTTCAGGCCTGTCTCGGTTCTTCCAGTTTTGAGTAAAATATTTGAGAGGGTCATACTCAATCAGATGCTTTTGCATTTCAATGAAGCTCGATTGTTTCATAGCCAACAGTATGGTTTTACAAAAGGCAAATCAACAACCGATGCCGGTACTGCGTTAATTAAGCACATATTTGACGCCTGGGAAGACCATCACGATGCTATTGGAGTCTTCTGTGATCTATCGAAGGCGTTTGATTGTGTAGACCATCAGACTTTAATTTCGAAACTGAGATACTATGGAATAGGAGGAAAGGCTTTAGATTTGATAGTTTCATATTTAGACAAGAGGCAACAAAGGGTCGATATTAACAATACTAAATCACAGGGGGCTCATGTAAAGATAGGCGTCCCTCAAGGATCTATTCTAGGACCATTTTTATTCCTCATTTATATTAATGACTTGCCTTTTATGGTTCAAAAATTGACTAATATAGTTTTATTTGCTGATGATACTTCTTTGCTTTTTAAAGTTAAAAGAAGTGAAAATAATTTTAATGAAATTAATTCTATTCTATCTGACATACACGATTGGTTTACCGTTAATAATCTTCTATTGAATTCTAAGAAAACGAAATGTATTAAATTTACACTGCCGAATGTTAGACAATGCGATACTAACATTATTCTAGATGGGAATAAATTGGACCTAGTTAATGATACTGTTTTTCTTGGGATGACTATAGATTCAAAGTTACAGTGGGGACCTCACATTGAAAAATTGGCTGGAAGGTTGAGCTCCGCAGCTTTTGCTGTACGGAAAATTAGACAACTGACCGACGTTGAAACCGCCAGATTAGTTTACTTTAGTTATTTCCACAGCTTATTGTCGTATGGCATTTTGCTTTGGGGTAGAGCCGCTGATATTGAAACTATATTTGTATTACAGAAAAGAGCCATCCGCTCTATATACAAACTAGGTTCCAGGGATTCATTGAGAGAACTATTTAAAGAAATTAACATCCTTACAGTTCCATGTCAGTTCATTTTTTCCAATTTAATGTATGTACGAAAGAATATTTCAACTTTTGATACAATTGGCAGTAATCATGACATTAATACTAGGAACAAGCATAAGCTGGCTTTTCCAGCGATGCGTCTGGCGAAAGTTAATAAATCGTTTTTAGGGTACTGTATTAGATTTTATAATAAGCTTCCAACAGAAGTTGCTCAAATGCCAGAGAATAAGTTTAAGTGTTACATTAAAGAGAAACTCTGTAAAAAAGCTTATTATAAAATTGATGATTACTTAGAGGACGTTAATGCATGGCTGTGATAAGTAGTTAGCTCTGCTCATATTATTATAATAATCATTATTAAGCTTATAAGTACCTATTGTATACCAACTAGTTTTAAGTCTTTTTTTTGAAAAGATGGCTCAGGAGTTTCTTGCCTCCGTTCTTCTCCTTAGACAGAAAGAGCCCCCCCTTATCCGAACGGAGAGTAATTTGTAAAAATTGACGTTCATCAAAAAATTTTATATTTGTACGATGAATAAAAAATTTTGGCTTTGACTTTTGACTTTGACTTCCTCGACTCCACTTCGACTCTAGCAGTGAGCGGAGCACCTTATTAAACTGGTTCTCAAACCTCATACGAATTATAAATTACCTGATTAGTACAACAAATCTAACCAATTCCAGTTAAACAAAGAAGAAGGGGAGTCTAAGGAAGGGGAGAAGAAGCCCAACGGCGTGACGATAGAGATACCGACTGTGGTGGTGGACGCGCCGGAGGACAAGCCCCCGAGCCGGCGCGGCTCGCTGCGATTTAGAGGTACTTACAGTTTATTTATTTATTATTAAAAAAAAACAATAGGTAATCCGTAACAGCTAAGGCCATCACGCAATTACTGTTAAGTAGGTAACTATGTACAAAAAGTATATAAAACATAGAATTTATCATTTAAAACTAAATATAAGTATTTAAACTTACATAAAATCAAACATAAAATAAATAGTTATAACAAACATTTAAAAGGTAGAGAAGATAACGTAGTTTGAACTATGTCGTCATCCTGACATCGCTCTAAATCGTATCATTACAGTCGTCGCGTAGTCATAATAATAGGCCCCTTTGGACAGCTCCAAAATGTATGGGATGACAGCAAGTGTATTTTTTCTTTCAGATCTAGTAGAAAAGGAACGTTCTTGGGAGCCACTCGAGGAAAAAGACGAATCTCAAGACACCGACGTTAGTGAACATGACACTGCCGAAATAAAATCAGAATCACAGGATTATGACGATGATGATGAAGACAGTGACAGGGCGAGAGCTGGCGACAGTCTGGGGGCTGCCAGTGATGAAGGCGAGGATTTGGAGACCGAAGATGATGTAGATAAGAGTAAAGACAGCAATCCCACTGGAAATGCGGTAAGTATGAAGAATAGCGAACCTGTATATTGTAGCTATGTAGTGTAGATACATAAGTAAAATGACGATCGCATGGTTCAGTGATACTGACTGCTATGCCGAAGGTTCAGAGTTCAATTCCCGGCCAGAGCAGATATTTTGCAAATACAGATATTTACACTCGGGACTCGGGTCTTGGGTGTTAATAAAAATTAGATATCTGTATAGGATAATAGGTACCTAATAATTATTATATCAGCTGTCCTATAGGTAAGTACCCATATTACAGGCTCTGCCTTGTTTGGGATCGAATAACCGTGTGCTAGATGTCCCCTCATAGACGACCGAATGGCGTAGTGGTTAGTGACCCTGACTACTGAGCCGATGGTCCCGGGTTCGATTCCCGGCTGGGGTCTTGGATGTGCCCGTAAAATGGCAATAGGCCCGCCCCCTATTACATTGGGACTAACATAACACTCTGGCGAAAAGTGGGTGCAGCAATGCACCTCTGCCTACCCCGCAAGGGAGTACATTAGTACAAGGCGTGAGTGCGTGTTTTTTTTTTTTTTTTTTTTTACACATATTAATACTTTGTTTATGATCTATTATCTGTACAGTAGTAAAAATCCAGTGTTATTTGTATAATTTTCATGTTTTAACTTTCAGAAAGCCCAGCACAATTCGACTATCGGCCCGCCCCCCGCTGCGCTGCGAACTCAGCTGCCATTCAAAATAGATGAGGGCGGCTCCAACGAAATGTTAACGTCGAATGCATGATATTATTATAGAAATATAGATTTTATTAAATTTTAAAAGCCTACTTAATAAATAGGTTATTTCAATGATTCATTTATTTTGTTCAAATCACTTTATCAATACCAACTGATTAGGTAAGGGTGGGTTGCATCAACATCCCGGTTATCGTAATAGTTAAGGTTAAACTTAGCAATGACAGAGTCGTTACAGTTAAGATTTTACTGCAACGTGTTGCACCATCAAATCGTCGGTCATTGTTAATGTTATTAGGGTTGCTAATCGTTTGAGACATAATTTTCCCCAAAGTTATTGTGGGAAACGTTTTTATGTAAGGCAATACCAAATCTAGCTGTCGGACTGAAGCCGTCACAGAGTACATTGTAGCCGTCATTCTCTGTCAAAGCACTCAAAGTCAACATGTCATAGGACCTAAGTCTGTTGTTCCTCCAAATATTGACCAAAAGATTCATATACCAAAAGATCATCAATAAAACCCGCGACAAAGTAGACTCTAATAAGCCTTTATTAAGAGCGGTGGTAGCTCAGTCGGGTAAGCGCCCGCTTCTCACGCCAGAGATGCGGGTTCGATCCCGGCGCTGACATGTACCAATGAGTTCTTTTAACATAAGTACCTACAATGTATACCATCGCTCTTACGGTGAGGAAAACATCGTGAGGAAACCTGCATAACTATCTAGATTTAGCACATCTAGATATGTGAACCCACCAACCCGCAGTGTACCAGCGTGGTGGAGAAATGGTCCAAGCTTTGGAAGGCAGTTTAGACCTTGGGGATATGCACAAAGGTTCCATTCGAGAGAGCCAGGTGCAGGTACTTACACCCCCAGAAAATAGAATAGAATAGAAGCCTTTATTATTAATTATCTTATTAATAAATTCTTAACAAGTTGAAATTAAAACTAACGATGTAATCTATTAAAATAATTATTTATTGACATCCTTCCATTATGCTCATCATTCCTGTTAACTGCATAGACAGGTTCCTCTTCATCAGATGATGAATCATCATAAAAAACCTAGCTGGTGGTACAGCACAGGGTCTCTATTTTGTTAACATAATATATTATGCAGCTATGCCGTAGCCACTATAATGGGCTGCACTCTTCTTAGTTCTGTCCTTATTTTCATTGATATATTTCTGTATTTGAGTGATTGCAAAATTTCTGAAAACAAGGTTATTCAATTAAAGAGTTACGTAGGTTACTTTGATATTAGATTGCTGCGCTGGACCGGCAACCGGCAGGTAGCCGGTAGTGGCTGGATAAGGAAGGCCGAGGGCACAGTGTTGTTTCGCTCCTTGGAAGAACCCATGGCTAGAAGTGGATGCTTATTTGGTGGTGAAGATGATCATTACACCTACAACATAATAATAGGTGCACTTACTTCGTCGTTGGAGGCAGTAAGAAAGGTTCTAGTTTTAAAGCCAACACACGAGCCACATTTTTGAGACCTGGAACCTGCAAATCTATCAGTTCTCTGAAAGTACACCTTTCTCTTCATATTTCGTAAGTTCCGTACTTACTCCACCTCAATCTCAATTTCTGAGGAACTTGTTTCAAGCGCTATTTCACGTAGAAGCCACATGATAAGAATTATTTAATATTAATATTTGTACGTAATACTGTTACTTTGAGGTTATACAACGCGTTTGACAGCTACCTGACTTTAACAAAAGCAGTAACCGGCCAACATGGGGTGGTTATGGTTATCGTTAAAGTTATGACGTCATTTTAACCATAGTTGAATGGTGCAACCAATTTTTCGCTTAACCGATGCTTTGACAGAAGATGTGACGTTTGTAATAGTTAAAGTTAAATGGTGCAACGCACCCTAAGGGTGGGTTGCATCAACATCCCGGTTATCGTAATAGTTAAGGTTAAACTTAGCAATGACAGAGTCGTTACAGTTAACATTTTACTGCAACGCGTTGCACCATCACTTCGTTCGTCATTGTTAATGTTATTAGGGTTGCTAATCGTTTGAGACATAATTATCCCCAAAGTTACTGTGGGAAACGTTTTTATGTAGGGCAATACCAGATCTAGCTGTCGGATTTTTTTTTTTATATTAGGTTTAACGGCCCTGGATACGTGTCCTTTTGAGCCAACACTTGTTAGTTCACTTCACTTCACAGTTTGTTTATTGTATTTATGATGTATTTATATAGCGGTGCATAAAACTTCTGGTCAGCCAAAAGATCTTGGAGGCGTGTAGGTACTTCATCATCATCACAAACACTTTGTAGTTCAGTCACGAGTATCAGTCTGTGAACACCAAAACTTTGACAGTTAAATACGATGTGATTTAAATCAGCGTTATCTTCTTCACAAAAAGTGCATTTCGAATCTTGAACCAAGTTTAATCTCTTCAGGTGAGTCCGGGTCTGGCAATGGCCAAATCTCATTCTATTTATGGTGGTAATGAATTTCCGACAATCAGCTGTTTTATTGCGGTGGTACCAAGGTTGGGCGGGCGGGCTTCCTTGGATATCAGCATACCATCTTCCCTTTTCTTTGCTCGTCTCTTTCCAATAATCATGCCACAGTAATTTCATTTTGTGCTTCAGTTGAGAGTGGTAGTCAGTAAAAGGAATCTTTAGGTCTGTGGAGTGATCTTCATTGTGTTCATTTCTGGTTGCTTGGTCAACTATCTCATTTCCAGTGAATCCTCTATGAGATGGTACCCATACAAACTCAATAGTTTTACCAGTCTTGTACAAATCGTTAATTACATTCTTAATATTAATTACTAAATAATTTACAGAATATTTAGAACAATTATTTTTTAATGCAGTTAAAACACTTAAGGAATCTGAGAAAATAATAAAGTTTTTAAATACAATATTTTTAACATACAAAAGAGCTTGATAAATGGCATAGCTTTCAGCTGTAAAAATGCTACATTTACTGTCCAACTTAAAACATTTGGTAGATTTATTTTGAGGATCATAAAATGCTGACGTTACTCTATCTGCTGACTTAGACCCATCGGTATACAGAGAATACAAGTTATTAGTATCTAAAAATTGCAGTAGCTCAGCCTGACTATTAAAATTTTGTTTATTTACAATAATACTATTAAAATGAATATTATAGCCATGTCTGTAAAATGGCCATAAAGAGTCTTTGTACATATTTACAGTAATAGACTTTAAGTGAATTATGGTACGAAGTAATTCTGGGATATTACCCAATAATAATTGAGATCTATTTAAATATGGGCCCAAGCTATTAAATGAAATATTATGTTGAGTTGGAAGAATTCTATTTAAGACACAACTATTATCTGATGCTATTATCTTAAGGCAAAAGCGTTCAGCTATTTGAAATCTTCTGAAATGCAGAGGGGGAATGCAGGTTTCACATTGCATAGCATTAATGGGGGTGGAGCACATAGCACCAGAAATTATTCTTAATGCTTTATTTTGTATGATATCCAATTTCTTTAAGGTAGTAATATTTGCATTCATATAAGCTAATGAGCTGTAGTCAAAGTGACTACGAACTATGCTTTTGTATAACATTGATAATATCTTTGGGTCAGATCCCCAATGAACTCCAGCAAGAGATTTCAATATATTGAGTCCTTTACAAGCATTTTTAATTATATATTATAATATGAGGTTGAAATGTTAGTCTTTGATCCAACCATATCCCTAAAAATTTCTTATCTTCTAACCATGGTAATGGACAATTATTATAAATAACTCTAGAGTTACATATGGTATGTTTTTTACTAAATAGCATGACTCCACTTTTATTAGGACTTATGTTCAACTTGAGTTTTCCAAAATAGAAAGAATGGACCTGTTCAAGGGCATCATTTAAGTTATTTACAGCTATATTTACATTTCTATTTACAGTGTATATTAACAAATCATCGGCAAACTGCAAAAATTTTACATTTGTTAGGGTTAAGTATTTATTGATTTGTGAGGTATATATGTTATACAAGAGAGGGGAAATTGTGGCCCCTTGCATTGTCCCTTTGTACACATGTCCTGGTCCATGTATATTATTATTAAATTTGACATACATTGTCCTGTTATATAAAAAATTAAATATCCATTTACAGATATGACCTGGAATGCCTATTTCGGACAGGATTTGTATTAGTACAGATGGATTAACATTATCGAAGGCACCTTGGACATCAAGAAATGCACAAACAGTTGCTGAGTGACCATGAAAGGAATTCTTAATGTCTTCTACAAGAGAAGTGAAACTTTCTGCAGCACTACGCCCCTTTCGAAATCCAAATTGTTGTTCAGGTAATATTTTATTTGTTTCTACAAAATGATCTAATCTTGTTTTAAGCATGAATTCAAATAGTTTACCTACGCATGAAGAAAGTGCGATTGGTCTGTAGGAATTAAAATCGTTTTCTGGTTTATCTTGCTTTAAAATTGGTATTACACATTGTGTTTTCCATGTGTCAGGGATAGAATTAGATATCCAAAGCAAATTAAAAATGTTTAATAAAGTTTTCTGTGCAGTTATGTGCATGTGGCGAATAAGTTTGTATGGAATATCATCTAGGCCAGGAGAAGTATCTTTCCGTGTTTTTATTGCTGCTAAGAACTCATTGAAGGAGAATGGCTGAGAGAGAAAATCATTACTATCATAATTATTTCTATAAAAGTATTTATTTAATGAAGCTTCATCTATTTGTTTCTCAGGAGGAGATTGAGGTGCATATTTATCCAGAAAAGAGGGGATCCACTCATTATTTTTGGGTGTTTTGGGTAAGGCTACACGTTTAAATCTTCTTATATAATTCCAAATTGTACTGACTGGTGTATATCTATTGAATGACTCACATAACTTACTCCATCCATTTTTCTTTTTTTCTGCTAGTAATTTCTTTTTTAATGCGTCTAGTTTTTTATATTGAATGTAAGAATCTATTGAAGAGTTTGATCTGTACAAATTTAAGGCCTCTTTACTTTTTTGGACGGCCTCACTACATTCAGTATCCCACCAGGGAACAGGCTTTTTTAATATAAATTGTGTAGTTTTCTTAAATTTAGGTATACAAATTTCTTTGATTTCGTTTAATTTATTGCAAAATTCATTGTAACTTTCAAGAGGACAAGAATTATTTATTACTAAGTCTCCCAATTTATGTTCTGTTTCAGATAAGAACTTCAGCCAGTCAGCTTTGCTGTACACAAAACGATCAATGGGACTACCTATTTCATATTTATGTACTGAAGTCTGTATATCAATAATAGTGGGAAAGTGATAGCTGCCCATGGAGTCATCATGAACTCTCCAGTGGCAGAGTGAAGCTAAGGATGGACTTATGCAGGATATATCTATTGCTGAGGGATTTTTATTAGGGCTACCTACTGTGGTTGGAGTTCCAGTATTTAGAATACATAAGTCGTATTCATCTATAATATTGTATATCTCACTACCTCTGGAGTTAGTGGAAAGGCAACCAAAGGCAACATGATGTGCATTAAGGTCGCCTGATAGCATAATAGGTTTAGGTAAATCATTTAAAATTTGCTTTAATCTTCTTCCTTGAAACCTACGTTGGTTGTTATTAGTAGGTGGACTGTATGCGCATAATAATGTCAGATTACCAGCATTAGTTGATAAGATTATAGCCGTGGTTTGCAAGAATTCATAAAAGGGTGTGGGAGAAACTGTATATTTTAAATGGTTTTTTACTAATATACCTACACCACATCGTCCGTCCTTACCGTTTTGGTAGACGAAGTTGTAGCTGGGTATATTAAAAGTATTTTTATCTCTAAGCCAGGTCTCATTTAATAGACAAATATCAATGTCGTTGTCATATAAATATTTTATAAACAATGGTTTTTTGTTCATAGCGCCCTCTATATTATATTGTGATATTCTAATAAAATCTTTATTCATTTTTTAGTGTTTTTGTTAAAATTTCTTTTATTACTGTTGTTGTTATCGTCCTACCACCATTGCCAATGGCCACCAACGCGGCAATCAATCCCTTCAGTACAATTTCATTTGATAAAATTTCATTTATTAAATTTTCGTTACTTAAAATTGTTTTTGTTTTATTCTGAATAGTCTCCCTTTCGTGTACCTTAGACTTTTCCGTTATATTTTCATTAGTTTTAAGTATTGTTTTAGCTGCTGGTGTTGCAGCTGCTGGTGCTTTCATGGAAGAGGCATACTTAGGATTTCTGGCACGTGGTGCTGGAAAGTCCTTCCCATAATTTTGAAAAATGTTGTTATTTTTCATCGCCGAAGCGTATGTTTTATTTTTTAATTCATGAATTTTAGTTTGTTTTATGGGGCAGTCCCTTGAAATGGCCAGGTGCTCTCCGCTACAGTTGATACATTTGACAGCTTCATTCTTACATTCTAAATAATGATGGTCCCCGGCACATATGGAGCACCGTTGAGCCGACTTACATATTTTAGCTCCGTGATTGAATTTGAAGCACTTGAAGCACTGCAACAACGGTGCTACATACTCATGTACCTGGAACCTGAAGATGTCCAGGTAGACAGCTTCGGGCAACGAATTTGCCAAAAATGTCACACTCACAGAATTAAATGGCTTAACTTCACCATTTACCTTGCGCGTAAAGCGCCGTACTGCCACTATTTCTAATGACGACTGTAATTTCCTAAAAAGTTCCTCATTGCTTATGTTTGTGGGTACAAATCTTAAAACGCCGATTTTCTCCACAGACCTGGCTGGAATGAACGCCTTCATTTCATATTTCTGAAGGAAACTCTCGTTTTTCAGAAAATTGTTAGCAGTGTTTGTCTGAGAGAAGGTCACTCCTATTTTGCTTGCGTTGATTCGCTTTATGTTTGTGACTCCTTTAATTTCATTCCGAAATAATGTGGCCAACATCAGGGGATTCTTGTTCCCGAGCCGCTCGCCCGCCTTCGTGCTTTCTACAAATACGAGGTACTCACCGCTGTCGCTGCCGGTACTCACGTCTGGAAACACTCTCTTGTAGTTAGGTTTTGTATAGGGTATGTACATGTCGGAATAGTCCCTTGTGGATTGCAGAGACTCTTCCTCATCATTGTCCCGGCCCCTCTTCAGATTGGGCGGGGAAGCTCGATCTCCACCCCCAGGGGACCCAGCCCCCGGAGGCTCCTCCATTTTATACACCAAGTATATACAAGTTAATTACAATATATTACAGTATTAATTTACAGTGTTTAACTAAGTTTTAATAATTTTCGAAAAACTTTTGTAAAATCGCGCCTACTCTTTTCAAAAGCCCGCCAAAAAGTCCCTAGCTGTCGGACTGAAGCCGTCACAGAGTACATTGTAGCCGTCATTCTCTGTCAAAGCACTCAAAGTCAACATGTCATAGGACCTAAGTCTGTTATTCCTCCAAATATTGACCAAAAGATTATCATCAATAAAACCCGCAACAAAGTAGACTCAGGTTTATTATTAATTAATTCTTAACAAGTTGAAACGAGCAGGTAAACGCAGCGTGGGACGCCCTCCTGCCCGCTGGACTGATGACCTTAGGCGGGTGGCGGATAGTGGTTGGATGAGGAAGGCCGAGGACCGAGTGTTGTGGCGCTCGTTGGGAGAGGCCTATGTCCAGCAGTGGATGATTATTGGCTGATGATGATGATGATGATGAAGTTGAAATTAAACAAAATTAAAACTAACTATTGAAATATTTTATTTTTAATAACATTCCTGTTAACTGCATAGACAGGTTCCTCTTCATCAGATGATGAATCATCATAAAAAAAACCTAGCTGGTGGTACAGGGTCTCTCATTTTGTTTCATAATATATGTATTATGCAGCTATGGCGTACCCACTATAATGGGCTGCACTCTTCTTAGTTCTGTCCTTATTTTCATTGATAAATTGCTGTATTTGAGTGATTGCAAAATTTCTGAAAACAAAGTTATTCAATTAAAGAGTTACGTAGGTTACTTTGATATTAGATTGCTGCGCTGGACCGGCAGCCGGCCGGTAGCTGGTAGTGGCTGGATAAGGAAGGCCGAGGGCACAGTGTTGTTTCGCTCCTTGGGAGAGCCCATGGCTAGAAATGGACGCTCATTTGGTGGTGAAGATGATCATTACACCTACAACATAATAATAGGTGCATTGGTACTTACTTCGTCGTTGGAGGCAGTAAGAAAGGTTCTAGTTTTAAAGCCAACACACGAGCCACATTTTTGAGACCTGGAACCTATCCAAGAACGAGTTCTCATCCCAAGTTGCGAATCTATCAGTTCTCTGAAAGTACACCTTTCTCTTAATATTTCGTAAGTTCCGTACTTACTCCACCTCAATCTCAATTTCTGAGGAACTTGTTTCAAACTCTATTTCACGTAGAAGCGACATGATAAGAATTATTTAATATTAATATTTGTACGTAATACTGTTACTTTGAGGTTATACAATGCGTTTGACAGCTACCTGACTTTAACAAAAGCAGTAACCGGCCAACATTGGGTGGTTATGGTTATCGTTAAAGTTATGACGTCATTTTAACCATAGTTGAATGGTGCAACCAATTTTTCGCTTAACCGATGCTTTGACAGACGATGTGACGTTTGTAATAGTTAAAGTTAAATGGTGCAACGCACCCTAAGTATTTAATTTGTCTCTATGATCAACTGATTCTTGAATGTACTTGAATGTACGGTCAGCTGCATATAAGTCGTTATACACTTTTGTACCTTGTCAAACTGACGAACCGTCAATATTTCAATGGATGGATAGGCGGTTTCAGATTGACAAGTTACAAAAGTGTATAGCTACTTATGCAGCTGACTGTACTTACATACATAATAATAATGTTGTAATGATTCACCTTAATATCAGAAGTAAACAAAACAAAATCGCGGGGCACAAAAAGTTCTCCAACTTTTTAATTTACCCGCCATGACGGCCATCGCCAATCGCCAGACAGTCTGAAAGTGTAATATTGTCTATGGCCGGAATACTTAATGTTTTTACTGGCAATAATAAAAAAAAAGGAAACTGACATCTGATAATTTGTCTATGAAAAAAAAAACATTTTGATTTCCGAAGTTGAGGTGATTATTTAGTCAAAACATGGACGAAGTTGAAAAAGAAAAGATCGGGGCTTTGCCGTCCCAACTGCTCGTAACCACAATATGCCACCCAATGGAATACGTGAAAGTTCTAATCCAGCTGGGCTACGAGCCCATAGCGCCTCGGCGGTCCACCACACTCTTCGGGCGGCCTGCCCTGGTATTACCTAACGTGTTTCAATACATTAAACACATCAAGGCATCGGACGGCTTCTTCGGTTGCTACCGAGGGTTGTCGGCGCGGGTTCTGGGGCTGGTGGCGTCGAGCCAGCTCACGTCGAAGGTGATCTCCGGTTGCGGCATCGAGTTGCCGGAGCTCAACGACCCTCCGAACATTATCAACGACGAGGAGCCGCGCGCCGAGGACTACATGCGGCTGTGTCGCCGCGACATGATCACGCACACGGCGTCGGTCGTGGTCTCCTACCCCTTCCACGTCGTGTCGGTGCGCATGATGGCCTCCTTCATCGGCAAGGAAGAGGAGTATAGCACGCTGTTGGGAGCTATAGTTTCCGTCTACAAGGACGACGGCATCCGAGGCTTCTTCCACGGCATCATTCCCAAACTGCTTGGGGACTTGACCTGTGTGGCCGTAACTGGGGTACTAGCCTACTATGTCAACAAATATCTGATCAAAACTAAGGAAGTAAGATGCTACACTGTCCCCATTCTCACGTTCATCACAAGCACGCTCACATATCCTCTTGTAGTTGTGTCTACTTGCATGGCGGTGGCCGGGTCCAGCCTCAGAGCCGGCAACCCACCACACATGCCAGCATACCCCAACTGGCAGACCTGCTGGAGGGAACTGGTCAGGAGCAAGCAACACAAGCGTGGCTCCTCTATCATCTTCAGATACTACATTGCACCAATCCAGGCATTGCAGTAGACATCCTAGATCTAATTTACTTGTTGCATTTATTCAAATTTATTTGCTAAGTGTTAAATTCCACATTTACCTATGAATTCTATTATAGTCATACTTTCTAGTAGGGAGAGTTTAATGTTATGTACAATTGACATGTAAATAATTTAGTATAAATGGTGTAATATGTGGGCATTCTTTTGCTAGATTGTTGATAAAGGTTATCACAATAAATGTTTGTTTTGTCAATGTGCTTTTTATTATCTTATCAGTAAAACAAAACAGGACAACTTGTGCAGTCAGGTTATGATTTTATTTTAGCTAAAGCCTGATTCTTGATGAATTGATCAACTAGTTCCTTCTTGAGTGTAGCTACAGCTCTTCTGTAGATGGCGGGAGACAGGGCGGCACTTCCTTTACTGGTCTCAAACTTCATGTAGTCACACCAGACATCAACATTGTCTCTACCATGATGTTGGACTAAGCACTCATAACATTTCCGAATTTGCTTCACATTGACGACTTCCTGATTAAATTCAATGTCAATCATTGCTGTGTGTAGATCGAGTTGTATGGGTGGAGTCCGTATGAATTCTTCATACATTTCCCTGGTCGCCTTCAAGCCGCAGTGCTCATACATTTTCACTAGTAACTTGGACTTAACAGCCAGCAGCACCGCACTCTCGCAGTTTTGAACCCTCTTGTAGACATTCTTGAGCTGAAATATCAAGCAGATTAGTAAAGTTTATGAATGATGACTTATCTTAATAGCTTACTTTATGGGGTATCCAACTATCCACGCCACAGGCCTAGCCTAGTGTGGGACCACTTGTCAACCCACTTAGCAATAAGGTGTGAACCATGTCCATTTTTGAACTAATATAATCTAAATATCATTACGATAATTTCCCAACTCACAGTAGCACTAGTCTCAACATGGTCCAGGAGCCAGTGCCACAGCAGTGCAGCGTCGTCAGCCGCCAGTGCCCGGGACGCCTCCTGGACTACTGCCAGCATCTTCCTCTCATCAGGCTTGGCCAGAGAGAGCTTCTCTTCCCACAGACATTTGGCCGACGGCTTCCTCTTTGTAGCTGTGTCCAAAATCTGTAAAACAATAGACAAAATAGAATATCATTGTAGACCAATATTTAAGTAACTGTTTCTTTAGGAGTTTTGGGAATCCTACAAGCGTTTAGGTAAGATACTTTCTTTAATGTGGAATCGTTTTTCATTTTACTCAATGTTATAACTGAGTTAACCTCAAAATAGACAGCACAGAAAAACACATCTGCAAAATTATATGCATAAAAAATTACCTCAAAAAGTTCACTGCTACTGAGTTCATTCTCTAGCTTTAGCATCTGTATGCCGAAGGGGTACATGTGATCTGGCAGCAAGCCCTGCTCGTGACCGACCAGCCAGGCACTCTTCACTGCATTCACCTTCTGTTCTCCAAAACACACGCTGTCACTGGCTCCAAGCAGGTTATGAATGAGTTTTGTACAGAGGCTCTCCTCTGGGAACTGAAACACAAACATTATGTAATATAATATTTATAGACTAGCACTATCAAATCATGACTAAAATGTTATGTAAAATATAAGAACCATAAATGGCTGTGATAGATAGACAAAATCATGACAATAACTTAATTTCTTACCCTTTGAAGTGTTTCTTCATAGACAGCCATGTAATATTTCAAGTTGTCAGGATAGTCAGAGTCTTCATCCACAAATTCTTCTATATCATCCCAGTGGCAACCCTGAGGATGAGACAAATATGGTTACAGCAATATAAAAATTTGATCACCAGTGATCGGAAAAGCCTGAGTATATCTACCTGAACTTTGTGGAACATTTATCTTTTATTGGCTACAGAAAAAAAAACATAGTTAATTTTACTTATTTTGGAACTACCACAGCTTGAACATAATAATCTATTATAGTATAAATACAAACCTCTAACTCCTTAGCAGCTATGAAACACCACACTTCCCGCTGGGTGTTCCTGCTCCAGATCTCCTCCTTGATCTCGCGCAGCAGGGAGCCGCCCGCATCATACAACACACACACATCAAACAGTTTGAACAGAACTGACACATCAGTTATATTTTTTTCACAGTTCCTCCATACAATTGATGCCCTCTTGATTTGCTTCTCCTGAAAATGAAATTCATAAGCTGTTAACACTGTATTTTTAAAATTATTGATTGTAAAGTTAAAACTTGAAATCAATAATCAGCATGCATTATTATTGCCAAGTCTTTTATGTAGTAAGGAGATATTTAACAGTCACAAAAGCTAGGGTTTGCAACAGCCCTATCCCTATGGACAATGGACAGTGGCCTATCTAATTATCACTGCAACATATACTTTAATATCTCACCTTGTCCTCATCAGTAGCACTGTTATTAGCCAGCATCAGTTCAATTTTGAACAAGTCGAGGTAGAGCACCTCTGCGTCTGGGTGGCGGTGAAGCCCCTTCAGCAGGAAGTCCCGTGCCGCCGGCAGGTTCCGCTGCTCCTCGCTCTCCCACTTGCTGGCTAGTTGCCACATCTTTGGCTTGTCACCGTACATCTTGAAATATCCAAGCAAATAGTCAGTAGATATAATATGTATGATAACTTATATTTTTAGGCTCATTTGATTGTTTAAGGACAATAGAGAAGCATTTCAGTAGGAACTTCGACTTTACAATAGACTAGATAGCAGTATTACCTGTAGCATTTGTCCAATGATGCCAGAAATGGCAGATTCGAAACCCACACCTCTGCAGAACTTGATATACTGGAAGTATATCTCGATGTCGTTCTGGAATCGGTATATGAACTGCTTGAACACTTTGTTGACCCGTTTAGCGATCGCATACTCTATATCCTTCTTTAATTCGCTTAGATTCGCCTGCCGCCTCCGAAGAGAAATGTCTTCAAGCATTGTAAGTTCATACTCGATATAATGGACGAAATCTTCCTTGCTTTTTACGCGTCTTTGGATTTTATATTCGAACTCTTTCCGCTTTCGTGCTATTTCTCTGAAAAATTTATATAGCAAGTTAGAGATACGTAAAAAAGTGTTTTTTATTAAACTTTGTTTACCAGATCCTAACCTTATCTCATCGTCGTTATACATTCCCGTTCTTCTCATCTGCTCCAACTCATTTATCATATCCTCGATACGTTGGTTTACAAACTCCGCCATGGTTGATGTTTTAGGGTGCTATTCACTGAAAAAAATAATTAAATTCACAAATAAAAGATCACAACAACGTGTTTATAATTTACAAATCGTGCGCGACTAATGAATGAATGAACGAGCGGAACGAAAGTAGCTGTCATGTGTCAAATGTCAAACAATGATTCATTCATTCAATATTTTCACAGATTAGAAAAACTTTTTGTTTAAACCAAGTTTAAACAGTTTGTGTAAACTTTAGGGTGAATTCGTCCAAACATCACGTTACACGAGAATAACTATACCGGAATAAAATTTATACGCGAGTCAATATCCAGGATAAGTACATTTGCATTCTACCAAGTTATACCATGATTAAATTGAATGAACGAGGAACGAAACTGTAATGCAACTAAAATAAAAATAGCTGCGTTTCAAAGCATGCAATAGAAATGACATGCCAACTTAGTTTGAATGGATTATAAAAGTATGAAATTGTTTATGTTTTAATATTTTATTCGCTGTTGTTATTCGGAGACTTTGCCTTTAAACCGACGATATACTCAAGTTTTGTTTTTGTTATTATGATAAGTTAAATTTCCCCATATTTAGGTTTAATTTTTTTGTCGGCAACATCTATGGTTTGAGTGAGAAAGAGAATAGTGCACACGGCGATTGCCAGTCTAGAGGTAGTAGGTCTATGCTTTAAACGTACTTTTGTTTATGTTTTGACAGATGTGTTTATATGTCATTATGACGGTTTTCTAATCAGCTGATGTGCTGCCGCCATTACAAAATTACTCTCGGATAAGCTCGTTATACGGTAAATTTTGGCGGTATAACATTTTATTCTTGGGATAAGCTACTTATCTTGGTTTCAGGTTTGGTAGAATGCAAAATCTGCTTACTCGCGAGTAACTAGTACTTTACTCGTGAGTAAATAGTTACTCGACGTTGGTCGAATCCGCCCTTAGTTGTATTCAAGTCAAGGATCATACCCTGATTACACCTACAGAGTATAGTGGCGAGAAAATATCCTCGGCCAATGAAAAACGTGTGCTAGACCGAGGATACTGTCATGCCACTCTACTCGATAGGTGCAATCTGGGTACTGAAGTCGAGGCGGAGTTGCGGCTCGGGCGGGCGAGGTGCAGGCGAGGCGAGAAAAACTTGACATTGTCATAAAGAAAATAAACTACGATAGGCATTGTGAGCCGATGCGACGCCGCCTCGACTCTACAGCAATGGGCGAATCGACTTAGGATCCATATTATGGACTCGTTGCTGATACTTATACAGTACATTTCATATTACTATACAAAAGAAACAAAGACAGGTCCGTAATAAATATTATTTATTCTATGCTAGTATAATTATTACTTTTACTTTCAAGATGATATCAAACGGTCACTCAAAAATCTTATCAAAAATACAGTAGGCACTATACACAACATTACTTTTAACAATACAAAACAAAAATCATTTATGGTTGTTAGTGGAATTTCATCTAATATCCATCAGGCTGCCTAAAGTATTAATTTCATACCTACTTATAACCATTTTTGCGTATTTTCACTTACAAACAATACAATGCAGTATTTGTTAGCTGCTGCGACTATGATCCCCTGTCAGGTAACAGGTAGCATTTTCACTCTGAGGTTTCTTAGCCTACATAGCAGGTGTAGGTTATTACTTTATTATTACAGGGAGTTGCGGTGGGAAAGTCTGCTCTGGATTACATAGGCACAAAAATGCTTCAGTAAAAATATTGGCATAAGTACTTATTAAATATTTTACAGGTGGCTTTTACTCGGTACACGTTTATGGTATAACGTTAACAACACTAGTATGTATTATTTAGACCTGTAATTATTGCCTTTACCAGTCAAAAAATACATTGATTTTTATCTCAATACTTACTACCTATTTACTAATAAATACAATAGGTACCTTACCTACCTATCATGCCTTTCCAGAAAGGCCTATTACACATATTATTTTACAATACATAACTTATCTATCTACAGTCAATTTTATTTGTTTCGAACTCGACCTATTGTAAATTTATGATAAGTGATGTTCTGTAGTCCTCTCCATACTATAATTATTATAACATTGTTTTAATTAAATAAGCATAATGTAGCAGCATACTATTATGTATTCTTTTTTCGAGTAGTAAAAATCGCCACCTAGCGGAAAACCTAGCAGCATAAACTCGTTTATTTTACTGCTCAAAACGTGACAAAATTTCCCAGTTAACTCTCTTGTCACCTTCCGGTTGGCGTACTTTATACAAACATGAAATACATACAGTGAATTTGAGAATTCCTCCTTCCATCGAAATCGGTAAAAAATTAAAAAAATCTGAGCCCGAAACAAATTATTTCATCACCGAGCAGTGAACCTGATGACCCCTCCATCACAATGCTCGATCACGCCGCGTCCTTTAAAACAGTTCAGCCACGTTTTAGAAAACAACTTAAAACTATCTCTTTCCTCGTCACTTTTCGCTACGGGCGTCACATTGATCTCTGGTATACACCGGCCGAAGTCCACGGCAGGTAGCCACACTTGGAAGTCTGAGTCTGGGGAATACTTGAAGATGTCCTGGCAACCCTCAAGGTTTATTTGCGGCACCGGTGGCTGTCTTTGTAGAAGTTTCTTCAATGTTATAAACGTAAGCTTGTTGTTTTTTAAAGTTATTGATTGGAGATTCTTCGCCCGGCTGATGGATCTGTGAAATAATTGAATATTTTATTATGGTAGGTGTATAGTAAGGGGTAGGTAAGGTATGCTCATTCGTCAATGTTAAGCAAAGTTGTCACACTTTTCAAAGTTGAACAAATCGGTGTGCAGGCAAGACGATACAGGATGTTGAAAATGGTGTAGTAAAGCCATTCTGAACAGCTTCTCAAATAACATAAATTTTCGCGATCAAAATGACGTTGTTCAGCATGACTTTCTGAGTCACCCCCTTTCGGCTTACTCTACGCTTTTTTTAAACATTCAGTATAAAAAAGTTTATTCTTCATCGTGCAAGCTCCTATCTCGCGCAACAAACTACATAATATGTATAATAAATATAATGTTGGGACTAACTTAACACTGGCGAAAAGTGGGTGCAGCAATGCACCTCTGCCTACCCCGGAAGGTAGTGCATTAGTACTAGGTGTGAGTGTTTTTTTTTAAATATAATGTAAGTGTAACACCTCACCTATAAACCCTCATGAACTGTCCATCAACCAGCTGACACGCGGACAGGTCGAGCCTGCGCAGGCGCTGGTCCCGCGCGGCGCCCAGCCACGCGCACACCGCGCCCACCGCCGCGCCCTCCGCGCCCACCGCGCCTACCCCCAACTCCACCACCAAGTCCGGACTCAACGACAACACGATACAACTCATTATACCCTGCTTTAGATCATTGTTGCTCAAGTCGATGGATTCGATACTGTCTAAGTTTATAATAGGTTTGTTGTGTTCGGTGAAGGCTTGGTGCGTGATACCACAGTCGTTTAGTTTAAGCGTTTTTAAGCGAACGTATTGGCCTAGTTTTAGAATGCTTATAAAACCGTCATCGCCTATCTTGTTGCCACTTATGTCTAAGTACTCAAGACTCTGACATACAGGTCTGGTGGCTTTTTCGAAGAGGTTTAGGAGTATCTTTGCGCCTTCGGATGTTATGCAATTCCGGCTGATATCCAGCTGTGTCAGCTGCTTCATCGTGCACAAACACTCGGCTAAATACTTCATTCCGTCGTCGGTTAGTTTGTTGTCTGGAATGAGTACTGCGGTTATGTGGGTTTGGTGGGTGAGGGCGCGGAATAATGGTCGTATTTGCGATGGGGATAAGGTGTTGTTTCCTAGCGCTAGTCGGTGCGTGGTGTGACTTCTGCCGACCGCTTGCTGTATTTCTTCTGATGGGGCTGTAAAGATAAAATATTATTATGTAGTCTGAGCCTATCTGAAACCTAGTTAAACATTGTGAGATATGGCGTTTCGACTTTCTCCGTGTTCGGCATCATAAGGGTCACAGTGACAGTTAAATAAAGTCCATTTTTCTCTCCACCTTTAATTTGCAAGGTGCGGGTGCCTATATAAATAGAGTGAGTCGCCCGCGCGCCTCAGTTGGTTTTTGATTTTTGAAGTGAACACTTCGGCAAAATGGCTCAATGTAGCCACGGTTCTCGTCGGCTTCGCTCCGACGGAGAAAAATATAATATTGAATTTGCGGAGTCCTCGCTACCGGGAGCTGTAGCGTGATGCGGACCAGGCGGCGCGGGGCCTGCCGGCTGCTGCGCAGTGCGCACGCAGCCATTGCTGAGGATTTCGCAACGAAGGTTTGAGTTGATAAGCCGTGAGTAAAATGCTATTATTTACTGCTTTTAAAAGCTCAGCCACTGGTCATAATGCTCCGGCGCTTGGGGTTTTTATCCCACGCAGTAGGGACCGATTCAATAGTCGTGGTAATGATTGATCACATATTCCGGTCCTACTAGTGGCGCTTGAGCTAGATACTTACATTAATGACCGCTTTAAGTAAAGCATATGATAATTTTATACAGGAAAAAATAATAAAAATATATTTTTCTACCCTCAATGTCTAATATTTTTAGAAAACAGTTGATAAAAACTTTGCTATTACAATAATGCACTTGATTATAGCTTATGTAAGGCTTTACAAACAGGAGCTTTCCAGGACCGTCATAGGATTTTTTACAGGAAGCACGTGGCTCCGAGTTTCAGTATGTTGGGACATTGTGGCATGTGCGGCGAGTAATGTGATCCGCCGGTACCTACCCGCTGAGGGTAGGCAGGTCGATTCGGTGAAATTGAAGTTTCGTGTAACCTGCACCCGGCCCTGTGCTCCTGCGCTGGCCGCCGTCTCGTGGCACCTGCATCGCAGCGTACACCCGGCCCTGCGCTCCTGCCCTGGCCACCTGTTCGTGCCACCTGCATCGCAGCATACACCCGGCCCTGTGCTCCTGCGCTGGCCGCCGTCTCGTGCCACCTGCATCGCAGCGTACACCCGGTCCTGGCCCTGGCCACCGGTTTGTGGTACCTGCATCGCTGAATAGACCCAGCCATGCACTCCTGCCCTGGCGGCTGTACACCCGGTCCTGGCCCTGGCCACCGTTTTGTGCCACCTGCATCGCAGCGTACACCCGGTCCTGGCCCTGGCCACCGGTTTGTGCTACCTGCATCGCTGCATAGACCCAGCCATGTACTCCTGCCCTGGCGGCTGTGTTGTCCCACCTGCATCACTGCGTACACCTGGCACTCCTGTTCTGGTTGCCAGATCCAAACGCCCCCTGTCTGGGAAGAGATTTTATGCTCAGCGGAACCGCCTGCACTATTGCTAGCACGGTCATCATCATCATCAGCCATCATTATGAGTGACTTATTTAGAAGGTATCGAGTAACGTGCGCTATTCATCAGTGATTTTGGCATATGCAGACGAACGTTTACTGCCAAGGTTGGTCATGTTAGCCATACAAGGGCACACCAACGAAGCCTGAGTAACCACCTGCAGCCGCCGTAGCCGCATCGGCATGGATGATGACAAATCGGGTAACGTGCACCGCTTCTAAAAGTGTTATAGCACTTCAATTTGATGCCTCCGCTGAGGTAGGGTATTCTATTAAAGCAGCTTTCTTCTGAACTGCCCAAAGTGACCTGTAGACTGCTCCTGGGGATAGTTGTGCAATCAATTTTTTATTTCAATGTCTCTGCTGAAGAAACTGTCTAATGCAGCTTTTGTTCTAAACTGCCTAAAGATCATTGGACTGCTCATGGGAATGGTGACGCACGGTAAGTACAGGAGCGTTACTCTATACTGATGAGAAACGAACGAACGAGAGCTGTCGTGCAATCGGCACGTTTAATACATACAAACAGATAGAGCGGCTCGCGCCGCAGTGCACTGAAAGTTCGTTTTTCGTCATATAAAGTGACCCCCCAGACACTATCTTAAGTGTCATGACACATCGGCAGATTCCAGCTTTGAGTCTTTTCTTTTGTCGGCTGTGAGCAAAGTGAATCCCACCGGCGAGTGTTCAACCTAAAAGCACTGAGCTAATTCCTGATTTCGTGAAAGTCGCTGTTGCTATACCATACCGCTTCACAAGTTACCGAATTTATTATGATCCTACTGTCGGGTGATCATGATCAGAGTCTCATCGCGGTTTCTGAGTGACACCATATAAGCTGTCTTCCTTATGTCCCAGTGGATTGTGAGTGTGTGTCCGAGCTCTTTGTTGAAAAATGCGTGAACCTTCTACGCAGCAGCTGTCTACTAGTTGTGTATCGAATAAATCGAGTAACGGTGCTCTTGCACGAGACGACTACCTTTTGGTAAAATTATAACTTCCACTATCCTGGGAACATGCATATACCTACTGTGTACTGTGTATCACATCACGTGTAGCCGTAGCCCAACTCAATTTACTGGGCTAGATAATAAACAATGGCAGTCGTCATTAAATTTCTATGAATTTCGAAGGTCATTATTTGGAGCACAATTCAAAGGGTGAAAGTACCTATTCATGCCTAAACGGCTTCTCTAATGAAAATGTATTTTTAATTCGATTCTGGCGCAAACGTTTCATAACTATTTTTCAACACTGTATCTGCTGAAACTACTTAGACTGACTGGTTAAGATGCAGATGTGCCGTTTTCACAATTCCATTTTGAGTAATCTGTTTTATGGATCTTTCAGTTAGTTACGTAACTATATAGTTACTTACCAAGTAAAAAATTACTTGTGTCATGCTCGTACTCGCATCTCATTTAGGAGCTCTCTGGCCTCTAGCTGAAGGCTAGAACTGGTATATATATCTACTAAGCTAGTACAGAGTTATAACCGGGCAGCGGTGACGTGGTAGCTGCTTGATTTATTAGAGTTTGCGGAAAACTTTCTAAATAAGTAATAATTATTAGTCATAATATTAACTCTTCGCAGTTCTTTCAGAATGCAATACCAGGTCGCTGAAGTAGGTAACCTTCCTTAGCTGGACAACAACAACAAGCCTTTTTGTTTTAAAGAGTGTCACAGTTATTCGCCGTTCCACTGTCATATCGATGTCCAAGGACTTTTTCTTGGGTATAGCTAACTACCTAAGTTTACCTATAGATAGCCGCAAGCTATCTGCTGTTGGCGAACTGTCAGTTCTTATTGATAAGTCAGGCTCGAGGTGGCTCGTCCAACTGTCCATGTTCCCGCCACCATGATTGTTGCTTCCACAGATTAGAGAGTCTATGTTGGCTGTCGTTGCATCAGGTCTGATCAGGTACAACTAACACCTTTACGTACCATCTTTATTTAATCGAGCTATTTTATTTTGTTTTATCTAGGTTGACTTAATGGTTTCAAAATCGAACCTACAACAATGTAAGTAGGTACCTACCTACGTACCTTTGAAGTTGCAACAAGGCGAAGCCTTAAGGTTTTGGCCGAGACCTGCCCTTAGTGTTGACGAACATACCTAAAGGTGACCTTGTTAATGTTTTTCATATGAAGTACTGAACATTTTACTTATCCTGGTGGCATGACTGATCATTTACTTACCCAGTTAAGACATGTTAGCCGGGTTTCATTTATCAACTATTATAATTGTTATTGTTGTGTTAATCAATCTTTATTAATTGATGTCATCTACCAAGGAATGCTGCCAGAGCTCATAATATTCACACATGATGATACAGAATGATAGTAGCCCACAAAATCGGTGCAAAGGCTTATAAAATAACTTTCCTTCCTAGTAGGACTGCACAGGAACTCGTTAACCGCCGAGTTAGTTAGAATACAAAATTAGACTGTGTGTTACTTGTCAATCTAGAATATGAATACCTGCATCATCATGTTTTGAAAAACTGAATACTTAGTTATCCGCCAGTGTCACAGCCTTCATCTAATCTTTTCCAGTAGCTGATGAGGCTGAGATATTTAGTAAAATTATCTTCCCTTCAAGCACCACTCCTCGTTCCAAGGACTAGATGCCACGCCAGGTGTTGCAGGCCGTGTCGTCGTACGGGGCTGACTGAGCAGGTCCTCGAGGCTCCAGGGTCGGCTGCTGCATTTCTGAGGTCAGTCCAGAATTACATACCCTAGTCAGCATGTGCTGACCTGAGCCCCAGCGGCCTGGATCGATATTCTACACTTTACAGCTTTTAAATATTGTTGCAAAGTATTTCACTGGTTCCATCCATTCGGCTAGTGTATGTTAAAAATATAGCCTTGACAATAACAAGATTTTGATCAATAATTACTTATAAGTATTGCTTTCGAAGAGGCACTGTGTATAAATACCTACCTATATGTATAGGTACAGTGAAACTATAAAGTCCTGAAATTAATGTTTGAGGAACTAAAATTTTCAGGAGCCTGGCACCATTAGAAAAGAAACATAAAAGTCATAACAATTGTTTATGTCAATAGGCGGTTGGCTGTTTTTTTGAATTTTCTTATTAATTATAAGGATAATCTAGTTAAAAGCAACAATTTACGCTTGGTTGCAATTAGGAAGATGAAGAAAAATATTCGTAGTCAAGCTAGGGAAGTTATTTATCGAGTTTGTATACAATGTTTAGCGGAACATCAAGCTGGACACATTTTGTCGAATTTGGAGGATGTTTACGCTCGTACAGTGTCTATGACGGGTATGTAGCATTGTACAAATTGTAATAACTCATTTTTTATTAGTACCAACGCTTCATTTATCGATAAACCTAGGTTTAGAGCCCAAGTCGAACATTGTTTACATACCACTGATTGTAGGTTTAATCTGGTTTCAGTTGAGTCAAACCTTAACATTTTGATACTTGAAGATATATGTTTGTTTACTTACTAAATTCACATTGTGTGAATTTGGGGGGCATTGTGTAACTCAAAAAGATTTTTTTATTTTATTTTAGGGGAATTATAAAACGAGCGAACAAAAAAAAACTTTGCGACTGATGATGACATACTGTTTTAATAACTTGAGCGGTATGAATTTGAGTAAGCGAAAAATTAACTAAACTGACGACGAATATTGATTTATAATAAAATCCAGAACGAGCTTACAAAAAGTGGATTGTGATAAATCCATTTCAGATATTAAAATTTTATCCGAGCGACTAAATTACTAAGTGAGCGACTGGAAATGCAGAGAGAGCAACTTCAATATTAAGATATAGATTCAATTTTTCTAAGTGAGGTTATACTTAGCGAACTACTAAAAAGTTCACTTTGAGCAAAGTTTTGTATACTGCTATTAATGATTATTGGTTACTGATATTCTATTTGAGGGCTTATGTTTTTTATTTAGATACGCTTTTTTAATGAAAACTACAGATTTTTAAATGCGCGTGAATTCGAATGGGGGCGGGGCGACGAATCGTTGCAGTCAGGTGAGTTGTAGTAGGGCTCCTCATACCTATCAATGTTTCTTAGTATTAATAAGAAGTTTTATTTAGTTGACTGAAGCGTCTTATTTTATTTTTTGTTCATTTGATTGAAATAAATGCATGCATATTACTTATCTTTTACCGAGTACATTGTTTTATTTAATTACCCTTATATTTCAATAATAAAATTTCTCAACTAATAGAATAGTGTTTCTTCAAATAGTTATTTCATATTATTTTTATTTTTTCAATGTGAGCTCATTATACCTACTCTGCTCATTATTGTATTTTTCAAAATGGTTTTTGTACTCGAAACACTTCATTTAAAATAAAATGCTGCTCAGTATAAAAAATACATTTGCCAAATATTGAAAAAAATGCAGGACGTAACGTTGACACTCAAACAAATATTAGGTCGCTCAAATATTATGAAGCTGCTCATTTTGTATTTTAAGTAACTCAAATTAATGTTTGTAAGTTGCTGTTCTGTTGATTTCTCGTCACTCGCAGTCAGTCGCTCACTTAGTAATTCTATAACCCAAATTCATTAATTTTGACACTTAGAACTGTAATTTACAGTCACTCGTTTTATTGCTACCCTTTATTTTATAGTTATATCGGACCAGCGTGCCAAAGAGCGCAAAATATGGAATATTCCTAACTCCTGGAAGAAACAGAACTGGCCGTCCAAAAAGAGAAATTGATGTCTTTACTATGTATGCCCTTCGTCAACAGATCCAGTTTTTTTTATACAGTTGTAATAACGTTATCTAAATAAATATTTATTGGTTTCACTATTAGCCTTCATATTAACACCTTCTAGCTTGTACAAGAGCTTTTTTGTGGATGGTAAGTTGTTTTTAAAATACATAAATAGGTAGGAAGTTAACAGGCAAAATTCCAAGTATCAAAATCAGTTATGTTTCGCTATATAGGGTTGCTACATGAAAGATAGCAGTGCCCTCATTTAATTTCAGGACTTTATAGTTTCACTGTACATACCTTCCATAACTTTCTGACAAGTCAGGAATAATAAGGAAGTACTTAAGCCTTATGTATACTTATACCTTTCTTTTTAGTATATCTATTACCTAGAAATCTATGCATTATAAATTTATAGATTCAAATATTTCTCTACTGATATACTCATCAGTAGCTTATGGGTCACAGTTGGTTTTCTCTCCACCATGCGATAATAAACACATCTCACAATGTTTAACTAGGTTTCAGATAGGCTCAGACTACATAATAGACGCATTTTTCCTGAAATAAAAATGACATATTATGTATCTAGCCTATCTGAAACCTAGTCATTTCTGCATGGTGATATTACAACTGAGGCGCGCGGGCGACTCACTCTATTTATATAGGCACCCGCACCTTGCAAATTAAAGGTGGAGAGAAAAATGGACTTTATTTAACTGTCACTGTGACCCTTATGATGCCGAACACGGAGAAAGTCGAAACGCCATATCTCACAATGTTTAACTAGGTTTCAGATAGGCTAGATACATAATATGTCATTTTTATTTCAGGAAAAATGCGTCTATTATGTATTTTATTGTATTATGCATCTAATAATATGAGCGATGTACTTATAATTATGTACCTATAGTAATAAGTGTTGAATGTCACACGGCCATCCGACCCCAATCTTAGAGCCTGGGTACCGAACAGCAAATTAATATATCTACACAGATACATAGATAGACACATGTTATACCTCTATACAGTCATTTTAACATCCAATCCAAGACCCGAGTACATAAACAAATATCTGCCCCGGCCGGGGATCGAACCCGGGACCATCGGCATAGCAAATCAAGGTCACTAACTCCACCAAGTAAATAAAAAGGAAAGGAAACAACAAAGGCATATAGGTACAGCTACGACGTATAACTTTGGTTATCCTACTAAGATAATAAAGGGGAAAGTTTGTGAAATCTGACTTTCTTGAAATTTATAGGCTACTATTATCCCTGTACTCTCAAAAGGTGTGGATTTAAATTAAAAAACAAATTAAAATCAATCATTTTTATTCTCCAACACTTGAACCAATCTTTTACAAACGTCGACAAACACTCGCATCAACGCTAACCACTTCTTGTTATTCTGCAATTCCTTTTCTCTCACCTCTTGGGATTTGTCATACAAGTTCTTATACATACAATCACATGGCTTTGCTTGTCCCACTTCTGATAACGAACACTTGTTTATTGGAGATGCTACTCTAAGTTCTTCGTCGGAAGGTTCATTGGTGGCATCCTCTGCAAGTGATGGGAATATAGGGGGGTCTGTGCTGGGCCCCGATTGATTCCAGTCTTCTAAACCTGGTGGAAATGTTACAAGCCTTTCTAAACAGTTTCACCAAAGGTGACAGTATACACTCACGAGCAATGAAAAAGTTCCAGTTACATAGCAATTACTCCTAAACGGAACAGACTAGCTTAATGACGACGTCTGCAATATAGAAGTACATTAAAATATTACCAACTAAACACTTAAATATTTTGACTAAATTCCAAATTAAGTTAATATTTAAAAAAAAATGGGTCATTGGTGTCGACATTTTGTAAGTGGAAATATTTCAATCTATTTCAATTCTCGTAAGTGTATTATCTCAAAAAGCGACAGCTGATACATTTGTAAGTTTCTTTTACCTGTTTCTGTCTTTAATTCATTATTACAGGTGACAATTGAGTCGATGTAGCCCAGTACTGCTGTATCGGTATTCTCTTCCAAAAGCTCAGTTTTGATACTATCTTCACTCCTGAAGAAACATATGATTAATACAAGTATTTATACAAAATCTGCTATGGTTCTATTGAAGCTATCTAAGCTAGATTGGATATAGGAGGAAAAACATAGGTACAGAATACCTTTTTTTTCCTTTGTAGGTAAAGCTGACTGGACAACATTACCATAAACTAATATACTTGAATAAAACAGAAATTGCCCTTTTCCCTTTGCATAAACTATGAAAAGCAACATAAAAATAAAACATGATTTAGTGTATTTCATAACTTACCTTGTGTTTTACTATGAAACATTTAAGTTTTGTTCTAAATTAAGTGACACACAAACACAACGACACTGGAAGTGAAACACTTAATGGAAAGGAGCTGTAACGTGAAGTTTTATAAACCGTGTGCGAATAACGAATATTGTCAACTCTAGTCGTTTTGAAACGTAAACATCTTGTTATTGTGATTAAATAAATAAATAATATGAATATCTTCATCATACCTATCAGGAGGATCTTCAGAGACTCGGCCATTACTGCTCAGCTAACGGCCTTGACCTTAATGTTGACAAGTGCTATTTTATAGTATTTAGTCGGAAACGCAAGAAATACATGTGCACTTTCAAAATTAATGATCAGGTTCTTCAACAAGTATATAGCACTAAAGATCTAGGTGTCACTCATGACTCAAAACTTCTGTTTGACTCGCATATTGACAACATTGTAGGTAAAGCATGTAGGGCTATGGGTTTTATTATGCGCGTCTCAAAGCCATTTAAGTCAATGAAAACCTTAAAAATCCTTTACTGTTCCTATGTCCGTAGTCATCTAGAATATGCGAGTCAAATTTGGAATCCGAGGTATGGGGTTTATATAGATAGATTGGAGAGAATACAGAAAAAGTTTACCCGTTTTCTAGGTTTCAAGTTTAAATTGCCTAAAACGAGCTATCTCGAAAGATGCATAAAGTGTCACCTTATACCCCTCGAAACTCGCAGAGAAATTGCTGATGTCTTGTTCTTGGCCAAAATATTGAAGGGATTTATTGATTGCCCGGCATTGCTGTCTAAGATAGGTCTAAGAGTCCCCTCGCGTCAAACTCGTTTGAAACCATTATTACATGTACCCAACTCTAGCAGTAATTACAGACAAAATTCCTACCTTATTAGAGCCTGTAGATCTTTCAACAAACGGTTCACGGGGTCCGAGGTGGATGTGTTCTGCAGCAGCTTGCCCATTTTGCGTCAGCAGCTCATAGATGTATGCTCAAGTGCACAAGGCGGTACGTAGCGTAAGTTCTTCTTTGTTTTTTTTTTTCTGTATGTGTTTTTTTTTCATGTGGTTCATGATTTTCAATTGTTCAGGATTAAGTATGTGATTCTCGTTATTTTTACTGTAGTAGGTTTGCACGTAGCCAATGTGTAATTGACTAATTTTTATAATAATGTAACTAATAGACCTTTATGTTTCCGTTGTGGCTGTAGGTAGGCATTTATCCTATAAGTATACTTAACCTTATCTTCTTGTTAAATCCTACCTCCAGTCACTATATCTTTTTTTTTATTATATGCGGGAACCTATTAATGGCATCAAGTAATTATTAAGTTGTGTTGTATTGTTTTTAGTAAATGCTGTTGGTTCTCCATGAAAATGTTAAAATAAAAATAAAATAAAATAAATAAAATACACAGGGTGGAAAGATGAGACTTTACCTTTTACTTTCACTCTGTTAAGTCGGGCTATACAGGTGTTGCAGAATTGGTATACTAAGCCGGAAGGGGGTGACTCTGAGGGTCACTCTGTACAACTATTGTTCTACAACTCTCTGACATTCGCGAAAAAAATAATTGCTTCTCGATAGAAACTCCGATGACATCTGCAGGGTTGCGGGAAGCAGTGGACCAGAGCGGCATAAGACCGGAAGAATTGGCGTACAAATAAGGAGGCCTATACCTAACAGTTAGCCATAGAAGGCTGTTTACGATGATGATAGAAACTTTGTTGGTTACGTGACGTTTTACTAAGTGCTTTAAGCGAATTTCCAAAAGTTGTAGAACAAAGGTTCTTCAGGTTGGCCTTAGTATATCTACCACTTTTGCAACCACCTGTAGATAACACATAATGAACAATGATCCACAAGACTCTCACACCCATACCTATGCCCAAAGCGTCACAGCACTCGGCGTACCGCTCCTCGGCGTGGGACGCCCTCCAGCCGGACACCGCGGCCGTCAGCTGAGGAGACGCGAGCACCAGGCTCAGAGGGTCGTCCTCGGAGAGGATCGCGCCCGATGACGTCAGCAGGCTGAGGACCGGGCGGACGCCTGTGTGTCTGTGGGATGACAAGCACTTTTGGTGACTTTCTACAAACGAGCAATGTAAAAGTTCCACCCATAAAATGCCGACGGTTTTTTAAAATGGGAACACGCAATATTAACGTTTTTAGTTCGTAATGTACTGATGCTCTGTTAATGTTTTGTTGTCGTGTTTCAATGTCCTTCTACGTCATTGTTTCAATGTCATAGAAGGGGTCATTAAGCTAGATTTTTCCATTTTGGAATAATTTGGTGCTTTTCTCACTGGAACTTTTTCAGTGCCCATTGAGTGTACTTTGTTGAACACCACATAAATCAGACATACAAAAACATACTTATAGACTAGAGCCAATGTACAAGAGGCGGCCTTATCGCCGAGAGCGAGCTCTTACAGGCAACCTCAGTGAACTTAGTTACCCAGGTGAATTTTTTAACCCCGAAACAGAGTTTAATATATAATAAGCAACACTTACTTGTAATACCTATTCCTGACCTCTTCCACGAGCCAGCCTATCGTCAACTTGTTGATCGTATCGACTCTTAACGCAATCTTCAACAGCTTGTCTTCAACTTGCACATCGACCGCCATTGGGGGCAAAATGGCGGTTTGCTTCGGACGCCCGTCGCGACCCGACTGCACGATGTTAATCGGTTGTATCACATTCATTGCCGGCATAACTTGGTGGTTTACACCCTGCATTAGATTAAACCCGTCGTTGGATCGAAAACTGTTGAAATTTTCGTTGGAACCTTTGCGCGATAGAGACACGGGGGTGGAACGATTTGAGGTTTTATTCTGTTTGTGTGTGAACTCATTTTCGCTTCCGCTGTTACTGGATTGGTCGTGGTCGCTGATTTTCCTTTGGAATCCGGCTTTTAGTAGCGTGCTCTGTGATTTGCAACGTTTCTTCATGTTGCCTCGGCTGTCTCGAGTTCTTGAATCGTTCAATTCTCTGCTTATATTCCTCATAGATTGTATAGCAGCATTCGTTTTGGGACTTATATTTTCGTTAGACCTCATGTTTATATCTGAGTCTGAACTGTTTTCGTTTATAATGACCACGTCATTTCTTTTAGTCTTTTGTTTGGTTACATTCGCTTTACTGTTGCTATTCACTAACGGTTCGATTCTGTTTATATTAGCGACGGTATCTCTGATAGCTTCGTATGCGGGTTTCTTCGCCGCTAGCGTGAGTGGATCGCTGAGTTTTCTCTTCTTATTCTTGTTGCCTCCAAGATCGTCTTCCAGCCAATCATCATCTACTTCATCAGGGCCCAATAAGGCCGGCTTTGGCTTGGTCTTCCCAACGTTCACTTCGGGAAAGTCGTCATTAAGGCTCCTGTTCCGAAGGGCCGATATTGCACTGCGATACTCATTCACACTGGAAACATCTTTCTTCTTTGTCTTTTTGTCATCATCCGAAGACTCATTCGAGTCATCAGAAGGAAACGCCTGCACGTCGCGTATTTTTTGCGTTAAATCCAAATCTTCATCGCTATCGTCTTCAATTACATTTCTCCTTTTAAACACTGGGGTATCTAAATCTACATCTCTATTCGATTTTGAAGTGCTAGGCGGTGTCACAACTTTATTACATTTAACTGGTGTAACAGATTTTCTTGCGACATCTACGTTAGTTTTCTCTATGGCACTGTGTAGTCTATTACATATACTGTTATATAACGTTTCTTCATCCTTATCCAGCACTCTCCCGGCCCGCCACTCTCGTAGGGCGTCAAGAGGAGTCTTCCCGAAGTCTGTCTTGAGCGAGGCGACGGCGCCGCGGTTCAACAGAGTCTCCACAATCTCCAAATGCCCGTTGCTGGCCGCGTCGTAAATGGGAGTTATTCCTGGAAGAAATATGTCGATACATATGAAGTATATGTATATGATAAGTTAGCACAAAATGTTCTGCACACAAACCAACATATGAAATAAGATATTTTTACCGCAACTTTATCAATTTTCCCAAGAGGAAAAGTTGCTTAGAATGACAATTTGTATAACCTTCTAACGGGATTGCGTTAACTTATGGGATACTCTGTATAATATTGCTATAATTATGTACCTATAAAAAGTACTTAATTAGAATGTATCTTCCCCGAGAAACAGTGATGCTGTTTGGGGTTTGTATTTATGTTTTTTACTGAATAAACCTTTTTGCAAACAATACAATTCAGCCACTATATTTATGACGAAGCATGTGGTGGATAAATTTAATATTTAAATGTATACGTAAATTTTATTGATTTTCAATTTACAAGGACTTTATTGGTTGTTCTTGTTGTTGTTGTCGTCCTAAGGTACCCCAGTGGTACAGAGGGCCTTCCTATACTTTATTGGTGGTAAAATAAAATTATTCAGCTACTAACCCTCACACTCGCTGCCGCCCCTATCATTCACATTAGCCCCGGCATCCACTAACACATCCAGTAGCGCGGCGCGGCCGTGGATGCAGGCTTCGTGCAGCGGCGTCCAGCCCGCGTTGTCGCGGATGTTGACTGGATGTCCGCTTGAAAGTAGACGTTGGACTAGCGGCTTGTTGCCTGATATGCACGCCTGGAGGAGGTATAGATTAAGATGAAACTAAAACCCCCACATTCACTAAAAGTCGCATAACTTTTGAACGGCCAAGCTGATTTTGTTAAAAGATAGCTAAGAACACATTACCAATATTACCTATGACCGTAAAATACGAAAATTGGTTAAGTAGTTTGGGAGCTACGCTACCACAGACAGATACACATACACACAGGCAGGTTTAACTAATAATATCCCTCTTTTTTCGTAGTATGGTAACAAAATGCATGTTCATGCAATATCTTTAACAAGTAGCCAACAAGTTTTATGTACTTATTTAATTTGCAGTTAATTTTATACTTTAAATTTACATTTTTTTTTCTCTACTTTATATTTTCACTATTTAAACATGTAAAGTATTGTTCTTACTTGATGTAGTTGTGTTTCTCCCTTCATATTCTTCTTGATGGTGAACCCTCTGCCCCGTTTCCTTATTTCTCTCGACATCTCCGCTACTGTCTCCTCGTCATTGTCCGATAAATCTGGAAAATACAAACAAAAAAGTAGTTAAAAACACCCGACAGTTAAGTTGCGATTTCATGACAAATCCCAAGAGATACTAAATGAAGTGCTTGTACGATAATATCGTACAATCTTAAATGCTTTGTGATTAGATATGCATTAATTACACCGGCACTTTGACTATATAAGTCCTTCCTTGTTGGTATGTGTAACGTGTAAAATATTTTGAGGTCTTGTTTCACAATATCTGGATAATGGCTACCTGTGGGAAAAAAGACCTGCTGTCGCTGTCTAAATCATTTTTATAGCATTTCTTTTATCAAAGTCAAATGTTTTTATTCATCGTATAATATAAAATTTTCTGATGAACGTAAATTTTTACAAACTACTCTATCCCACAGGAAGCCTTTGTCTACACATTGTGAAACAGGCTAGATTTACTGGTAGCTCTTTCTGTATATGTATACTCTTTCTTTCTTCCACTTCTTTTACGGCGGCGGTCATTTTCATTACATAGCATACTTACACAGCCATTCGAGTCATTCGAGCAGTTTCGAAGCCACAGACAAACACACAACTAACACTTACAATATTTTTTTAAATCAAAAATTACATATCACAGCACATGCTGACCTGTAGCCTTTATGGAAAGCAAAATGTTGTGATATTGTTTGTTTTGTATTGTATTATTGTCAGTGTTTTGTTGTTATTTTGTATTTTAAGTTTCATTATCTTTACATACCAGTCAAATCCTCTAGGCAGATGTCATCACCGATGCGAGTCACATCATCATCACCACCCGCCGAACTCTGTTCATCATCAGAGTTGTCCAGATTGTCAAAATCGTCATATCCGAGGCACGTCAGCTCGTTCTTACAGTGCTCCATTTTTTCAGTCTCGCCGTACGCCTCTTGGTATTTCAGGAGGCATTTCAGAGTGCGTATTTCGTACTTCCTTTTGTTCCATTCTTTTGCCTGTGGATGGTGAAAAAATATAGATGATATTGTTTGTTGCACAAACATATTATGGGATAATGCACATAAGGGTTAATGCCATAGTGGTAGGTAATGGGGGGAGTGACTCAAGAGTCCTTTATACATCAATTTTGTTTTAGGATTTGTGAATATTCCTCAAAAACATAGTACGAAAAAGTTTCTATAGAGCTCATTTTTTTTTCGAAAATTATCTCAAGTTGTAGAATAAATGTTGTTTAGAATGACCTACTCAACTGAGTCACCCATATAAGGTGAAATTAATATCATAAGCATTTGCTGCCCAACCAACAAAAGTGAAAAAAACTTATACTTTAATTTAAAGGGCACTTATAATTAGTTACTTATAACAATACAGACATATTTAAAAAAATCTACTCACAGCATTTCTGGCGTCAAGACATGCCTTTTCCACCTGGTCGTAGGGTCGTTTGGCCAAGAACAGGGCCTCGGCAATGTTGTACAGAGTCGTGAATGCTTCTTTAGGTTCGTCTTTAATGAGTTCATATTCCTTTTCGTAGTAGTCTAGCGCTTCGCTGTAGCGGCCCATGTCTTTGTACGTTTGGTATAGGCTGGAATAAAAACGTTGAATGTTTAAGTTTATATTCATGTTTAGTATTATTTTTCGACCCTCCTAGACTTAGGTCTCTACCAAGGAGCGCCACAATACTCTTTAATCAGCTTTATTCATCCAGCCACATTCACATTCAACAGTCAGCAGAGCAAACAATGAATCTGCACAAAACCACCGTACAGGTTGTCACTGCCTCGGTCAGGATCTAAATTATACATAAGATCATCAGTCCAGCGATGTTTACCCGGTTTTAATTCGAAACATTGCCAACTACTTATTTTATTTAAGTAGTAGTAACTAAGCTTTCTCTAGAAAGATCTACGCTTAGGCTCTTAACAAAATAAAGGTCCGTCAATAGGCGCGCTAAAGGGCGTCTCACGCTTACCTGACATAGACCTCTCTAGAGAGTAGTTTACATATAATCTGACCTCGGAGTGAAGCTTCCAGTTACTACCGGTCTATATATATGAATTACCAGCGGGCTGGAGGCGTCCCGCGCTTCGCTTACCTGACATGGTGCAGACAGATGGGGCTATTTAAGGCTACTACCGGCTATCTGCTTAAATTCGACGGACCAGTGAGCTGGATGGCGTCCCACGTTACGTTCGTCTGTCTTAGAATAGAATTAGCTACAGTCCCTAGCTAAGCTAGCTATCTTCACTTAGCCTTAGAAACCGAAAAGCAACACTTACCTGACATAAATAGGGATCAACATCTTCCCTCTATCCCCACTCAGCTCCGCCTGTTCTAACATCTTGAGGTAGTGGTCGGCGGCGCCGGCGTAGTGCTTCAAGTGACACGCGCCGTCGCCCAGAGCCTCGTGTAGCCGCTTGAGTGTAGAGTGGTCTGACGGGTCGGCGGTTATTAGCTGGTCTTCTGTGTAGCACATCGCTGCCACTGTGGGTGAGATTGGGAAATTACATTATATTACATTTACATTATTCGATCACGAGTGCTGTCAACTAGCGTATTGCCACGTTAGCCCAGGATAGACACACAGAACGGTACTCACCGACTCTCAGGTTCCCCTCGATGGTCTCCCGCTCCTCCTCATCAGGGGTGTTGAGCTTCCACGCGCGCAGCAGCACCTGCCGCGCACTGTGGTAGTCCGACATTTTGACTAGGATGTCTGCCTTGGCTGATAATGTCTCGCAGGTTTTTAATACCTGGAATATTTTAATATTATGTTTTGCTCTCAAATGTGTAGGAAAAGTTCCACCTGCAAATGTCATTCTATATGCCACTGGAACTTTTTCATTGCTTGAGAGTGTACAAAATGCAGCTACCGATATCGCGCAAGACACAATAGATTTTTATATTGTGTCTGATGTCACTTTAACAAGGGGTTATGTAATTCCAGCTCAATGGGATTGTGGTCTGTCTGTCAACACTACATTTTCAGTGGTTAATTAAAAGAACCCTTTCACAAATGAACATTGCTTATCTTTTATTCATCATCATCCACTCCAGCCTTACTCTACTCATCCACTTCACTTTACACACTACAGAGTTACATTACCTTGTCCTCCAGTCTACTAGCCACCTCCAAAGCTTTATTCAAACAGCTGAGAGCTTTAGCATTATCCTTCTTCTTATTGGCATAGATCAGTGCATCAGTAATGTAGCACTGATGCAGCACATCGTACAGGTCTTGGCTGGTGCAGATCGAGATGGCCTTCTGGATGCAGTCGATGGCTTTGTCCAAGTGGCCAAGGTACTCCTGGACCACACCGATGTTGAGGAGCAAGCGTGCTCTCATGTCCATTAGCTCATGTTTGTTTATTTTGCCACTTAGTCTGGAAGAAGAAAGAATAATATGGTATTTTAAACTGTATAAACACAAGTAAGTAATGTTTTATAATGAAATATGTTTGCAATAACTGTAAGGTTGTATCTTTGCTAACCTACTCATTTTTAGGGTTCCGTAGCCAAAATGGCAAAAACGGAACCCTTATAGTTTCGTCATGTCCGTCTGTCCGTCTGTCCGTCTGTCCGTCTGTCACAGCCGATTTACTCGGAAACTATAAGTACTACAGTGATGAAATTTGATGGGAATATGTGTTGTATGAACCGCTACAAAAATATGACACTAAATAGTAAAAAAAAGAATTGGGGGTGGGGCCCCCCATACATGTAACTGAGGGATGAAATTTTTTTTTTCGATGTACATACCCGTGTGGGGTATCAATGGAAAGGTCTTTTAAAATGATATAAAGTTTTCTAAAAACATTTTTCTTAAAGTGAACGGTTTTTGAGATATCAGCTCTCAAAGTCGTAAAAAGTATGTCCCCCCCCCCTCTATTTTTATAACTACGGGGTATAAAATTCTAAAAAAAAATAGAGGTGATGCATGCTAATTAACTCTTTCAACGATTTTTGGTTTGATCAAAGTATCTCTTATAGTTTTTGAGATAGGTTGATTTAACTGTAATGACATAATAAGTTTATTATATTTGCTGCTACGGAACCCTTTGTGCGCGAGCCCGACTCGCACTTGGCCGGTTTTGTTATAGTAGTGCAGGACTTGCCATATATTTTTTTGTAGTAATTTGAATCTGCAATTGGTTTTGAGTGAAAATAAACCGTTGTCTGGCGTGCCACATGTGACTAGCTATAACTAGCTCACAAAAACAAACAACAGAATAAACGCACAACCTCATGCAATAACCAGAAGTTGTACATCCAAACTTACTTTTCACACAACACAAGGCTCTTCATAAAGGCTTTCTCGGCAGCCTTCAATGAGGCATTAGCTTCCTCCTCTTTGCCAGAGCTCTGTCCGCGGAGCAGGTAGATGCGGCCGAGTGTGGCCATCGCTCGCTGCTCCTCCACCAGGTTATTCAGTTCTTTGGACACAGCTGTGAAAATATTATGTTTATGCATTGTAGCATTGTGAGCAGGTTACAAATACTACAAGGAAACAATGGTTACAAACATGTATAACTTGTAGTTACTTTTTCCTAAATTCTTCTTCGTCAGCAGTACAATGGTGAAATTTTGGCCCAGTCAGATTAGCATCAGTTGATAACTGCCAAAGGTGCAACAAATTGAAATTGAAATGTTGTTTATTCAATTTTACAATTGTTTGATAGTCATAATAATACTCTACCACCATTTTACATCTGAGGAAGCTCTTTCGTGCATTCCATTTACAAACACTACATTGGTTATCATAAACAACAATGTTCCACATACCTAAATGCCGCTCCTCATACTTGAGCGCCTTGTCGAACTCGGCCATCAGCATGTACATCTCGCCGATCATGCGGCAGCAGGTGCCCCACTCGAGCCGCAGACCCAGCTCCTTGCAGATAGCCGCCTCGGACTTATACTCGTCCAGAGCATCACTGTAGCGGTGGTTCTTGTAGTAAAACGTCGCGAGGTCGTTGTGCGCCTCGGCTAAGACACGCCTGTTGCTCCCGTTTAAGGCTTTCTTCTTACGTTTAATAAGTTCTGAAAAGGGATACAGTTTTTCGTAAATAATTTGTAGGTTAAGTTTTAAAGTTTATTACGTGTGGAATACTCACTTTCTTCTTCCATTGTTGCCGAATGTATGTCACATTGTTTTCATTGAGTTGGCACGAATGTTGTGGATGATTTTATTTACTAAAGAGTTATTTTATTTATCGAAAACTTCAGTTTTATTGAAACAACAACACAAAACACATCAAATTGTCAAATCAAATGTCAATTTCATTCAAATGTCAAACAAAAACAAGCTCAAATCGGCGGCCAGCTGGCTGGCGCCATTGTTGCCAGGTTCAAAAATTATGATTATGGAGTATTTACATGCTAGAACAATCGCAACGGCATGTCCATCATCTCACCACGCTAAGATAAAAGTATTTTTTGCCTGAAATTTTGATAAGAGCCCTGTATTCTTCGCATGCGACACATGTACCAATAACATAATACTTATTAACGATTATACCTACCATCCGAACAGTCACTCGGTCGGCCCGAACGAACTGTTATCGTGTAGACCAGACTTATTGTATCGTATGAACTTTACTAGCGCCATCTATCATGTTGTTCTTTTTTTGAGCTTTCAGAAAATCTTCATCCCACCAACCCACCCGAGGCCGCGTTGTTTAACCATAAACCAGCCAATCCACTGAATTCTTCAACCAACTTCTTCATATGACTGTGATGAATGCATGATGAGGAGATAATGACCTAAACCAGCCTACCCTACCTACCATACCGACCTCTACCAACGTTAGTTAGTGTTATAACTAACATCCCCTAAACTTTAATTTTATTGTACAGGGATGCTAAAAAGTTTACAAAGTTGAAAGGGCCCCCCCCCTTTCAGGAGGACACGACAACTTTTGGATTTATTGAGATAAAAAAATCTTGAAATAATTATAATTCATAGAGCAATGCGGACTTAGGTCATACCTAAGATTCAAACTGAATGGTAGAAGCACTGAGGGAAAAAAACACTACGTAGGTACCTACAACACATTCATTTTTATGCTCATGAAAAATCCTTTAACACAAACAAATATATCCTTCTGATCCTTCACATGACAACCTAATATCACGTGTGATTTTCCCGCCACGCTGAGCATTTCGCTTCGCGGCAAATCGGTCGATGAACCGGTAAATCTGGGCCACGAAATGCATCGCTCTCTTCATATTTTTGGCACACTCAGGATATACTTATCAGAAGTTTAGTATAGAGGTGGACCAGGGTTTGACGCCGTGGTGGGACTTGACAGGTTCTCAGTCGCTTAATGCTCAGGGGGAGGCGGACTCACACCTACAGTTACAGTGAGTTACAGTACTTAGAGGTATACTTCTTCGACCATATATAATCAAAGTTATACTTATAAAGTATTTTATAAGCAACAGACGATACGTCACTCGTTCACCCTCCAAAGACTTTAATATATGGCATTGGCGCATGACACCCACTCCAAAAACTTAGTTTACGACGTCCGACGACCTTAGGCGGGTAGCCGGTACTGGCTGGATGGGAAAGGTCGAGGACCAAGTGTTGAGGCGCTCCTTGGGAGAGTCCTAAGGCCTAAGCTATATCCAGCTGTAGATGAATATTGGCTGATGATGATGATACCAAAACTTCCAACTATACCTACTTACCTATAGACACATTTTACTTATACCTACTTACTAAAGTACTAAAATTAGTTAAGTTAAGTACTTAATTATCTACTTAGATATACTTAACCATTTAGAGTACCTATTCAGACCCAAACTTAAAGATATTTAATAGTTATAGTTAGTAAAAATAACACAATATTCCTAAAAAAACCATGACGAAAAAAACAAACAAACCCATTCCGCTGACCCATTTGCAGAAGCAAGCTGAAAATACCCTGAAATTGACACGAAACACGGCAAAGCTTTCCCCCTATCACGGTGTTGCCATCTCACAGCTCCCGAAATACCTGAAATATCAGGATCATTGGCCGGTGCTGTGTGAATGGTTTCTATTCTAGTAACGCATGCATAATGCAGGTATTCTCCGCCAATCGGACGCGGACTTTGTAAGTGAAAATCGTTATCCGACGCCAAATCTGGAGCGGTATTTTTGTTGTTTTTGTTCAGCAGTATACCTAGCTGCGATTATTTATACTTTTAGATTAACTTATTCTGTAACAGGTGTGCAATATTGGAAATAGTAGGTAACTGACTTAGCTGAGAAATTTCGTAGCTTGCCGTATAATATGGTATGTGGTCTAAAAGTAGTCAGAAGTCAGAAGCTGTTCTCATCTAGGCTCTATCTCACCTACTGAACATTTGGATAAGTACTTACCTCTGAACTCTGCAGTCATACCGGCGAAGATTTAGGAAGTCCATGGTGATCGATATGACTATATTTTCTGACCATATTAAACCTATGTACCTTAAACACAAGTATATTTGCATACAAAGGCGGGATTATTGCCAAAAAAGACCTTTCTACCAGCCAATTTGATTGGTGGAGAACTATTGTTAGGTATTCTGGTGAATTCATGTTTACCCACAAAAGCTCTATATATGTCGCAGACATCTGGTTTAATCTCCTGTTTGATTGAACCACTAGCCCGTTCATTGGATGGCGCTATTCAGTTGTAGGTATGACTAAAGGACAACTCGTCAAGTCGTTGATTGTAACGTTTGACGTCTTGACTGAACGTCATTCAGCGAAGTCGTTGAATGGGATATAGTATAGAAACTTTGTAATGTCTGGTTAGGGTGAACATGACCAGACAAGAGTCAACAAAAATACTATGTTACAAAGCTCTTATCTCACAAATTAACTAAACAATAACAATAAACGTACCTTCATATTGTTGTTCATAATTATCCAGTTTCGCCACAATTTTTTCTTTGAAACTATCCGCGCGCGGCGTAATAATAGGTAAATCCATGTTGTCACACTATTTTAACACAAATAACGCACTTTAAAGCTAATTTATTTGCAAAAAATTAACAATATAGGTGTTTTTTGTGTCAGCTGTTAGCTGTTAGACGCCATATTTGTTTTGTTCACCACCTGACTGATTTTAAGTCAGCTAACTAGTTGGACGTTTTGTGACGCTTGTGAAATCAACGTTCGGCCTAGTCATACAACTAAAAAGCGTCATCCAATGAACGGGCTAGCGGTTCAATCAAACAGGAGATTAAACCAGATGCCTGCGACATATATAAACTTCACCGCAACGCTCTCTAAGCGAAGACTCGCTGCACTAAACTTTATAATCTGCCTCGCTCGAGAAGATTTTGACTACTTACTTACCTACGTCGTGTGTTAATGCTTCTTCTTCTCATAGATAAATAAGTACTTATGAGTAGTTACATACTTTTAAAAATTACTAATAAGTCGACTACTAAACGACTACTAGTCGACTTATAAAATTTCCAACAGACTCCATACAGTGATCATAAATTATACTTAAATGATAATAGTTTTAAGAGCTGCTAGACCTGCTAAAGTTTTGCACTAACTACATTCTTTATTTAAATATTCTGTAAGTATTTAAATGTTGGTGTTCATCATTAACTAACCAAACATAATAATAAGTAGGTACTTACTTTTACCCAGAAACACGCGTAAATATTTATAGTTAGTAACTTTACCGAAATATCAACGAGGACATTGGTCTTCCAGCTACAATAGTGAGTCTAATTGAATGTGTGGACAAAATGAATAGAACCTATAATCAGCGTAAAGGGTGAATGAAACCAGAACTAGGCCTATTCGTCTGTCTGTAGGTACTCCTCTGCAGGTCAATAACACTGCTTTGTCACAGAGCTTTAACCCCCAATGTCCGAAAAGCTACTTTTACCACGTTTGAGTGTGACTTTGTTTTTATAAGTCGTGACTTATAGAAAAGTGTGTCATAGGTACTTACTTACTTGCATACTATTTATATTAGGTAGGTACATAGCAGGGATGGGCCGAAATTCGGTAGACATTCGGTTTAACCGAACTTTGGCAGGTTTAACCGAACTTCGGTATTCGGCCGAAGTTCGGTGTAAAATGCCGAACATTCGGCACACCTATTTCTATAATTTTGTATGAAATAAGTACAATGTGGAATTTGGTCAGAGACGTTTTTGTTGTCTGGTACCGAGTCTACCTGTAAAGATTCGCACATGTCAGTTTTGCTTCAGTGCCGGCACAGGTCCGGCGCAGTTCAGTGTCAGTGTTTCAGAGTTGCTTCAATGATATTCACACATGTCAGTGGAGCTTCAATGATAATTTTACGACCCTTCAGTGAAAACGGTTACGTCACCAACTAATTTTAATTTGTTTAAATAGAATTTCAATCCATTTGTTTATTTTTTTAAATACAAGTAGCTTTGCATGCAATCATAAAAAAAAAATGTTTTTAATTAAATTTCAAATAATTTGTATTCATATTTCTAATCAATGTATACTTTGCGTGCGATAAACCATATAAAATACCACATTTTTACGAACCAATTCCATCAAACCATCATCCTCCATTTATGGATGGCGGATAGACATGTATGAAAGAATATTTATCAGAACTGCGCCGCACCAGTGCGGGCCCTGAATCGACTAAAAAACTACTGTTTCATAGCAAAGTTAAATACGTCATTAACAAACTTAAATTTATAGAACAACTGTATTCGTATTTTCGGGGTTTCATTGATAATTTATGAACCTGTTCAGTATTTATCGGCTACATTTCCTTGCCTTCGGGAGCTTTACTGCGGAAATTCCACCCTGTATAATAGAACTACAAAGGCAACAAATTGAACCGAATGTTCGGCCGAACTTCGGCCGAACTTTTAATTTTAACCGAATGTTCGGCCGAAGCCGAACTTCGGTTCAATCCACATTCGGCCCATCACTAGTACATAGTCGAGTAATTTTGTAGCTTTTGGAGGAGCTTTACTATCATTATCTTCACAATCATGAGCTTCCTAGTCTTCCTACAGAGATGGTATGATAATTACTTACTTACTTATCCTCGCTTATGACAAGAGCAGTTGGATTTCATGGCCATCACGTCACGTCCTCAGTGTACTCAACTCCCCACTGCTTAGGCTCGGGTCTCCTTTTAGATCCACTACGCTGGCCTAGTGTGGGTTGAGAGTACCTAGTTGAGACCACAGAGACATGCTTGTATCGTAAGAATTATAGGTAGCATTCATTTGACCAGTAAAAAATTGAGTTACAATAACGAAGTTACCCTATGCCTCGATTTGCATAGTGCAGCCACCGGCGATGGCTGTAACTAGGTATATTTCCATTAACATTTCCAACGCTATGCAAATTCTCTGCCGCCATCCAATTTTAACAAATAATTGATGCCACACGGACAATTTCGATGGCTGCGAATTCTTTGTTATCGTGTGTTCAGGGCTTCAGGGATTTTATTTTATTTGTAAGTACTTACCTAAGTATAATCTAATCAACTTTAGATTGGTGGTGTATTTTCATTAACAACTTAAATAGGCAGTCAAGAATTAGAAACACATTGTGGTCGTACAAACACCAACATTTCTGTTGAAAGCACTTTCACATTAAACAAGTAACAATATCTGTTGGAAATCTGTTTACAAAGTGATAGTCCAGTGATCGATGTCTTTCAATCAGATGAGATGATAGATATTAGAAAGTGCTTACAGCGTTAGCTCATGTGATAGTCCGCTCTAATTGTAGTCCAGGAGGGCCTGTACTTTATAAACTGTCCACCATTCTCGATTATGTAGGTACTTAGGTACTTCTTCTAACCATACAGGAAAAAACCTATATATTATCTTCATTATTTATTGAACAAAAAATACTCAATAATATCATAGTGTCCCTACTCCTTCCCATAGTTATACACGGAATGAAAGCTAGGTGAACGATACTACTATAAGTACAAGTAAGTCGCCACCTTTAGTGCCAATTTCACCATTCTCGGTTATCTAACCAACAGGGACTGATTTATAAATTAAACGTCATCTCCATATAAAATTCATGACAGATGTGTCAAAAGTTAACCATTACTCCCTGGTTATGCTCTAACATAGAATGGTGAAATTGGCATTGAATCTAACTACCTTCATAGATACAGGAAACCAGCTCCCGAGCTATAGCCTGAGTCAGCACATTCGGGACTTCGAGAGTGTCCCAGTGATCGCGTCATATAGGTATGATATAAGATATGAAGGTATTGCAAAGTCAGTGGGATTAGACTATACTTATTACTTATCTTAATCCAGTTTGTCAGCGTTCTATACCACCAAATTTCATAAAAAATCCGTTTATTCCGTCCTATTTTTTCGTGAAATTATAAAAAAAACATAATTTTGGTCGTGGATGATGATGTTAGGTTAAAGGCCAAACTGTCTTTCTGCCACTTAGGTACATAATTTTAATCTGGAACCTAAGCTCTGTCCGTGAACTCCTACTAAACCCTTAGCCCATACTAGGTCACGACTTCAAGAGCATAAGTTGACGAGGCAGTTTAAATGGGTCAATCACGGGTGAAATCCAGGTTACATAGAGGTATTTAGGATCAAATCCACAGACATTACAGTGTTGACTCCTCAGATAAAAGGTTGCCGACACTAGTCCCGGCTCTCAAAATCTGCAAGCTGAAGTGGCAATGGGCCGGTCGTAACTGTCTACAAACCGATAATCGTTAGGTTCAGAGGTTCAGGAGTTGACCGCATACAAAACGATCAGTCAAAATGTAGCGTGGGAGGCCCTCCACTTCCAGGCTACACCCATTCGGTTAACAGGTTAGACGACGAAGACCGAGGACTAGGAAAGGACTCCTATGTCCATTCTACAAATGACATAATGTAACTTACGTTGGTATTAAGAAATTATGATAAATCTATAATATGTTTGTCTGTAATATGTAGTTATACATAGGTCCATAACTAATAATCAAAATCATAACAGCGAGGCAGTTGGTATAAATAACCTCCTGACACCTGGCGTGCTATGAGTAGGACATTGAAAAAAAATATAATATATAGTTTAAAAATACCTATATTAAAAGTTTTATATAGTATCCCTGTTATTCCTTTAAAGTTTTATAAAGTACCTATCCCTTAAACAATTTGTTCTTTGACAAAGTGACAAAACAGTTCAGAAGTATTTTTTTTAATTTTTAAAAAAATTTAATAACAGTGAATACATTTATACCTCTCGGGGTCAGGAGGTTAAAGTGTTAATTCCAAGTAAAATATCGATTTCATTCGAAAGTAACAAACATTACATTACATGCGTCAGAAAGCGGCATTGTTTGATCTCGCTGGAGGCATTCAGTTTCACACTTACGTTAGTTTTCTGGAGCAAAACAATCACTCAACTGGGCTGGGTACACTTCGGTAGCTCATAGAATACGATCCGAAAGCCAAGCCAAACTTTCAAATCTAAGTTTAAGCAAAATTCTGCAAAATATCTAACAAAATGAGTTTTTCTACTGTTCCATCCTGTTGCGGTGTGGTGCAAAATCCAGCATATATTTTAGGAAATCTATATTTTTCCATTATTAGTTCTGTTCAAGAAAGTACTTACTTATGTACTACCTGTAATGTATTTTTTCTTACTTGTCGTGGATTTTGAGCAATCTTGGAGTGTATTTTTATTAAAATTAAGTAAGTTAAAAACTAAGTTATAAAATAAAACATAATGACAAATGAAATACTTACAAGCAAAAATGATTGATTTCGTAATTAAACCATTTATTTTGGACGTAGTTTATTTGCTTAATAGTATTTTAATTAAAAAGACACACTAAGATTGTTTACCTTTTTCGCCAAATAAGAATATACAATTTATCTACTCTACTTATTTATATAATTTGTAATATCAACCATAAGGTACCTACCTAGCATCAATAACTTAAAGCATAGAGAATCTTCTAAACGAGGTAGTTATCGGCTCGCATTTGCCAAAAGCAGTTTCCATCCAATCCGAATTCTATTCTATGAGTTCTCAAAGTGTACTAAACTATGATTAGAAAAGTTTTACGCGATTTATACACGTGTGGTGTGATGATGATGTGAGTTCAGTATTCTAGGAATCTAGACTACCTACCTAGGATAGTTATTGAACACGAACTATTGATAGTGCTTTTGTTTATAAATGAACAAATATATATACCTAGGTTAGTACCGACCGTTGTTTTGTCCTATTATGATAAAACTTAGGTATGTCGAGCTATTGGAAGAAGGGATTGAACTAATGAATTAATTATTGTAGTCATATAAAAATGTGGTTTAGTTATCATAATTTTCAATGAAATTCTTACCGTTCTATAAGAATACAAATGTACCTAGGTAGATTCACGAATAGCAATGGTTCATCAGCAACAGCTATGTCAGATATTGTTAAGAAGTTATGATCCCTGATCTTTCCTAAAACTTATACATATAAGTTCTTAAGTACTGAAAACTTTAAGAAGTAGGTATAGTAGTTATTTACTGGAAGTTATGTTGTCGCAATTTATTCGAGTATAACAATAAAAATCCATTGTGTTATAAATTATAATGTAAGCACTAAAACCACAAGTTTAACCCTGTAACCTAGCCATAGCTTCATTGCACAGGCACGGCCGTGTAGGCAGGTGTATGCCCTGCAGCCATCACTAGGTCAAGAGCTGTAGAGACCTAGCTTTCAACCACTTAGGTCTTACGCGCCGTGCCTAGGTCTGGCTGGAGACAAAGAGCTAAGCTGTAGGTATACAAAGGTAGGCTTTTTTCACCTAGATTAGCTGCAAGATGCGTTGCTAAAATATTAATCAAACTTCATAAGTAGTGTTATCATTATCTTTTAAAATAAGTAAGTATAACTACAATAAGTCAATAACCTACTAATATAATAAATGTGAAAAGTTTCAAAGTAAGTTGTTGGATGGATGTTTGCTATTCTAGATCCTTTTTATGAAAATTGGCAATAGTAAGTTTCTAACTCCCTGGTTTTATACTTTCATAGACTACATGTTATCCCGTAATTCCCACGGGAATGCGTACATTAAGCGAAGCTCGCGGGAAAAGCTAACAAAACATAAGAGTCGTAACAAATACTGGCATCATAAAGTTGGCCTAAGCACAGAATAATAACTAGCACAAGTACCTAAAGTAAGTGTAGTTAGGTGAGTAGATGTAAGTACCTTAAAGTAGTAAAGTTTTTACTACCTAAAATTATAACGCAGCCTACGTCCAAGAGCGGACGTATGATCCATTGTTCGTGTCCATTCGTCTTTGTCCGTCAGATATTACCATTTGTGTAAAACCTATACATGCACTTCTTTGCATGCTAAATTATGTACTTACGCCTGTTCTATTCTATGCAGGGAAATAGAAATCTCTACCACCAGCATTTGAAGTATCATCTGAGGATAGTAATAGTGACCATTTTGCAATGAATTCTAACACTCGACTCTAAATGCGAGTGGTCGAGAATTGGCTAAGTGGATGGTAGATGGTAGCTAGACTTTAGATGTGCAGGTTTCCTCACGGTCAAGTTATCTATGAACCATCTATATTTTTTTAGTTTCCATTTTAAACTTTAACTAATGTGGTATTTTAAGCCTGTTGCTGAGCCAGCAGAGTGGAAATCGTATTGATTTTTGCTATAAATTTGCATCCCGCCGTCTACGCTGCATGGAGACTGTGTCCAAACAGCGAGCTGTAACTTGTCTTCATCATCATCATCAGCCAATGATCGTCCATAGGCCTCCCATGGGCGCTACAAAACGGGTTCCGCTCATCTCGCATAATCTTTATTGAGCAAAACTCATTTCGCATAACTCGTATGGTCTAAACTTTTTTGGCCGAACCATCACTTTGCCAAGACTTATGTGGCATAAGGCTCGTTTCGTCTAAAACTCTTTAGGCACAATCTTTAAACACCTAAGTTTCGTTTGCTCAAATTTATGTTCGTCTTTACCTATGTATAATCTTGTTTCTCCTAATGTTATCTTAATAAATAATATATTAAGTATGTAGTAAATGTACAAATTGTGGTATTTTTCTCCTACATCCCGAAAATCACGATGTTGTTTGATCAAAAAATCGAAAGTTAACGACCAATATAATTATTACAAACCCCATGAGATTGAAACCTAAAAATAGGTGCGACGACGAGCAAAGCGAGGAGGAGCGTGTTAGGTGCACATGTTCATCAAAACCAAAGCGGAGCGCAGCGAAGCGGAGCGGAGCGTTTTCCAAACAGCGGAAACAATACATGGCACCAGTTTGCGCTATGTAGGGAGACGCTCCGTCAAAGTTAAAGCCAAACGAATATTATTACTTTGTATAAACCTATGCCATAGCATTATTAGGCTATTCAAGATTTGGCCATACCATTATTAGGCTAAACAATGTTATGCGAAATAACTTTTTACTAAACGAGATTTATGCCATACGATTTTCGGCGTAACGAGACTTTGACCAAACGTTACTATGCAATACGAGATTAGGCAAATAAATCTTATGCCAAAAAAGGTAGAACCCTACAAAACTCTATCCTCAGCTCACTCATCTTCAACCTCTATAGTTCATACCAATAACCCCTTACGGATAAAAGGGTGTTATAAGTTTAACGAGTCTGTGTATCTGTACTTATATCAGTCTGTTGTAGCGTACTTATCTCTCAAACGGCTGAATCGATTTTCGTTTTGTTTTTTAGGGTGATAGGTAATGTTACCCCGGATACTCGGTTACCATGTTTCATAAAAATCGGTTCAGCGTCAGCCGTTTGAAGATTTTCAGCTCTTCGAGGTAGAATAATTAACTAAATAATTACTTACTTAACTATTATTATTAAATATCTACATATAAGGATCCAAATAATTGAAATTCTCCTTCCGTACCCTACGTCTTGTCAGTTCGCCGATATTCATTATTCATGAGACCTTGGGTTGCTTTGGCTGTTTCATGGTCTACTTTAGATGCGAGACTATGTAAATATGTAAATAGATTTGGAAAATATTATAAGGTAGGTAATCATTATTATTAGATAAGCAAACAAATTACTAAGCTAACGAAAATACGTAGAAAAGTAATTAGACGCTAGATTCTTGAGAAATTGACTACGCTATAATTATTATATTAGAAACCAACCTCTATTACGTTACTTACATAAGAAATACTTACCGAAAGGTGGACGCTTACCTTAAGGCTCACACATCCATACATCCATCGCTAATCCACTACATCTACTGTGAAGCTGTGTCACTTGACATGCCGTCTAGAACTAGCTGACGACTAGCTAATACTGTGTCTAGGTCTCCAGTTAATTGAGTAATTACTGGGAGATTGGTCATTAAATCTCGAAGTCAGCGGAAGATATCGATCACTCGGTGTTGATATTTCATTAAGAAGCCTGCTGCAGTGGCGCTACTTGAGATATAACCGGAGGGTTACTGGAAAGTCTTTATTAAAAATTCTGTTCGATTTTGTTTATCAAGGCCTCTTTCCAACAACTTCCTATTTTTTTTGAAGGACAATAATATATATATAACCTAACCAACGTTATGAATCCACATAAGTATTCAACACTAAGTCGCATAACTTTTGAACTAGTTAAGCCAATTTTGATAAAATTTGCTATGTTTTCCAAAAAATATAAGTACTAAGTAATAATAATTAGGTCAGCCGTTTGGGAGCTACGCTACCACAGACAGATTCACATTGATACCCAGACACGTTAAACTTAAGTATAACACCACTCTTTTTGTCGGGGGTTATACAATTACGTCAGTATGTGGTAAAGTTTTTTAGTCAGCTTTCGTCCAGTGACCCATCTTGCCCAGGCCGGGTCAACGGTTGCTTAACCTTGTGATCTCCACTGAACTACACAGCCCACTCTGCCACAGACTTCGCACTCCAGTTATTCCACCGAATGGAATCAATTCATTATGTTGTCAAAAGTTATTAGTTCAAATAGAAAAGTCATTGAGTATCGGCATAGGGCATGTAGGGTATTCAACTTAGGTAAGTATATTAGGTACAATAGTAAAATAAATGTTTTAGCTGTAAGTTTTCTTAAATAAATAAATACAGACAGAGATGTATAACTTAATTTGTTATTGCATAGGCATAGGCCTCTCGCAAGGAACGCTAAATCACTGTGTCCTCGGGCTTCCTCAGCCAGCCCTTTACCAGCAGCCTCTCTAAGGTCGTCAGCCCAGCTGGCTGGAGGGTTTACTTGAGTTTTCTTATGAATCTCTCATTCATTTCTGATGTGATCCTTCATACGTAGAGCATAGCTGCCTCCATTGCCCGCTGAGCGCTGTAAATCGGTGGACCAGTCCAGTTAATCGTCAGTGGTACAGATTCTGAAGGCATAATTCTAAAATTAGCGCTGTTAGTTAAATTTAAGGATTTTAGCTGATTTAAAAAAATTAAGAAGTGTCGCCTTCTGAATCGCTACCAGTGTCCAAGTTTCTGAACCGTATGGTCATCACTGGCAGGATGAACAGAGTGAGACTGCTTTGTTATCTGACTTTTATGAAGGTTGGTGACTATAACTAGTTTCAGTAACTTATGAAACAGCACGCAATAGCAGGTAAGTACAACTTTTCCATTGCTCGCGAGTGTATATGTAAGTGTTCTGATAACTTAAACTTAAATAAGTACTTACTTACATAGTACCTACGTATACTTAAATAATAATAATAATAATAAAGTGGCAGGGCAGCATGTGGCGAGCTGTTGGGCATTAGCGACCCCACCCACCCGATGCCGGGGAGAACCCTTGTTCCTCATCTCTGGCTTGCCTTTATTGGTTGTCCAGAGTAAACACTGACGAGGAACAGGATCTCCCACCTCTTGCTTGCCTTCATTGGCTGGCTTGAGTGGTGTACAGCTAGAGCAGTAATGCTCGAGGAAGGATGTATTAACCAGTAAGGTGCTTGTAGGGATCTTGACCGATAACGCGATTGTCCTGAGAGCCGTGGAATACTTCTCCATCCTTAGCAACTCATGCCTTGTTGCCCCCTTGTTGCTACGTCACTGTTATGTGCTAGCGACTATTTTGGGGGGCCCATTTACTGTGTGTGCGAGTCACCCCCTGCCTTTTTATCCGTGTGTGAAACATATAGGTCCAGGCAGGGGCCCATAGTCCTTCCATAGTCTCAGTTACCCAGTCCATTTAGCACCCCACTCCATAACCCTGTATTACTTTTCTCCATATCCTGCAATAGTCCTGCACTAACCGGGGATTTTCCTTGGGTTTACTCTATAGTTTACACAGGGAAAATTGTCGGTTGGTGTCACATTTCATATAGATTAATGTTGTCAAACGGGCCTCTACATGTTGGCTTCGGCCCCATGCACGCCTTCCAAATGCCCGGGACCCCATGGTCCCGTGATGGTAAACATAACAATAATTTATTTATTTTTCAACCAACATGGATCTAAGTGTTAGTAATACATGTACTTACAAAAACAATCACACGACTTAGACATCTATTGTTAGTATAAAAAAAACTTGTACTTAACTACATTAATATTCCTGTGTATTCTTGGATTTTATTTGAATGCTGGTGATGACATCTCATTCCGTCGTTTTCTTATCACTCCGTTCCTATCTAAGTTTTGTTATCCATTATTATGTTTCTCTTCCACTTAATTAAGTTTTATCTCTTTAGCACCGAGTACTGACCTCATTTCTTGTTCCTTATTAGATAACAGCATTATTCTTGTGGAAAGGATTTTTACATAAGCACTAAGGACGTAAAGTACCTAAGTATAACTATTCTGATATTTTTCTTACGCTTATCATCTGTTTCGGCATCGGCAAAGTATGAAAAGTCATTAGCGCTTATAAGTTTCCAGCTTTCTTTCTGTATACGGCCTTATACTTTAAGAATGCGGTAGGAATAAGGTAGAGTATACTTTCGTTGTTACAAAAAAATAAAAACCTCGTTTTGTTGTTCTAATTAAATTTTGATGATCCAATGACCCAAGCTCGGCGCACCCACGGCTGATTCATAACTATATCATGCGAAGAATGTAATGGTGCAGAAAATGAAAGTTCTCATCCAATGCACGGGGCACGGGTGATGACCATATGAGTCATCCTCACCTCACATGAACATAAACAAATGTCCACCACCCACCACACACAACGTGAAAAAGCTTTGTCAATATTTACTTGCCAACACCGCCAAGATTTTTCAAAACAAACTTTTCAGAAACCAGTCGAAATGGATGCAAAAAAATGCCATTATTAGGTAAAAATAAGTGATAATGTCGGCAAAAGTCACAGAAATCATTGAGATAGAAGAGAATGCCGCTCGTTTTAGTTCGGGGCAAAGTCGTCGTTATTTTAGGAGTCTCTGTGTCGGTCCCAGCAGGGTGGGTCTACACTGGGTCCTTCGCCACAGGGGGCCCTGTTTGTATTGCGATGCTCTCTAGACGGCATCTTTATTGACAGCTACTTGAAACATCTGCATCTAGGCATCTAAACTCGCTAGCAATGAAAACGTTCCAGTGACAATGACAATAGCACCAAATTACTCCTAATAAAAAAAGCTATAATATTGAGAGCTCTGATTGGCGGTGGCGGTGGATAAGTAAAGCCAGACAATATCTATAACCAAAGTTGTTTCAGGAGGTTTTGTTTTTAAAAAAACTGTATTTTATAATGTAAGTAATATAAGTAAATGTTCATAATAATAATTTAAGTAACTTTTAAATATAATCCAACCCTCCCTACCTTCATTCCTTTTTTAAATAGACTCCAAAGTTAAACTCAGAAACGTGCTGCACGCAGTCCAAAACAAAACTAGGGAATCGGCTGACAAACTGAATTTATTGCTCGAAACGGCCCAGTAAGATACTCTGACATTTTAACTGCACCCGAGTCAATTTCATGAATGATTTAAGTCGCGTTTTGTTTACAATTGGATCACCCAGTTTACAATAACGGTGGTATTTTTAGTTGCTCAGCAATTTCCCAGTTGAGTGGGTAAGTTGTTCTCTTGCCTTGTGAGTCGTTGTTGTGTGTTCGTCGTCTGTTGCTGCAACGGTACGCGTAACTGCACTTGTAACAACACTGGTGTACTTGCAACATTATACCTCTAGAGTCTAGAGTACCATATTGTTAGTAAAATCTATGGAATATCAGATATCATAGAGATTCTCTCTATATAAATCTTCTTCTCTATTAGAGAAGAAGATTTAGATATGTATCCTAGATCGTGATGCCTCCTTTCGTGGGATCTAAGTCCAGCATTTCCAGCAATCAATAAAATATTGACCGATGATGATGATAATACACGTCATAATATTATGAGGTATAGTCGTATAACTTAATATCTTTCCAGTCGAGACAAGAACAGGACAAGAACTAAGAATACGGATGCCAGTGACGAATCCAGTTGGTGCAGCCACAACCGTGAAACTACGAATGTGAATGGTAATGTTAATGTTGCTAATGATGACGCAGAATACGTCGAACACGATACAGAAAACGTTAAAACACCATTATAATATGAAATTAAACGTCTTGTATCCAAAATAACACGATCCGAGTATACAGAGGCAGTTAAAATAATGGGTGAGTTGTGTGAGTACATTAATGACCTGAAAAACAGAAATAATTCCTCCAGTCCCTGAGGCAATGCAATAGGGGGAAGGTGACAGATATAAGAATAATGAAAGAGCTATTTATAGAAACTCGTTTTGCAGGGATAGATAATATAGGTCGCACTAAGCGTACTTTAACTTTAGAATGAAAAACTCACGTAAAGATAGGTAGATTGGTATTTGTCGATGATATTTCCTGTAGCTCGAGTAGATATTTCTCAAAAAATAAAACTAAGAATTTCTCTTCGTTTGTTTATTTTGGCTTAGAAGAGACTTCGGGAAATAACATTAAACATTAATAGAATTTCAGAAGATTATAGGTACATCATAGGTATTCGGGAGCTGGAACAAAAAAACAGCTGCCTATGGATACAAATATTGGATATTGAATATAATAATAATATAGTAAGTACTTATAGGATAATGATTGAATATAGATAGTAGGTAGGTAGTAATTTTGATCATGAACAATAGGGATCCTTATACAATTAGGTAATCATTTTATTAATCTCATGGGTCCTTTACCTCGTAAGTAGGTACGTAGTAGGTAAGAGCCCTTATGTCGATGAAACCTTAAAATATTGCACTGGAGCTTGACACGGGCCTACCTACTGAAAAGGGACAAATTTAATATTCTATTCTGAACACCTATTTATGTTTAGAAAAAAATAACTGGACCAAAATAATACTAGGTACAGTAGGTAGGTAGTAGGTACATCGATCTCGCACGAAAACGGAACCTCATTTACCTCACAGAATGTTATACGTTCGTTATCATATCAGCGTCAATGGAACAAGGATGGTTCGACGCCCCTCGGAGCGACGCGCCCCCGCCCGCGCCCCGCGGCACCCCGCGTGCCCCCGCGCCCCGCGCCGCTCTCCTCTGCAGTCAGTTGCCCCCCGACTGCCGAGCGGTACGCACGTCGAACGGAAACAAAAGCTTACCGCAACCCGAGCTTTTACACAAATTATCATGAAGTGCCATCTGTTTCTCAAAGTTACATCCTCATTTTGAACTAGTGCAAGTGAAACAGTGTTTTTTTCGATAATTAGTCTGATTCATCTCGAATCTGCCAACGGTGGTTATTGTTGACGGGCCAGTTGTGTCAGTTCCGTTTACTTTATCTCGGTAGGCGATGTTTATGCCCATCTGTGGGATGTTACCGAGGGATTAGAACCTTTGTCGGTTTACAGGTACGTTATTCTGATACTTTTATTTGTTTGCCTGCTTTGTAGTTTAGTGTGTGGCTCTTTTAAGAAATGTCATTGCAAAAATGAGTATTCTTCTAACCTTAAAAGCTTGATTAACTTGATTCATGCATGCTTGCTTGCTAACAATACTAATGACCTCTTATTCTCAATCTATGCTCCTACAGTTTACACTGAAGGGTATTTTAATTAATAGCCATAGAAGAGGCAAGAGGGTCGTCGATGACATAAATATTTAATTAGCCCATGATGCCGGACAAGGAGAGGAATAGGATGAAGCGAGAGAGGAAGTAGCAAACAACTGAACTCGGCGAGGGGTTGCAACCGGCCGCTCTAGGGGAGAGATCCGTGGGACTGCCACACCGGAGTTATTCCCGAAATAGACATGGCTGCTTTAATTTTAATCACTTACCTACAAATATCTCGCAATATTGTTGTGCTAGGCAGTGTTTAACATTCCAATGTTCTTAAACGTTATCTCTGTCTAAAGTTTATAATTTCTGTACAAATATTTTCTTTTGACTCATTGTTATTTGTTATACAAACCAATATTGAAATTTAATAATATGATGTGCCCAATACTGGTACCCAATGTAACTTTATGTAAACTAGCACAAAGCCTTAAATGATTGGCCCTCAACTACAGTTTAGCAGCTAAGATAAGACGGCTATCAAGCGTGTCTCAACTTGCATTGAATTGTTTAGACATGGCCGCCTTTATTTGTCCAGGGAGGGAGACCCTGAATAAATACACCATGAGATTAGTTTGTAACCACTTCCAGTTGGTAGGCCCAATTTGTCTCCACAGGTTTCAGTATGAATTAAAACATATTTAAATCCAGATTAACTACTTTATATGGAGAAACGGATGGTGTAATATTATAATGCCTATACAATTACGGTATATTGCTGTTTAGAGAATTGCAATTTCATGTAAAAAGTAAAAGCGGTTTGTTATTTTTATAATCGCTGGACGATAAGAGATTTTGAATACTGATACTATCGTAAACAATCTCTTCCATTAAATGTTTGATTTGATGAGTAACGCTGTTTGTATTATCTTAATATTTATTACTATCTATCAGTTTGATAACGTATCATTAACAACATATAATAATTATTGCAGAATGAAATATTTGAATAGGTACTTTTGAAAATTACAAGTTGACTTTATGTTGTTGCGTGCGTTTTAACTTACTGTATAACATATACCTTACTTGGGTACTAACCTCTTATTAATTTTTACTATAAGATCAATTGCTTTTTAACTGAAAAAAACTTATACCTAATTGTAATTTTTATCGTTTTTGTAAATGCCAGACATGCGTAAACTTTGTGAATAAAACCATTTTATTTTTTGATAACATACTCGATTTGATTCGGTACGGTGTGAAGAACTGATTGGCTTAGCTAGTCTCTATGCTATTTATTTCGTGTTATATGAACTTTGTTTGCTAGTTATTCAAGCTAGACTTATTATAAAACAGTTGTCAATTGAATCGCAAAACATCTCAATCATTATTATGTCCATTGTCTGCAACTCTGTAATAATTTCCATCACTTACAGTCAATGATGGGTCGTTGATCCATTGCAGCTAGGGCAGTCAATAGTCAATATTTACACTGGAATTATTGTCCTTGTCAATCATAATAATGCAATCGATTTATAGTTATTTTATGTAACTTGCTTAATTCGCGTATAAATTCATCATTTTATACTGTGATTATTTATTGCATGATCACCCAAATCAGTATATTGTTTTAGGTACCATCCACATCTTATGTCGTACAAGCGTCAATAGTTTTCAAGTTACACTCACGAAATTATTGTTTGTAAATCAGGTTTACTCGCCATACTCTAGAAATTATACTGTATGGTTCAGATAAGTAACACGTAGATAGGTAGGCGTACTTCAATGATCGAGTGAGCTGAATGCACGGCCGCGCTCAGATACGCTTTCCGAATAGTTGCCGCTTTTAACGCGTTAATTATTTTTAATTGACCAGAAACCAATTTCATCTTCCAGCAGTGATCCGGCGCTAATGTCCCGTGCAATGACGTGCTATATGAAACATCTAAAACTAAGTTTTTCCATAACATAACTATGTATAATTAGATAATTACACTTGTATTAGGGTTAATGTTTATTTTGTCGGTATCTTTGCTCTCAACTGTATTTTCTGCTCTGTTTATATGCTGTGATTGATCACTTCTTTTCATTGGAGGCCATTTTTCTTTATGGTGATTTAATCCTCAGCATTGTAAGGGAGCTTCTCGACATTGCTTTTGTTAATGTTTTATTCTTTAGTATTATGTCTAGTGTCTGCCTCTAGAATGCATATTAGTCATGGCATTTCTAATTACACCAACAAAATAAACAGTTGGATCAAAGGTCACCGACCTGTCTATGAGTTTTTGTTTGCCATTAATATTTATACCTGCGAGATCCCTAATATTTATAGCTTTGATAAAATAAACTCGCACGGTGTTACCCATTTCTTCTTAGTCTTAGCATAGTGTTAATTAGCCACCCATTCTGTAAATCATATCAATCATAAATTAACTGTAGGTTCAGTAATAAAATAAGTAGGTACGTAAATAATAATTTAATACTTTGACTAGAGAAAAGTCATTATTGCAACTTATTGTAAATCTATTGGGTGCAAATGGAATACGTTAAGCCATAGCCACCAATAACAATCTTTCGTACTGTCGTACCGTCTGGTGGAATGCGATCAATATCTGACGAACGCGACGAGCTTCACCACGATAGTGTCTCGCATCGTAGCCACCATTTCCTGCCCGCAGGCTGCATCTATTTTATATGGAAATTGATGGAGATGGGCTGAACCGTCCGTGCCTTTTGTATTGTGCACCTTCCGATTTGAATTTACGATTCTCCGGGACAAACAGTGTCGCGAGCGTTGGACCCCGAACGCTCAATATTCAACAGTGGAGCGTTCAGCCCACGTTGCCGGTTCATTGCCCACACACATGTGGATAGGCCTTCATTATCAGCGGGCGGGAGGCGTGAGGGCAACTACGGACGTGGGACGTCGGCAAGTCGTTGCGAAACTTCCACGAACACTCCTGACCCCAGCGCGTCCTCAGCATGTCTAATGATCTTGACACTAATACAATCCAACCATGTCTTATCTACATACTATGACTGCACCGTTCTCAGATCAAAGATTTCTCAATGCGGACAACGAATGTAATTGAATGCCTCGCTGATGATTTGTGACATCGGGTGCCATGGGAACTAGTCAAGAGTTTGTCTAGTTAGCTCCTTCAATGGCCCATGTTGGTACTTGAATGGACAGAACAATGTCATCACCTTGTCGCTCAGCAGATTAAGCTGGTTAGGTGGCGATATCTTGCATCGATCGCCTGTCAGTGCATGTAGGTAGGAGATCTCATCAACTATATTTCGCAATGTAATGTAATAGCGGGACATTGGTTCACGGACACTATGAAAGCAAATTTGAATGATGAAGATGCGTAAAAACTATAGACTTAGTATATACTTACGCCAGTATATACTAACCCCCTTATTCATAGAGAAGTTACAGAACGTTTTAACTAATAAACTGTTTTGTCCCTCTCCGACAAAGAACAATATGGTCTTTGACAGAGAGGGACAAAACAGCATATTAGTTAAAACGTCTTGTAACTTTTCTATGAATAAGGGGGTAAGTCTATGGCAAAAACTGTTTCTCCTTCATGCATGTAAAGGGTGTCGGTGTCATGGAAACAATTTCGAACAAAGTTTGATGCACATGTGAATGCCATTTTGCTTCAAAAATAAAATAGCAATTTACATTTCGGCTGGGAAATTCCGTCGATTATATTTTGTATTATTTGCGTTGACGGAAGCGTGGCTCGTGATGGCCGGTGATTACTGTTTATTGCAGCTTAGCGATCGCATTAGGCGGTTCTCGGAACTGGAAGTTATTATTTACATGTTTAGATGTACTTTACGGTCGTACGAACTACGAATAGTCATTACTCAGAGGTTCCAAGGATGCCACCGTGTCTATTAGAGGAATTTCAATGTTGCGTCGCTACCTAACGGATCCGAGATGTTTGTATGTGATTGCCTCTAATTACTCTCAGTTGAATGACCAAGGCTGCGGCAAATTATATCCAGTTAATAAGCAAGTTCTTATACATGTGACATTAAAAAGGATATTTTAGTGACATTCAAAGGTGAAAGCCCCGGTTCACCATGCCCCACATAAAAGTATTCGCTAAATGGAGCAAGACACGAAATACTGGTTTATAATAGGATTTGAATTGACTCTTAAAATACTAATTACTAATGGATAGCGGATCCGCATTTTACTAAGCTATTACTTAATTACAAAATAGAAATAACTACCTCTTCTTAAACTCGTAAAAAAGGTTATTAGCCTCAAGTCTGGCCTCCCATTAGTAACTTTCAAGTATACCTAGCTAATAAGGGAATAGTTGTAAGTAACAGTTTTAATACCCACAATTTTTAATAGGAAGCGTGGGAATCGAAAGCGTTTATTCGTCTCAATCGATTCATTCGGAATTAACGCTGATCTGTTCAAGTGGGCGTCATCCACACTGAGATTAAACTAGCTGTTGCCCGTAAGGCCCTTTTACCTAAAAAAGTTTTCCTGTAGGAATTCCGCTATAAAAAATATCATATATGTGTTAATCCAGGGTTTCATATTCTAACAAATATTTTTTTCTTAAACATTATAAACTGATTTCCTATACTTTATTTTAGTATCTAATTATACAAAGCAAAGAACTTATTATTCTTTGCCAGAGAGTGACAAAACAATTCAAAAGCTTTTTTTATGCATAACAGGGATAGTCAGTAGGTGTAGTAATAGCATCAACGTAATCAACTCTATTACCTTCTTGAGATATAACAGCCATCGCTGGTTACGATGTATCGCTTTTAGTATCATGGGCACTTGAAATCCGAAATAAATAATGGCTATAACGGAGCAAGTATGTTGAAAGCGTTAAACTACTATGTCTTTTTAGCTTTAACTGCCGGATCTCGGTAATGTTAAACTGTTGTTTTATCTGCTGCAGCATTACTTACGGAACCCTTTAAAAATAACTGGACCATCGAACAAAAACAGTTCGTGGGCAAACCATTTACAATTTACAACCTTATTCTGTAGGATTTTAAGTGTTTTGTAAGATTTCGGGTTGAGGTTATGAAGATGGAGTTATGTATGAAGTAGGAGATATTTTGAGTGAAAGAGCGATGTTGGAAATAGCTCCGAGTGCCGTATATCATTAGTTAAAGACATCAAAGATGGTGATCGCGTTAAGGGTGTCGGGTGGCTTCGTCATTAAGAAGAGTTTGAGGCGTTGATTGAAATGTGAGCAGAATACTTAAGAAAATATAATGATTTACTTACCTACTCTTAACGTTATAGATATTATGTAAGTAACTCAAAGTTCGTAAAAATTTTGTTGTTTTTCGGTAACAACGCGATCTATCCAACGCCGAAGTACATTAAGTACTATGAGATGAAGTTTTGCTTCGGAACAACAAACTTAAGTACTTACATAACTAACTCTACATCACAGGTATGAAGTAGGAATTCATCTGAGACCTCAACAGTGATCCAAGTAATCCGAACATCTAAACTTGTTTAGGCAACCGGCTATTCCTCAAAAGCAAACTCCGAAACTTGTAATGTAACATGAATTCTGTGGCAGTAAAACCGTGGAAACGGTACCTTGATAAAACATCGCAATTCAAACTCGGAACAAGCTCGGAACCAAACGTCACCGGGGCCAATGACCCCGACTGTCCGTTACCAAAATACTACCGATAAAATGACATCAACAATCTGTCGATAACATCCATGTTTTGGTATCGATAGCGGGATGTGATATGTCTTGGCTTTGCTGACTGAAAAAAGAAGGGTAGCAGCCAAAGAGATACGTTTAATAATTTAAATAATGGGACCAGGACCAATACCTAGGTAATTCTGAATGTAGTAAAGTACTTAAGTCATTTTAATTAAGTACTGATTAGTTAAATTAAAACTTAAAAGAGAATGGCTAACTCGCTTTGCAGCCACTAAGCAAACCTATTTTTATTCAGTGACAATAGTGTTCTATACGAGAGAAAAATAGTTTAAAAAAATCTAAACCACTTTTAAAAACGATACTTAGCTCGAGAGAAACATCTTGTACAGTACAAAGACTTGATCTTTCAGCACCTATATCTTCGTTTTCCCATGCTTCATTCATAATAATAAAGTTTACACCATAATATAATGTAGTCATGGGCTACACATCAGTATTTATGTTTCATCAATGGCAGCTCTGGTGGGTCATGGCCATGGCCCTAGATTTAGGCATTCTCCTTTGAAATATGGAAACAAAATATGCAGCCAATAATACTTACAACTCGTGCGATTCAAATTAAGTATACATAACACATAAGTAATTAAAATAAGTAGGTTCCACAATGAAAAGCTACTTAACCAGCTAATAATAAATATCATTGGCCAACAACAAGATTGTAGATACTGATAAGGCGGTTAATTCCCAGATGTAATTGAGCAGAGTAATAAAGCCAGTTTATTATTACATTACATTATTTGCAAATGAGTAGTTTCTCTGTAAAAGTTGCGTAATTCGTAAGTTAGTCGAGTTACCTAAATTGATATAATACATGGTTAAATAACAGATTTTGACAGCTTTGTTAGCCGCACATAATATGCATAAATAGTTGAGTAGGTATCTATCACCTACTTACTTAATTTTAATTATTGCCACCGTATCTACTTAGTAGGTACTTACAAATAAGTAAGTATACAATAGGTGTTCCTCTTTGTCAAATAATGTTAATTTTATGGGTCTACTTTATATTATTTTACTTTACTTATATGTACATATTTTGTTTAGTAGAATAATTACTTACACACTTCTATTTGTATGTATACTTACCTATACTTAATCTAACCAAAGCATGTTTTTTCTTCGCAGGTACGTCATGTCGAAAAGCTCTCTGTTCAGGTTAGCTTTCTCATAAGTCTCCATAATTACTTAGGTACGCACAGTAGCTGGTTCAGTCTCACTACATACTTATACTGAAGTACATGTTTTTCTAGCGAGACAGCGGTATGTCAGCACTATTTGTTATTCGCTCCTTACTATTATTAATATTATTACCAAGAGAACCCTCGTGTTTTAAGAACTCCTTCAAATTCCATTCCATCCTTCGACCTTATGGCTTTCAGTCAATCGACGCGTAACGCAACCTTAAACCACGAACATTTACATTTCTTCCTAGATAATCTCCACGACAAGCCAACAAAGGGAGAACGGGGTTATAGGATTTCCTCCTTCAAAGCAACCCTCGCGTGACGAATATATTAGGTGTGGATCACCGGCTGGCCGAGCAACGCCCTTTCCTTCACCCCGTAAATACCTTTACCACTATAATTACAATTATTAAGTACAATAACTCTGAAGGCCCTAACGATTAGTCTAGTTACCACTTGGAGCCGTCAGTCGCTAAATAAAAGTATACCTAACTGCTGGGTACATAGAGAAATGTTATATGATTTTATGATTATAACTTCTCATACCCTGTGGGGTATTGCGGAATCGCCGATCGCAGACGGCTGAAACTTAATATCGGCGTTGCTTGGCTTTAGGGCCACCGGGTTCTATAGGCGAACAAGGGTCATTCGATATTATTGACAATAACAATTCAACTTTGCTGAGTAGTAAAATGAAAAGATTCGTTGTAGAAGTTGAACAATGGCGGTCATAGACGCCCCGCGGCCGATTCGTCTCGACTCAAACTCGACCAAATTACAGTCATTATTCGCAGGCTGCCTATTAGCACTGAATAGCTGATCGTGGACCGTCAGCCAAAGGGGCTTCTCACGTCCGTTAGACTCCGCAAACTGAACTAAACTTCACACTGGGACCTTACCATTGTCTCCGTTCCTTATAGCCACATTGTTTAGCTTGTAATAACCGAGTATTATTTCATATTTTCCGCTCAGCAAATTCCGCTCAACATCTGTGCGATTTGCCAGTTTGATGTATTTAACGATGAAGATCAAAAGGTCTGCGACTGCGAGTATTGGGTTGGTCCTAGGGCATGCAATACCGCAATACCGGTATTGCGTAATACCGGGATCCCGGACAAAATCCACGCTTTTTCAATACCGGTATTAAAAGTTAATACCGGTATTGAAGTAATACCGGAATCGGACATTTTTTTGGCTATAAATCAAGCGATTAAGATATAGTTAGCCTTGTGCTCCTATATACTATGAAAGTGCACTTGTTTTCAACCGCTACATGCGGTTTTTGGCCTTTGGAAACCTACTTTTTGTCCATGTATTCTAAAATTTTAACTCTAATACTCAATTCTCGTAAAAAATATTACATAATACAGAATTTGATTGCTTTTTCTTGTTGTATTTTGCCCTATACGACCTTTAAACAAAATATATGCCATTTATAACAAGGAAATCTAATACCGGTATTAATACCGGGATCCCGGTATTGAGTTCTAATACCGGAACTCAATACCGGTATTGAAAATATTACCGGTATTGCATGCCCTAGTTGGTCCTTCGCCCGGATAAAGTTTCGGCCATTAGGCCTTCGTCGTCCCAGAGGAGTCGTTTGAGGAAAATCGACAGTGGCGGTCAGGATTACCTACGATATTTTTAGGAAATCTGTGATCGTTATTATCGGATTGTATAGAATGTCTCCTTATATGTATAACTAGCTGTTCCCGCGAGCTTCGCTTCGACTTAAAAAGTTTTCCCGTGGGAATTCCGGGATAAAAAGTAGCCTATGTTATTTCTCAAGGTCTAGACCATATGTATACCAAATTTCATTCAAATCCGTTCAGTAGTTTTGGCGTGAAAGAGTAACAGACAGACAGACAAACAGACACAGTTACTTTCGCATTTATATATAATATTATATAGCTGTTCCCGCGAGCTTCGCTTCGCCTTAAAAAGCTTTCCCGTGGGAATTCCGGGATAAAAAGTAGCCTATGTTCTTTCCCAGGGTCTAGACCGTATGTATACCAAATTTCATTCAAATCCGTTTAGTAGTTTTGGCGTGAAAGAGTAACAGACAGACACAGTTACTTTCGCATTTATAATATTAGTTAGGATTAGTTAGGATATTAAGTTAGGAAGTTCAGATTAGGATATAACGGTCATAGTAACAGGTGTCCTAATAATTATGTAGATATTGGTATGGTAGTTACATAATCCGTCATAGATTGGTCGGAACTCGGAACTTTGATGACTCAGTGTTATATTTGTCAGATTCCTTCGGGGAACGAACGCATTGTGTACCTACTCTTGAAAGGTAGAAATGTTCCAAAGGACCGCCTTTTAAACGCAGCAAACCAGTCCTAAGGAACAACAAAATCAGCTGTCATTCCTTGAATCCTTACGTGGCTTCTGAGAGTTTTATTTTAACTTTTATCCCAATAATTCGTCTTCCACTGGCCATATTGTCAGTAGCACCTGCGTTTACGCAAACTGGATCATCAGTAAGACTCAATCAGACATTAAAGAATGTCGAGATACCAGTTTGTAGGCCATCTGGTAAGCAGAGTCACTACTCTTCGTTTACCTTATTTAGGTCAATCGCTAAAACTTGGTTGAAATATTTTTTAAGAAGCTATAGAAAAGTGGAGATTAAAAATACTTGCTAAGTTTCTTATAGTTATTCAATAGTTTTTACTCACCCAATTAGTTAAGTGGATATATTTTTGGGCCAATTTCTTTGGTTCTATTTCTATGGTCTAGAATATTGTACAACGTGTAAAAAGGTTTTAATTATCAGTAATTATCACCTTTCTCTATCTACAATTTGGAAATTGAACATTATCAATCATCACAAACTGTAAATAAAATTACATCATAATATTCCACTTATTTATACTTACTGAAAATATTATAGTTTGCTTTCAATGCAGTCCATTTACTAACAGATTTCTGCAGTGAAAAGAGGACTGGACTCTCATAGCGTTCCATTCCCATGACTGTGATAGTTGATGTTACTTATGTCGATATACCTAAGTTGAAGGCCACCTCTTACATTTTCGATTCTAATCTACCTATACTTACTGAAGGGGTTTGATAAAGTCGCTTCATTTGGCTTGTTAAATAAATGTTGTTGTTTCATATTTGTGTTATTCTATAATTCATATTTTTTGTGACACTTTGCAAAAACAAAGTCATTTCAGAAACGATGTGAATCAGAAATCTCAGATAAGTAACATAAATGTGCTTGAGTAATTTGATGAGTGACGTAAACACTTTGCATAATGTCTTGAAAATAAAGTTATCGAGAGACAATGAGACAATGTGTGTAGGTACAATGATCGAGCACGTAACAAAATTTTCCAGACAGATCTAACAAGCAGAAAATTTTAGGGGTCACATCAAGGGACATTATTTATTTGACGAAAAGGTGCAAAGTTAAGTTACTACTTCATATTCGATAATATTATTTTTACGAAGCTTGTGTGCGTAAGTAACAGTGTGAGCAGACTCATCAGAAGTGCTTAAGAAATTATGTTACCAAGGAATACAATAAGCTATAGTAGATACTTATTTATTAGTGATGAGCCGAATGTGGATTGAACCGAAGTTCGGCTTCGGCCGAACATTCGGTTAAAATTAAAAGTTCGGCCGAAGTTCGGCCGAACATTCGGTTCAATTTGTTGCCTTTGTAATTCTATTATACAGGGTGGAATTTCCGCAGTAAAGCTCCCGAAGGCAAGGAAATGTAGCCGATAAATACTGAACAGGTTCATAATTTGTCAATGAAACCCCGAAAATACGAATACAGTTGTTCTATAAATTTAAGTTTGTTAATGACGTATTTAACTTTACTATGAAACAGTAGTTTTTTCGCGATTTCAGAGCCATTCAAAAAGCATTAAGGCCAATTTCCACAGATCAGTGTTGCTTCAGGGCCCGCACTGGTGCGGCGATTTTCTGTGTCAGTGATAAGTATTCTTTCATACATGTCTATCCGCCATCCATAAATGGAGGATGATGGTTTGATGGAATTGGTTCGTAAAAATGTGGTATTTTATATGGTTTGTCGCACGCAAAGTATACATTGATTAGAAATATGAATACAAATTATTTGAAATTTAGTTAAAAACAAAAAAAACTTTTTTCTAAATGATTGCATGCAAAGCTACTTGTATTTTAAACAATTGGATTGAAATTCTATTTAAACAAATTAAAATTAGTTGACGACGTAACCGTTTTCACTGAAGGGTCGTAAAATTATCATTGAAGCTCCACTGACATGTGTGAATATCATTGAAGCAACTCTGAAACACTGACACAGAACTGCGCCGGACCTGTGCCGGCACTGAATCAAAACTGATATGTGCGAATCTTTACAGGTAGACTCGGTACCAGACAACTAAAACGTCTCTGACAATTCCACATTGTACTTATTTCATACAAAATTAAAGAAATAGGTGTGCCGAATGTTCGGCATTTTACACCGAATTTCGGCCGAATACCGAAGTTCGGTTAAACCTGCCGAAGTTCGGTTAAACCGAATGTCTACCGAATTTCGGCCCATCCCTATTATTTATTAAGATAAGCAAAACCACTTCAATGATTCGTAACATAATAAATAATAGTGCTCTATTTATTATCGCCACTGGAAACAGCATACCGACCGACACCTCTCATTTAATGCTTAGCGCATTTCTCATTGCTTTCACATGCACTAATACCGTTGCGAATAAAATATAGCTCACGGATGAAACTCGAGCTCGCATATGGCGGCGGTCTTGCACCGAGCTATAAATACAATGCAGTACCAAGTTCGTGGACCTAGTCGTGTGAATGTAGCCGTATAGTCGACCAGTGGGCTTACCACCACCGAATAATAGTAATTAACACTCCTTGATTATTTGTGGAAGATCTGCGGGCAATTTTCGCTCACTCGACAACTCGACATTCTCTGGCACACGACGTAATTATGTAGAAAATTTAGTGAAATACTGTAAGTATGACGTAGCAGTGTTGAGATGATGTCGAAGGAGCGTAAATCTAGGGCCTTAGGACGTCATTTGTTTCTGGGGACCTTTTTTGCCACGTCTCGGGCTGGGATGAAATCGTCACTTGCGACAAATAAATCTAGCAGCCATTTATCTTGTCAGCAAAATAATATATTATTGTGCTAGGTTTGTTGCTATAAATCATTCTGAAAAAATATTTCAGAGCGAGCGTGACTGGAAATACTTACGTCCAATGAAAATGCCTTGCTAAGCATATTATGTAGAGCTAAAATAGCAGTTGCCTGGATAAGTAAAGGGTAGATCTTTTAATCTCTTGGCACATACACATGGTGCCTCCACAGCCAAGTGTCTCTTACTGCATAAAGCAGGCAAAATGACATTCGCTCATGAAAAGTAAAGAGTTCACAGCATCACAGCTAGTCAGCGAAATTAATACAAGCTGAGCACCTCACAGGGACCTTTTGACATCACGCTAAATGTGTTTTCTCCTCCACGCACGCACGCTGCCCCCGTCGCCAAGCATTTCCCGGCAACATGGCTGCATTTTTAAAATTCATTCGCGAGGAAAATCCGTATTATTTTCCCGCGTAATTGTTGAGAATTTAACGTCGCCCGCCTCAGCACAATGTTGTCTTTTTCGGTTTCACATTCCGGCAACTTTGCTCTCTGAAATTTCATTTTTATTTTTGTTACAAGCTCCTCCCTGTAAGTATACAGACAGAGTTAGATACGATTTGCCGTTTGCGTATCGAACGTTATTCGGTACATATTATGCTAAGAATAGGAATCTCCAAAGTTATGTACTTACTTAGTTGCACGTTGGTTCATACCGAGCGACCGAAATACCAAGCGCTTAGAATATTGCACTCGCATCTCGAGCAACTTCTTATTTGAATGGCGAGCCATCTGCAACGTCTGGGGAATCCGTGCTCAGAAACTGACGTTTTATGGTGCAAATATTTAGATGCATTCTTTTATCTCCATATTCGCGAATCTGTTCCGAATACATCGGGCGGATGATAAATAGCAGGTGCTGTTTTGTGGGCGTGTAGTGTTATTTATTTGGGCGCATCTGCAGTTGATTAATACCGCTGTAGTGTATCAGAGTGGCGCTGGGTGAATAGATCAATACGCCTAGCTACGCGGTACATTGCGAGGTAGCCTGGTGGAAACTGCTGCCGGCTCGAGGCAATTGAGCGTGTGATGCCCGCTGCAGTGGGGTCACTCTATACTGACAAAAACGAAGTTCCGAAGCGCTGCTGCGTGAGCCACGACTCTACCTCCTTGTATAACGTGCCGATAGCACGACAGTTCTCGTACGTTTTTCGCCAGTGTAGAGTAACCCCCCAGGACGGCTGCATTCACTCTCATAAACGGCCTTGCCGCCGGCTGCTACCGTTCACGAACATGCGAGTAGCACACAGCGTTTTGTATTCGCCTTTTGTTTGTACTGTCCACTTAAATCCGCTTTGTATCACGAAAACGTATAGTGGAACAATCATTAAGAACCTACTTACTTTAAGTTTGCAGTAAGTATATCCAGTTATCTAGTGCGTTAGTCAATTCTGAAACCAGTTCGGCAGATTCAAACGCTTAGCCAGTCATTACGGCTGGCGAACACCTGCATAATTACAGCGCGCTGGCTAGACGTACCTACTACCTAGTGCCGACATTACGTAATACGTACTATTTCAATTTCAACACACACGCTACGACCACATATCACATGGACCACGCGTGCGGCTGGTGTCGCGAATAGATAAAACATGGCCATTGTTGATACACCGCAACGCGCGGCTGGCGGCTACCTAACGCGAACTGACTGTTTCACATAACACGCAGCCATTAAACGTAATCGAACAATATTACTGCTAAAACTGGACAATGTAATAAGTAACACTTTCATGCGCTACATCATCACAACTCTCGGAAAAGCTTCACTTTCTCACAACACTGTAGAAACCATAAAGTTAATTTACTTTTATGGTAGGAACTCTTCTACTAACTATCTAAAGTAGGAACCTACAGGTTTTTGAAGATTTCCGTTGTTCTATTTTAGAATCAATTCCCGTCAAATGTACGGGCAGACTGATACAGAGATTAATGTTGTACAGACTTTTGTGTCTAGTTTCTATTTCGTAGGTTCATAGTTCACTGTCTAGTTTCATCAGTTTTTCAGTGGTGGCGTTGGTTTATTTTGTCTAGAGTCTAGTAGGCACCTTTATTTCACACTTGAAGTATTCGAGAACACTTCAAAGCTCCCTCTATACTGGGGCCAGACGTAAAGAGACGCTCGTGTTTAGATTTTGTTCTCACAACTTTGCCAGAGTTATGTGGCGTTTAATCTACCGTGCAGTCGCCGGTCTCTTCATTAAAAGCACTTTATCTATCCACACCTTCACTGTTTACATTATCTTCTAAGTTTTTCGTTGTTTCTTTGCTGAAAAATTTACGATTATGTTTTATTATTTATATTCCGTATCATGTTGATAAACTATAGCAGTAAAGTCACGCCGGTTTCTATAAATTGTTCCATTGTAAAACTGAGCGCTTTCCTAGCTAGTGGAATGAGATGGCTCATTAGAAATGCGTTCCGTTTTGTATGCAAGCGCTGGCGTTCCGTTCGTGGGTATCGAAAGAGGTCGTGCTTGCGATAGAAATGATCATCGATAATGCCACCTCTGTTCAGTGAATTGGGACCTTTACTGCGTTGTGTTAAAGACACAGGCTGAGAACGTAACAATGAGATTCAAATTGATTACTTGCCGATGTGTTTTTGTTAACATTATGGTCACGGAGTTCATGTTCCTCTTTTTACAAAAAAAGCTAAGTACGTTTGTTTATAAATATCGTGACTATTAAGTTCATTATTTTTATTGCCGTTAATCTGTGAATCTGTTGGGCTTGCTTCCGTGTTTAGTTAATGTTCTTAGCTATAAGTATTCATAAATTTAAACTAATTACCTCTCAAAACGGTCGTTAAATTATATCTCTCTGGCTAGGTAAATATTTTTGTAAGGTTACCAATATGTTTCCCACAGTCAATAATTTTATATATTAGTTTTAGATTAGTGTGGAAATAGGAACACTACCTTATACTCGTTCTATACTTAGGTTAGGTAACTATAAATAGCTGTATTTTATGTAGGGATATGTGGGCCTGGGAACACCCCATATGGCTCAACCGAACCCGTGTATAAAAATGTATTCAACTGCCCTCTCGAGGTTTGAATGCGGAGGGCTTTTCCACCGAACTACAAATTATGAGTTACTACTGGCTTCAGAGTACACTCCAAAATACTTAGTGAATGTATTTACATACAAACCCAATCTCGAGGGGGCATTTGAAACTGTATACCATAATACCGCCGGGGCATAATGGGCGCGACAGGGGATGTTGGGGAACAATGGCGCACATTTTTATGGAATTAATTGAGGCAGGTGTCGGGACTCGAGACACATTTGGACGGATGTGGTGACCGGTCCGCCAGACCCGTTCGGAAATAATAAATTTAAACCAAACTATAATTTGGTTAATTGCTCCCCTCGGTCATCTCATCTCCTTAATAGCTTGTAAAGCAGATGATATATCATTTTTAATTTAAGTGACACTCGTCTCTGGTGAATGCAGAAGCGTGCTTCTTAACTCTCATCCATATTTCTTTCTTCGCTTTGAGATATCCATAAATAAACGTCGCATAACACAAAAATAGCTAATTAGTTCGCCGCCTTCTTTCAACTTACTTAGTTGAAGCTTTATCTTTATAGGTACGGTACATAATAATTTGGCACCATAAAACCCTTATTTATGCGCTGAATTCAGTTTAGGGACCAATTTGAATGCTAAAATGGTGACGTAAATTATGTGTCGCGAGCGGAATCCTTGATATGACTGCCTAATGCAAATTTGTGGCTTGGAAAACCCCATTCAGGTTTATTGAATTTTGCAGCACTAGCTAGTACTTTTTCTTATATTTCGTGTAATTTCCCCGGTGCATTTCGCTGAAACAACGGAGTTTCAGCTGCATCCGTCGCAGGCATTTAGTCTCGTTGTCCGCAATGAGGCGATAAATCTGTAGCGAACTTCCGTACCTGCCGTACATTACATTTACTCCTAACTTGTCCCTGAATAGTTCCAAATGAAAACGTGTATATTTTTCTAAATGAATCGCTTCCCGAGGTTCGTATTTGGATCTGTTAGTACCTATTTGTAGATTTATTTCATATATTTTATTTGTAAAAATGGCTGTAAGTATAGTGATATATTTTCTATCTCAAGTTCTCAAGATAGAAAATCTTGAGTTCTTTCGGATGAAAAACGCACTGTCCGTACTAGATATTCCAATTTGATGCTCCATAAACTTTACTACTTTTGCTTATTGCTTTCCCAAGCTGCAATCCTCATGAGTACATAAAAGCTTTTAAGTGATACAACTTTTCGCAATGAGATTCAGTTACACTCAATGCATATTCAAGAAAATGGTATTACAAAGCATAACATTACCTACATACCTTCATATAACTATTCCATGACATATTTTCTCCCCAAAGTTGCCCAACCCTCGCAATAAAGTACCAAATTGCCCCATATACTGAATACTTAGGTTCTCCATGTTCATAAAACTGTGGCTCTATTCGATTCATAAAGTTACATTTAGTTCGCTAAGAAAATGCTTTTATTGTACGCGTTGCTAACCTTTAATACCATAGTTACCATGTTTGCCAAGATATAAGTTTTAGTTATTGTAGTCCCTGAAAGAATCATATTGATGAAACACACATTTATAACTATAGTAGAACAGTAGGTAGTAATTAAAGTACCTACCTGTAGGGTAAAAATTAACGTAAACAATGACATGAAGCTTTCGAAGAAGAGACAATATTTTTGTTAGGTCTAGACTCGAGACGGAATAAGATTTCAATCTCAAGTGCAGACGTAGGATTATTAAAAGGAGACTCAAGTAAACCAGCTCTTAGATCGTCGAGTCAGAAACTCAAACAGAATTCATGAACTCAACGGTGTAACAAGGCTAGACAATACGAGGAAAGACCACGACAAAACTTGTAAAAGTGATATTAATTATTAGCCGAGAAACTTTTCTGAAGTCAAATCCTTGTCCTGGAAAATTCTGATGACAAAGTTCGTTGAGCTAGTAAAACGTCCAGAAACTCGCGAACACTAATTTCTTCCAAGAAATGAGTAAGTAAGTAATTATGGTAAGCTCAGTCCGTGTTGGGCATTCAAATTGGGTCTTCTATTGACCTTTTGGAAGACTCTTAAGTATAAGAGAATAAGTTGCAATTCAGCTGTTATGAATTACGACGCTTTCTGAACGCTACAAATTTATCGACGAAACGGGCAGTACGCTATCTTCACAGAAAGTTTTCTATTCACCGCCCCACTATACAGACGCGGGCCAAAGCTTTGGCGAGAGCCACCCCACGGCCTGCTAGCCTAGCACGGGTCGCGAGATACACGCAGATAAGACGTGACAAAAGCTTTCTCTCGAGGCCGCGCGATGTGAGTAAGCGCGACTCAAAACTGATGTCACGTCTTGACGTGCCCGTCTTGCGCCCCATGCTAGCCCTTCTGTTTGTGCGTGTGGGTGCGGAGTCACCGTGCTGGCAGGAGCCGCAGGGAAGCCCTGCGGTATTGATCGCGGCGCCCCACGCGTCAGGCGACATGAGGGCGCTCGCCTTCCCGTAAATATTCCCTCCGAAGCACGCTCGACAGACGATCATGAGGCCGGAAAAATTGCCCAATAATTAAATGGAGTGATCGACACAGTTCTGTGATGAATTTGCGGGTTTTGGCGTCTGTGGCTCAATGTAACACAAGGTTTGCTGGTGCGCGGAATAGACACTGATGTGTAAGGAAAGAAAGACTTTATTAACATAAGAAATCTTGTCGGCGTACCTTTTGTAGACTCGAGACTCTCGAGAGTAAGACAAAACGCAATTTGCATACAAAATTACGTGCGCTCATCCAACGTAATGTAAATAAACAGACCAAGAGAAAAACACTGCAAAGATAATTTAATGCTCGAAGGCACTCTTGTCAATGATGAAAAGAGCTTTCTGCAACTTTTAGCTTTCATATTCAAAACGGTCGGTATACTTACCTAACTAAGTACAATAGACTCAAATGATGTTTGCGGAAGTTGGAAAATGTTCATTGTACAAACAGCACTAAGCAACCACTAACCCTTATTGCGTCTATTAATTCCATCCACTTTGCGCGTAATCCTTTTAAAAAGAGACCATGTTTCGTTAAAACGAGCGAGCTGGGTTTTTCTCTAAATCCCAACCGAGATTTGTCCCATTTTAGTCGTGTTGTGTTTTGAATGCAAACATTGCGTTCTCTGTAAACCACCATTTAGATGTAAACAGCGCTGCGGAAATGGGTTAATCGAAAGCTGAAGTAATTTAACGATCTAAACATTACAATAATGTTTGGACTGTTGCTGATGATGGTTTAGTAATCGCTGTTTACAGTAATAACTTCGTAATGGTTATTATGAGTCATGTTGATAAAGGCCAATATTTGTGTCGGTGTGTGGCGAGCGGCGTGTATGCGGGTGCATTGTTGAAGCCTTTACACCCCGTCCTTTGTATAACAACACATCCTGGGGGGTCACTCTACATAATTATACTTATAACAAAAAAAACTATGTTTCGGAGCGCTGCTACGCGAGCCAGGACTATAACTCGCTGTATTGCCGATTGCACCAGAGCTCTCGTTCGTTTTTCGTCAGTATAGAGTAACCCTCTTGGGCCTGCGACGTGTTCCGTGGGAGATAAACAAGATTAAGTGCTCGGCGCACCTCTCAACTGTTGGCTCCACGCGTCCGAAACGAGCCGGGAAACTGGAGGGTTAAAGAAAAAATTGTTGTGATATTTTGCTATTGGGGGAAAAGATTTAGGACGTGAGATATCTCAAGCAGTTTCACGTTATCTTGCAGTTCAAATGTGTAGTTTGATAAGGAGGTAACCGTTGGTATGGTTTAAGATGTTATGCTATGCTATAACATGCTAAAGTACCGTAATGTATCACAAGTTACGAAGCACGTATTGCCGAAAAAGCAAACACAAACTCATCATTTCATTTGATAGAAAATCTATTTGTAATATCACTAACCTTATTTAAAACAGAAATTGTATTTAAAATAATTTCAAAGTCTTTCTCATAGCTCCGTGTCCCTGAAGTAATTACGGGAAGAATCTTCATTGGCCCGCGTCGGTTTTATTCGAAAGCTTCTATCCTTCTTGTTCCTTTGCGGGTGTAATCTGCTCCATTGTTTACGAGGCCATTGTCGCTGTGTGTCGCTGTGTGTCAGCTGCACCGGAATACACTCACGCGTCTAGATTTTAAAACAGTTGTTCTAAGTGAAGTTTTTCTTTGGATATCTTTTATCATATCTAAAACGTAATATTATGATAAATGTATGTAGTTAATCACAGTATTATATTATATTATATGTGTGTATTATATCTAACTAGTTAATAGTTAGTAGGTAAGTATATACAAGTTATTTCTAAGTTGATCGTCAAAAACTAGGTGGAGGAGGAGCGTGGGGCATAACACCTTCGTCTTCCACTTAGGCATTGTAGTTTATTTAATCATACGTGAATTTTGACGGTTGTTACTGGCAAACCCCATAGTTTATTTCCAAACCAAATTCTCCGATTATCTTCCGGAAAATCTAACATACACTCGTTTACTTCTTCCTGTGTCGCTTCTTCATTCAAGCGGGCTAATAGCAAGGTGAAGGTTGGCATTAAGCCGCCTGGCTGATTGCTAGGAACGTCTCCGCTTCCCATACAATCAGTGTTGATACGAATTCCGAACAAGTTCTGTAGAAGTAATAGAAGTGGACGCAGTAAGCGTGACGGCAGTGGCTACTCATATTAACGACTGCCTGTTCTGTTCCTCGGATGATATGATTGTTGCTTGTGTTTCCTGCTAGATTTTATAGCTTTGTGTTATGGTCTTGTTTGTTTTCTGCTACTGGTCTGTGTTTTGTTGGATTGTGTTACGCATGTGTGTTTCTTTTGTTGACTAGTTCTTATAAAAGCTACCTATCTTAAAATCAATAATAGGGTGATATTATTTGAGAATAATTAACTTTCTAACTATTTAGTAGTTACTTAGAGTTTGCATCAACTTAGTTCGTGGTTCAACCAATTTAGGATATCTTTTTTGTATTACTGTTATCAGCATGGCTTACCTAAGGAATTGCTAATGTAACTTTTAATGTTACTTCATATTATTCAACAAAGGAAATGTATGCAATTGGTCGGTGAGTAAATGGTTATTATTCGCGCAATATGGTTCATAATATTATACTTTAATTGAATTACGTTTATAGATGCAAGCGGCAAATATAGGGGCGTGCGTGCTCTCGTCATTTAACTAGAAAATATGGGTCGGGAATTCTGTTTCTAATAAAACCACATATACTATGCATAAGCTTTCGTACTTTATTGACGTTAGTGTATTAGAATAAAAAGTTTTGCCTTACTTTTCGATATGCAGTAAAACTCAATGCAAAATTGTAAACTTATTGAGTCCTACTCGAAAACTCATAATATACAATAAACAGGTACTATCCTATGTCTCTTCTCATTACAATCAAATTGGAAGACAGTAGAACCGTCTTGGAACAATAATTAACGTACGTTCGCGTTAATCATAACATAACATATTTCTTAGCCATTGTCTTGACTTCAGTTTCGCTCGTCAACCGCACCAGTATTTCTTCGCCCATCAAATAAACCACATATATTGTCGGAAAAGGAGACTTCTCCAAACATGTCATTGTAAATTGTCTGGTTCAGCGAAAATTACGTGCAAAGACTGCAGAAAGTGGCAGAAGTGCTTCTATAATGTAGTGACAATGTTTTTAATGACACGTGCCTTCCTGCTAAACCTCAAGTCAGGATACTCAGGATTAGAGATGGGCGCTGGGTAAAAACCCGATGGGAAAATACCCAGGTTTTTTCCCATTTGGGAAAAAACCGGGTATTTATATGGGAAAAAACCCAAACGTCGGGTATTTTCATATTTGTTACTATTACGTATTTTGATCTATAAGAACCGACCCGCGGCGGTGTGACAAATACTGTACACTGCGATTAAACATAATTATTACCATATTACCAGGTACCATATTCATAGAAACTCGATCGGCGAAACCATAACGAGACGGAGTTCGTAGTTCATAGACTGGTTCTCCAGATTTTAGGAAATGCGGGTTTGATTCTTTAGGGTTTTTGTAAATGCCAGTTTCTTTTGTACTCTGCCGCCTCTCTTTGCTCAGTTATTTAAGAAATGTGGGTAAGTTTGTAAGGCCTCGCTTTGCTCGGTTCTTAAATTAAAAAGTGCCAGTTAAATTTGTATTGCCTCGCTTCGCTCGGTTCTCTAAGCTTCAGAGTATGCAGGATTGAGATATATGCCGGTTAAGTATGTATTGCCTCGCTTCGCTCGGCTCTCAAGGGTTTAGGAAATACCGGTTACATTTGTATTGCCTCGTTTTGCTCTGTTCTCAAAGCTTGAGAGTATGCAGGGTTGAGATATACGGCCTCGCTTCGCTCGGCACTTTACACTTTAGGGATTCCTGGTTATGTTTGTGCTGCCTCGCTTCGCTCGGCACTCTAAGTTTTATGATATTCGGTTTGAATGGCCTCGCTTCGCTCGGCTCTTTAGGGTTTAGAAACTGGCGATAAGGTCAGGCTTTGGGCAATGCAGGGTTGAAGTGTATGGCGTCGCTTTGCTCGGCTCTCAAAAAAAAGTCACACACACACTCACGCCTTGTACTAATGTACTCCCTTGCGGCGTAGGCAAAGGTGCATTGCTGCACCCACTTTTCGCCGGAGTGTTATGTTAGTCCCAATGTAATAGGGGGCGGGCCTATTGCCATTTTACGGGCACATCCAAGACCCGAGAACAAATATCTGTGTTTAAACAAATATCGGTTTGGCTCTCAAGGCTCAAGGAAATGCAGGGTTGATATTTTTTTTCCTCAAAGCCTGACCTTATCGGCATTTTCTTAACCCTAAAGAGCCGAGCGAAGCGAGGCCATTCAAACCGACCCTGTATTTCCCAAAATGTAGAGTGCCGAGCGAAGCGAGGCAGCACAAACATTACCAGGATTCCCTAAAGTGTAAAGTGCCGAGGAAAGCGAGGCCATACATCTCAACCCTGAATACTCTGAGGTTTGTGAACCGAGCGAATACGATGAACGTCTATGGTTTTGATGTATCTTAGAAAGTTGTACCCCCAAAAATATGGGCATCACCGTTTTCGTTATATCTTTTGAAATATCGTAAGCGTAAGCATCTTTAATTAATTTATACCACTGGAGAGCTGAGATTTCAAAGAACAGATTTAAATAAGTAAGAACAGTATGGCATTGTGGGGATAAGGGGGGGCTTCCCACAATTTTGAGATCATTTTGCTGAAAACCCAGATTTGTAATTAGTGTAACTTTTGACTCGGATATGCTACCGTATTGATCGTGATCTGTAGTCAAAATCTATTAATCTATCCTATCGAAAGAAAATTACTAAAAAATACCACCAATGAAAAAAAAAGTTAAAAATATTGAAATAATTATAAACAAACAAAAAACGCGACTGCACGCTAAAAATATGAAAACAAGCCCCAATTTTAATGGAAAGTATCGCAGGCGGGGACCAGCAGAGCTGAAGCCATTTAGCTGAATGTTACTTTGGTACTTTGTGCGGTCAAGTTGGTCGCCGCCTGCGATACTTTCCATTGACATTGGGGCTTGTTTTCATCTTTTTAGCGTGCAGTCGGGTTTTTTGTTTGTTTATAATTATATTTTTTTATTTGTAACTTTTTAGTTGTTCAAATTTTATGAAATTTTATGTCAGCAGTCGGGTTTTATTTTATGAACATTTTTTATTTCAATAATTTTGGTGTTGTGATTTAAATACCTACAATATGCATATTTTTGTAATGTGCTTCACAAGTCCTTTCATTTGATACCCTACACGTAATAGTTGGAAAAATATTATTTTTTCGATCATCACTTTATGGCCTCTAGAGGGCGCTAAACCAACCAAAGTGAAGTGTTATCGACGCTTTAAGGAGATTGTCATTAAATCGAGTGACATTACATGGAGTTTATACTGTATATACGTGGCCATGTGTTTCATCTGAAAAAACCCAAATATTTACCCAATCGGGTATTTTCCCGGGAATTTACCCGGGAAAAAACCCAACATTGGGTATTTACCGGGTAAAATCCCATCACTACTCAGGATAGACCAATGGTGAAGTTATTTTGTTTTGTGTGTAAAGTTAATAAAGTAGAATAGTGAGTCCAGTCATATATCCAATACTCACCTAATAACTCAACAAAAATCTTATTCTACTTATAGTTTTTCATGAACTGTAAGTACTTATATAATAAACCATGTGTGTATCTTGGCTGCACAGTCCAACTCCTAGATTAACTTACTTGAACTCGTTTAAGCGTCTCGTGCCAAGTTCAAGTTGCTAAGAATTTCCGGTTATCGATTTTACAACTGTGTCTGTATTACTCTGTATGCCCCCGGTATCCCCTTTCCATGCGGTTTTCGACTTACCGCCTTATTTTTACCAAATTTTTGTTTCCTATTAAGTAAGTACTTACCTGAAATAGATAGTGTATTAGGTAGTAATCGACCAAGAAACATTTGCCACTGGCTATATGGATATAAGTAGGTACCTTCGTATTTTTAAAGGTTACAGAGATGTGTGTCCCCTTCAACACGATCAAATACTTACCTGGGCAGTTCTTCTTTTTAACCTACATAATGGATAAAAAATTATCCCGAATTTGAAAAAAATAACTTTAGCTTTTTGGTGAACTCTAATAATTTTTATGATAGCTACATTTCTATTCTATCGAAAAAGGTGGTTGGCCGCGAAGTTTAAGTATTTTTTCAAGATTTTCAGAACATAATATGTGGATAATGCAAAGAAAATTACACCTTCGTCACAGAATCTTTTATTTTATTTTAACGAAATAGTCTTCGTCGATTAAAATGAAACTTTTTTGATACGTTAATAAACAAAATACCATTTTAGCAAAACATATGAAGGAATGGATTTTTAGTAATAACAAAATATTTATTAAGTAGTTATTACCACTCTGTCACAATTTCAGCCAAAATGAAGCTTGTTTTTGCTATAAATATTTTTTCGCTACTAATTACAGTCAAAAATTAACAGCATAGACGTTAACATCAATTACTAAATTTAATATGTTTTTTCCAAAGTTGCACTATTTATAACAGAACATATAAACGACCAAAAATAAGTTGACTACCAGGAGACACCAATCGTTACAGAGTGGTAAACGATGTGACATAGTTGTTATTCTATTAAATATGCGGCAGCGTTTTGGAATAAAACAGTTTTATTTAAAAATAATAATTTAGTAACTTACATATAAATCATTATGGTTTCAAGTTAGTCAAAAAAATTACTGGAGATATCTTTATTATTAGTATAACTAATGAAATCACACTTGAGAACCTCTGGAGAGTGAAATATCCGTATTTCAGGAACTTAAAGGACAAATTTGTTCCAACTACATAAAATAGTGTTTATCTGCACAAATAATATTTTCGGCAACCTAAAATTTAAGTAACATAATGGAAAATTACGTAATTTGTTAAAGTTTTAACCAGCCATATTTCGAAAATACAGCAGTGGCTCTTAGAACTTGAAAAAAATACTCTTTCCTTTTTGAATTGCCTTAGAAGCTGGAAGGACTTTAATGTTATCATCAAACATCCGATAAATCATTCTCCACCATATTAAACAGTCTACCACATTCATCGTCTGTTCTTGAGAACAATAGCACGAAATTACCTTTTTCACAAACGAAACTTTTTATTAATGCAGCGCAAGTGTATTGGACGTTGCTTTCACTTCTTACTTTAACCAAAACGTGTAGTTTCTCTTCAATTTTTCTTTGATGAATTTCCTCAGGTTGGAGTGTTTCGTAAGAATGTGACAGATTTGTCGTGTGACAGAGGGGTAAAATGTGTTGCAAAGTCGATTAGCATTTAAACAGGAACATAAAGTGTAATATTCACATGTTGATTGCAAAGTACTTGTTATTACCAATGAGTAAATAACAAAATAATAATTTAATTGTATTTTATTTTAACAATTACCTACGTGACGAAGCTGTCGCCGAATAAACACACGCACCTCCTGTCACACTTTGCGGGTGGCCGATACGCGGTGTCTGGATCTCAAAGGGGAAATCTTACCAAGGAGAAAAGGAGACCTTAAACTCTGATCGATGGCAATAAGGACGAGTGGCTCAAACAAATATTTTAAATGGCAACCTACGTGACAGAATGTAATTACTAAAACATTAGGTAGTAAGAGACAAATTTTCAACATTTTTTTAAAATATTTCTGAAATCATTTAAAAATATATATTTTGTTTTACTAAATAGGTAATATCTTCTGGAGTTTAAATAAATTTTTATATTTTATGTCGTCATATATATTTTTTGTAACATTATCGAATATGCGCAGGATGAAGTGGCGGGAGACAGCCAAGATTCGTATGAAATACACCTCTGTCACGCGGATTTACCACTCTGTAACGTAATTTTAAATACAAAAATATAAATTTATATTTTTGTAAACGTGCACAGCCGTTGTGTTTTTAGTACAATGCACGCTGAAATATAAATAAATAAATAAATATTTGAAAAACTCATGATTTTTTCTTCATAACTGATGGAGACTAAGTTATGTAGGTTAAAAAGAAGAACTGCCCACCTACCTTTTCCCCTCGTAATTTTATTGTTTATTCATATCCAAACGTGTTTTATGGATTCCGTAAGTACTAAATTTGAAAAGACGGAACCCTTATGGAATCGTTTTGTCCGTCTGTCCGCCCGTATGCGTAGAAACCATAACGTAATTTAAGTTTAGTTTCCATAACGCTGCATCCCCAATAGTAAACTTCCATTTCTACCTCCATTTAGGTGCTTTAATGGAGCGCACAGTTTGCTAGTTTAACGCTCCATCTTCGCAATTTGAAGCGTTATGTTATACAGCGCCTAGTAGGTACAGTGCAATTCAAACATCTTGACAGTTTTGAATTTTGTGCTTTGTCAAACTTACCAAGTGTCAATCTTTGAAAGAATGAATAGTCGGTTTGTTAGTTTGGTACTAGGTGCAAAAGTGTATTCGCTCCCAACTTCAGAACTATCAAAGTTGTTTGGTCCTAACACTCTAACCTGAAACCAGCGAACAGTACAGAACAGTAGTCTACTAGGAACGCATGACGCAGCCTAAAGTTTATCGAAAGGATCAATCAGGTCACTGACTCGGCGAGTCCGCAAAGTACCAGGCGCGCATAACCCGCAGTCGTTCTTCGCACCAGAGGGTGTTGGGAACAATGGACGCTGCTGGTGCTATTGATTGCCGCAACAGGTGGCAGCTCCCCTCTGCCCTTACCTTCACTTTCCGCCCTCCAAGAGGTTTCACGGCACGATTTGTTGGTGCTTTTGTGAACATGATTTAATTTTTATGCGGACTGTTTTTTTCAGGGCGATGCCGATGGTAGGTTGGGTAGTGTAGAAGTACCTACTTACATAGGTGTACTGGTTATACGAGGGCTACACCGAAAAGATCGGGAATAGAATACTTAGGAATAAATTAGAGTGAAACCTTTTTGGTGTATCAAATGTAGTGTTTTTTCAAACATAATTCCATTTTCGAATTTTAAAAAAAGTAAAAAATAAAAGAGTATTAACCATTTGAATTTGACAAGTCGGTGTAAAAAATGGAGCTTACGCGGGAACATTTCCGTGCAATAATTTTTCACAACTGGACGTAGTTACGCAGAAAGGACTCAACCCACACAAACCTAGTTCTGAGATATAGACGTTTTAAGTTCTTATCGATATTCTTCAGCAATGAAAAGCATCTTATATGTGGAAATTATCTTAAATTATGCATATTTATTGTTATTTTACTATTGCAAATCATGGTGTAGCTATAACGAATATTTATTGAGTTATTAATGAAAATATGCACTTGGATCCTTTCTCCTAAATTGCTTTTTCTATGCAAGCAGGGAAATTCAACGTTTCGCAGAAAGGATCCAACCAAATATTCATTTTTATAAAATATTTTTTTAAATAACAATATGGTTTTTAAAGTAAAATATTTATATTGTAGACAGAAGACATTACTTTTTTACACAAAATAAAAATTATATATCAAAAGTAAACCTATTATTAAATAATTTATAACTAAATGTAATCGGAAACAACATTTCACATCTATATAAAAATCTAACCGGAACTGTATTCCCAAGCGCAAAACTCTGGATCAACTTAACCGATTTTGATATTTTTTTTACAAAATAGAAGCCTACGTTTTTAGTGAGTATCTACGACCCGTTTGTATCCCATAATTTTCAGGATAAAGCATTTTGACGGAAATCAAACCTCATAGAAAAAAGTTGGGCATGAATAAAATTCTAACCGGAAATGTGTTCCCAAGCGCAAAACTCTGGATCAACTTAACCGATTTTGATATTTTTTTTACAAAATAGAAGCCTACGTTTTTAGTGAGTATCAACGACCCGTTTGTATCCAATAATTTTCAGGATAAGGCATTTTGACGGAAAGCAAACCTCATAGAAAAAAGTTGGGCGTGAATAAAATTCTTACCGGAAATGTGTTCCCAAGAGCAAAACTCTGGATCAACTTAACTGATTTTGATATATTTTTTTACGAAATGGAAGCCCACTTTTTTAGTAAGTGTCTACGACCCGTATTTATCCCATAATTTTCAGGATAAAGCAATATGAACATAAGCAAACCTCAAAGGATAAAGTTGGACATAAATAAAATTCTCTTTTACTCTAACTTCACTTCATCATCCTCGGTATATTGCAACTATCCTCCTTTTAATGCCTCCGTAGGATATCCGTCGTTCCCTGTGCTTACCATACAATCGCTGAAAAGTGGGATTTCAGCGATCGTATGGTCCGTATCACTTCGACTTTACTTTGCGGTTGGATATAAAAATTTATGTCAAGATGCAGAATAATTATAAATATCATAATCATTAACCATCATCACGACCCGTCACATCTCCACTGCCGGGGCATGGGTCTCCTTCCAATGAAGGAAGGAATTAGGCCTAGTCCACTACTCTGTCCCAGTGTGGGTTAGTGGACCCCAACACAAGCAAGCTTGTGCTGACAGAGTTGACGGGTAATTGGGCAACCCGACTGTCAGATGTTTTCAAGCCGCCCGAAGGTCTCTGAGTAGGCTTAACGACTGTTATCAATTTTATTATAATCATAATGATTACGATCATGCTTCTTGAGATACATCAAGATCTGGATATACAAGATGCTCCTGGTTTATTGAATCTGCATCCAACTCCTCAGATGCAGACTGGTTTAGATCTTTAAAAACTTCGGCAATGTGGTCATACCATCTTACAAGTCGGTCTTCCATAGTAACAAGGAGATATCCTGGGGTTTGTTGCAAAGTTTATTTGATTCTTTCTATAGATCCTTCATGGCAGCCGCTGTTTGTTTTCTCCAAGATATAGAATAAGACTAACAGCGTTGGTCCTTTTTTAAATTACGTTTGATATTTTGTTCACAAAGAAAATACTTGTACGCAACTTGTGCTTCTTTAGAAGGGTAGTCTAGTTCGATGTTAAGTCTTCCTTGGAGAGTTGATCATATGCCATGTTCCTTTAGACATCCATTCTTTCTTTGAGTGTTCCTTGTGCCTTATTATTTCTTCGCAACTTTTTTAAAAAATGTCTTTAATGCCAGTGCAGTTATCTTTGATTGAGGCGCGTCGCCCAAACTTAGTAGGTTGATGGTATTTGTTGTGGATCTGGATACTAAGTTATCTTCTGACTTCTGGGTCCTGCAGCTTATTTACAGCGACATCTTTGGCAGATCTTGTGGCCTGCTTCTGAGCTCCCGCTATCGTCAAGCAGATTTTTCCAACGACTAAGTGGTGATCACTCTTGACTTTAGCAACCCTTCTTAAGTATTTCTAACATCTAGAAGTGAATGTCTTCATTTTCGAATAATCAAAATGTGGTCGATTTGGTTCCCGGTCCGACAGTCGTGTGAGAACTAAGTCACCTTGTGACATTCCTTTGGAGTTACCACCACCGAAAATTTGCCATTAACAATCCTTAGGCATCGTCGGTCGCTTATCAAATCGGGCGTAACTTGTATGAATCTGATAGATGTTTGAGAGTCGAGCGACGCTGCTTATGGATTGTTAATTGCTAATGTGACTTGCCCACACTAACATACGGTGCCGATACATGGACGATGACCAACGAAACTGTGCACCGAATCAGAGTTCCACAAAGAGCTATAGAGCGAGCCATGTTAAGTATTTCGCTTAGACGTATTCCCAACGTGGTGATCCGTCAAAAGAGGAAAGTGTTCAACGTCGGTATGCGGGTCGCCGAACTGAAATGGGAGTGGCAGGATACTTGGCTCGTGGGGGGACGGAAGGTGGAAAAATGCGGTGACAGAACAGTGGCCAAGAGACGGAACAAAAACAGTTTGAATCCTTTCAGCCAAATAAAATTTGAACTGTTTTATTAAAAACTTATATTCTATGAAACAACTCAGACAGTTTGAGACCTTTCTGCTAAATACGAATTGACTTCTTTCAATCAATAAGTATTTCGCTAAAACGACTCAAGACGGTTTGAGTCCTTTCTGCTAAATACAAATTGTCTTTTTTCAATGAATAAGTATTTCTCTAAAACGACTCAGACGGGTTGAGTCCTTTCTGCTAAATACAAATTGTCTTTTTTTAATGAATACGTTTTTCTCTAAAACGACTCAGAGCGCTTGAGTCTTTTATGAAAAACTAAATTTTTCATGGTTTCATAGGAAATGCGTTTCTGTAAAAGGACTCAAACAGCTTGAGTCCTTTATGTGAAACTAAAAAATGTGTGTTTCATACAATGTGGGTTGGTCCCCCACATCAAAAAAGTATGTTGTAGTTGGTTTTTTACTGTGTTTGTTTTCTTGACAGGTAGACCCTACATTAAATAGCATGTTCTAGTATATAACTCAATTTTGACGAAGTTGTGGATTGAGGCCTTTCTGCGTAACTACGTCCAACTTTCGTCGAGGTTTATCTCAAGAACAATGTCTCGCCGAGCTTGTTTCTATTTATAAACTTGAAGCACCAAGTAAAACGACTATATATCGTTGGTATTCTGAGTTTCGCCGTGGACGTTCCTCTCTTACCACAGTCCCTTCTACTGGTCGGCCAAAAACAGCGGTAACACAAGATAACATCGATGCTGTACGCCAGTTAATAAAAGAAGATAGACATGTGACATACGAGCAGATTCGGGCTTCTCTCAGCATTGGTATGACAGCCATTTAAACCATTTTACATGAAGAACTGGGTCTCAAGAAGTTAGTTTCGCGCTGGGTGCCCCACCGTTTGACCGAGGAACAAAAGTCGGCTCGTGTTAATTGGTGTCGATCTGCTCTGCAACGGTTCAATGGAGGCAGTTCAAATGCTGTCTACAATATCGTCTCTGGTGATGAATCGTGGATTTATTCATATGAGCCCGAAAGAAAACATCAATCGGCAGTTTGGGTCTTCGAAGGTGAGGTCAAGCCAACAAAAGTTATTCGCTCACGCAGCGTGTCGAAAAAAATGGTCGCTTCGCTTGTATCGAAAACTGGCCATGTGGCTACGATTCCATTACAAGAACAAAGGACGGTTACTGCTGATTGGTACACAACAGTTTGTTTGCCGGAAGTCGTAAGAGAACTTCGTAAAACTAACCCGAATCGTCGTATAATCCTTCACCACGATAATGCAAGCTCTCATACCGCTCGCAAAACAAGAACGTTTTTAAATATGGAAAACGTGGAGTTGATGGACCATCCTCCGTATAGCCCTGATCTGAGCCCCAATGATTATTTTACATTCCCAAGAATTAAAGATATGCTACGTGGTCAACGGTTTAGCGGCCCAGAAGAGGCGGTCGAAGCTTACAAATCAGTTGTTTTGACAGTATCCACTTCAGACTGGAATTACCAGGGGCGTATTTAACCTAGGGCTAAAAGGGCTACAGCCCGGGGCGGCAGGCGGCAAAGGGCGGCCCAGGGGCGGCCGGCAGGCCGCCCTTGGACTTTAGGTTGGAGGATTAAAAAAGTACAGAACAATATTTAGGACGTAATGTTCCAAATGTTGATTTCATGTCTTAAGAAATATGATTTAAAGTATGAAAGCCGCCTTTGTTCTTTTCTGAACCGGTGGAATAGTCTAATTTTTTTCCGCCTTGGTAGGTATTTTCTTGAAGTATTTTTTTTTTGCCTAACTCAGTCCCCGCCCTGCACAAGTATATTCTAAACGTTCTAAAATGTACTCGTCTATCCAGAAATTTTTTTTTTCTTCGGATGATGATATCATTATTTATGCAAATCTTTCACCACAATGTTTCTATACATATGTAGGTCGGTAGGTACTCTACACTTCTTCTTCTTTCGTGTCAGTGAACATGCGAATTTTTAAATTTATCCCGACCAATACGAAGAAACTTTGATAGCATTCTGGTTGGCCTGGAGTAACTCTTCCCGAGTGCAGGTGGAAGGGCACAGGGGGCAGGAGAGTACATGCTCCATAGTCAGGGGACCGGGAGCAAGTTTTTCCTCAAGAGGTAGGAAAGGATCCTGGGGCTGCTTTTCCTCCCAGAGCCTTAGCCTTGCGTTTTGTGGGTTTCCATCCGTTAAGGACACCTCACTATTTAGAAACGCTTTGCGGCTCTTAAGGTGCGGCAGTATGTGAGTAAAGTGTATGTCTGGAGTCGCATTCTTGTTTGCCTTTCTCCTATCCCAGCCAGAGAGTACCTTGTAGAGCGGTGTCGGTTTGAGGCATCCCGTTACTATACGAACTGAGTCGTTAAGCGCAAAATCTACTTCTGTAGCATGCGCGGACCTTGCCCATATCATCATCAGCCAATAATCATCCACTGCTGGACATAGGCCTCTCCCAAGGAGCGCCACAACACTCGGTCCTCGGCCTTCCTCATCCAACCACTACCCGCCACCCGCCTAAGGTCGTCAGTCCAGCGGGCAGGAGGGTGTCCCACGCTGCGTTTGCCTGTTCGTGGTCTTCACTCGAGAACTCGTCTACCCCAACGGTTATCGGTTCTTCGGCAGATATGACCAGCCCACTACCACTTCAGCTTGCATATTTTGACAGCTATGTCGGTAACCTTAATCCTCGGACGGATAACCTCATTTCTGATACGATCCATCAGAGAAACCCCAAGCATAGCTCTCTCTCTCCATAGCACGCTGAGCGACTTTAAATCGGTGGACCAGTCCTACCGTCAGTGTCCACGTCTCTGCACCATACGTCATCTCACCGACTTTTGTCTTCTGGCTCTGAGGAATGGAAATCTTGCCCATATGGGGCAGGAAAATTCGGCTGAGAAGCCGAGTGCTAAGCTACTTGTTCGTAGAACTTGCGGAGAGGCGCCCCAGCTGGTAGAAGAAAGCCGTTGCAGAAGTTTGTTTCGGGAGCTGACTTTCTTCTTGGTATTTTGGCAGTGGGTTTTGTACGCGAGGGATCTATCCAGGGTCACTCCGAGGTATTTTGGTGACGAGCAGTGCTGGATTTTTTAAGTAGCCTTTGTTCTTTTTTGAACCGATGGAAATAGTCTTTTTTTTCAGCCTCTGTATTTTTTAAGGAAATCTAAAGAAAAAAAAATTGCCTCTCTCAGTCGCCCAAGTTTATTTCTAAACGTTTTAAAATGTCTATCCAGAAAATTTTTTTTTTTTGTTCGGAAGGTATCATTCATTATCTATGCAAATCTATCACCACAATGTTCTTATCCATATGTAGGTCGATAGGCTGACTGCCCTGTTTTTTTTCTTTCATTACTTGATGGGGCGGAAAACTACAGGAGCCCAGGGCGCGCAATCTTTAAATACGCCCCTGGGAATTACTGTTTCAATGATTGGTTTAATCGAATGAAAAAGTGCATTGAATATCACGGAGACTACTTTGAAAAACAATAAAAGTAAATAATATTATGATATCTTTGTACTTTTTTCTATTCCCGATCATTTCGGTATCGCCCTCGTACATAGACAGAAACCTATACCTATGATATAGTGTCGATCTATGTACCTACCTACACTCTTATGGTTAACTCTGTTGGTTTATTTAACAATAAGCTTTTTCCAGCGCCTAGCTCATAGTTTTACCGCCTAATTGCCTATAACTACCTACTCAATGCTCAATGATAGTAGATAAGTACCTACAATAATGTATTAACTATGTATAAGCAACAAAATGTTCTCAGCAAAGCTTATAAATTTAAACACAACGGTTTTCTCCCGACCATGACTAATGTTGTGACTGATGCATCTGACGAGATCAATTCTCATCTCTTCACAAACCGAGAGTGAAGCAATCTATAATAATAAAAGAAACGCTTTTGTGATGTATTTACCAGCAAAATATCTAGGATGAAAAAGCAACATCCGCTCCTTAATTAAAATCTGTGAGAAATGTCTCGGAACAATTTGTTCTAGTGTTGTTTGTGTTTGTGTCGCGGTATCGATAATGATCTGAAGTTTCTCAAATTGACTGCATTGTTGGCTGCTTAGAAACTTGTGTGTGGGCGAACCAGCTCTAACTGTAGCGGTAGGTACCGGTTAAATAAATGGATCGGCTTTCTGTTGACTACTTTTATATCGTTACAATGAAATGACTACTCATTAACTGATAGCGATAAAATATTGTTGGCTCGTGGGTTTAATTTATTCATTGATTTGTAACTAGTTATGTTATGGCTGAAAATCCTGAATAAGCAGTCCATGTCAGGTACCTAACCTACATACTTACTTCTAAGATGAAATAATAACCTAATATGTATTTTTATTTCGTAAAATTTACAAAGGTGCCTAAGTTTTTTTTACATAACTTACTTGTATTTTTTAAGAAATGTTTTACGTACATTGTTTACTAACTTACCGTAATAATAAATATTTAAGTACCCATTCTAAATATAAATTGAGAATATGGTATATCTCGATACGTTCAAGCCCGGCGGGAAATAAAAGCTTTCACTTTCTGAGACGCACAACAGGAAAATGCTCGGAGCATAAATCTTCTACAATTTGTTGGAGACAATCTCGACAACAGCCGAAGGCGGTAACGCAATCCAATTTATCGACAATTCTGTAGTTCTGCGTGTTTACTTTTATCGATAAGAATAATTTGTTGTTTACATCACTAGCTTTCATCGGGCTTCGCTGGAGACACTGAAGAATGAATGTTCTATTTAATTGTCGGGTCCATAGTTCAGATGCGCTATAGCAAAGCAATTGTAACGAATGTTGGAGTGTCTTAACCCCAAACTCCGATCTAGACACCCTTTAAACATTTTTTAACTTTTTTGACTGTTATTATACTTATTATTCTGAGCCCGAGTTGTTCTATGGTATTTTATTGTTAACAATCTCGTTATAATTGTAAACGTTATTTTTAGTTCTGAGGATTAACTTAAGGCGCAACTCCATAAATTATTTAATAAAAATACTGGTTGCTAACAAAATGTCGTCTGTTTGTTCCAGAAGTGGCTGGCGCGGGGCGCGGGGTAGCCGGCGGGCGCCATGGGGAACAAGTGCTGCAGCCGCCGCCATGATCCCGATAGACCGTTGGGTGAGTTGCACTTTCATTCATTTTATAGTACAGCGGCTGGGTTATCACCACCGAAGATTAGCATTCGATAATACGCACGATAAACAGCGTTGTTTATATGAGGTAACTTGTATAGACGTTTTTTTGTAATTAAAATATATGTAAGTACCTAGTACCTACATTGAAAATAAAAAAAAATTACAAAATTTAAGATGTACGAATGTAACAGAAGCTTGAAAAATAACATGAACTTACTGTAGTACTTGCTTATAATTTGTACTTAGGTATAGATATTCAACTAATAAATAATTTTGATTACCTATATGCGTCTCATATCAGATGGCTCCTAAAGGTTAAGTAGGTAATGGTCAAACCGATATGGAACACCGACATGAAATTATTAACGAACGAATGCTAACCCACTTACGAGAGCGTAAATAAACCTTGTGAAATCCTGCATGCACCTAGTTTTGTTGAGGCCGAAAAACTTGTACGCTGTATTCATTTGCAAACATTTAATTTTCAATGTAAACTCATCCCTGTGCACTAAGCATAAGAGTTACTTTTTAGTTAAATATTCTCTGATGTGCTCTACTTATACGAAAGATCAAACAAGAAACGCGCAAAGGCTCACTGGGTTGCTGGTGCCCGGGTGACCGGTTGTTAGTCATAAATAAAATATTTGAACATTAAATACGTAAGTAGGTTAGGTAGCTGCTGGAGTCTATAAAATAATTGAAATGTTTCGTCGTCGGGGACCGGGGTATTAAATTAAAGGGTGTTCAAGACGAAGTTCGGACTTGCCAGCCACATAAGAGCACATATTTTATAACAGAGTGTAGCAAGAGTCGCTGTTGTCGGATACGACGAAGAGCACATCATCATCATTAAATTAAGATCAATTATTTATATTAACGTGTGTCAAAATGAATGAAATTGCGTAGGTACGAAAGCCTCTGATCTAAATAATTGTAGTAATTACTAGTAGCAATACAGCAATCTAGCCTTTGTGAAGAGGCTGTAGACTCATAATCTAGGTAGAAAGCCAATAAATAAGTCTTAAGATTTTACGTTGTTGATGTTATGTAGGTATCTTGTATTTCAAAACATGCTGCAGTCAAACTGCCGAAAACATTGTTGAAACAATGACCGATGAACTATTCCCATATGCAGTACTTACCTTCTACATACTAACAAACGAACACTTAATTTACAATAATTTACGGCCTAATAAAACCCGGTTTATTCCCATTCCCACATCGACCAATCAGATTGAGGTCATATTCATTGTTATTTACAGCTATTGTTAAAAAATGCAACTCCTGTGTCATATTAAGGTACCTAGGTATATTTACTTGCCTATCGAAGTATCTCTCAATAAGTACCTATCGAAATTATGTCTGAAATGGACGCTTCGATAAATTGAATCTTTAAGTAGGTAATCTTATTTGACGGCTATGCGATGCGAAGTATCAATTTTTCAACTCCATTAATTATATTTTAGAAGCTACTTGGGGCGTTCGCTCGCTCGTCACCGGAAATTAATTTTAAAATCGGTTTTTACATTTTATGATTTACAAGATAGGTTATCTTATTAATCACTAGCTGTTCCCGCGAGCTTCGCTTCGCTTTAAAAAGTTTTCCCGTGGGAAATCCGGGATAAAAAGTAGCCTATGTTCTTTCTCAGGGTCTAGACCATCTGTATTCCAAATTTAATTAAAATCCGTTCAGTAGTTTTGGCGTGAAAGAGTAACAGACAGACAGATAGACACAGTTACTTGCACATTTATAATATTATATACTAGCTGTTCCCACGCGCTTCGCTTCGCCTTAAAAAGTTTTCCCGTGGGAATTCCGGGATAAAAAGTAGCCTATGTTCTTTCCCAGGGTCTAGACCGTATGTATACCAAATTTCATTCAAATCCGTTCAGTAGTTTTGGCGTGAAAGAGTAACAGACAGAAAGACAGACAGACAGACAGACAGACACAGTTACTTTCGCATTTATAATATTAGTTAGGATAGTTAGGATAAAATAATTTTGAAATGAAGTCTTATCTACCCACCTTTTTCTCCCCTATTAACGACATAGTTAGATACCCAGATGACCATATCAAATCCGCAATAATTAAAGCATACTTATGTAACTAAAATGCAAACTGTACTATTAATACTAATAATACTGTTAACTGATGTCGGTAAAAATCCAATACAAGTAAGAACTTTAATTGCTAATGAAAAATTACTGTCATTTCAGTATACCCAGCCTACAAGAAGAACGAAGCCGGCTTCACCGCGTGCCCCTCACTGGAGACCCGGTATACGGGCGAGCCCAACAACCGGGTGACGTCGCGGCGGCCGGCCGACATCGTGCGGACGCGAAATCCTGGAACATGTAAGTGTTCTATTCCAGTTTTTCAAACTTTTTCATGATGCGACCCCCCTGGTATAAAAAAAATCCTTCAGTTTTTTTATCATGTATGTATGTGTATGTTACATTACTTACAGTGTTTTTATTTATGGTCTCCAATTAAAGTACCCAGTTTTTCAACCTCTGGCGATCCCCCTACAGAAGCTTTAAGACCCCCCAAGGGGTCGCGACCCACAGGTTGAAAAACACTGCTCTATATTAATTACATCTTAAGTAGGTACTATCAGGTACTCAGCCATTTTTCTTCTTTTGATCTGACCCACTTGGAGCCTGCCCATTAAAATACACACGGCACATTGTTTGGAAATCGGGATAGTTTCTTGATTATTTTACTTATCCGCTTGTCAATGTTTTCCAGGTTTAACCAACGGCGGTCGGCGTGTAGTAAAAGCGCTATGCGCTTACACAGCGCGGGCCGACTCCGACATTTCCTTCCGGAAAGGAGACCGGATGGAAGTCCTCAACGACGCGGAGCCGGACTGGTGGCGAGTGTTACATTTGGGCACAAGAAGAGAAGGCCTTGTTCCTGTCAATTTTGTCGCAGAAGAAAGTTCTGTAGAATGCGAGGAGTAAGTTTCTTAGTATAAATTAATTTTACAAATCACTGTAGGCCCTATAAAATCTGTCAAAGATAGTAACAAAAAATATAATTATAATTAATTGTGTGTATTTTTAAAAAGGAAAATAAAATTGAAGATTCATAAAGTCACATCGCCAATATTTATGAGTCTCTTGAGTTGAGTGGCTTCGCCTTAATGAATTCGTACTCTATGGTTTTTAATGCTCATCTCTACTCGTACTCGGCAATAACGAAACGAAAACTATATTTATCGTTTCGTTTATTTTTATAGTATGGCAATACTATAAAAAAACCATAATTATGTCTATCTATGGCTCTACCTACTCTATGGATGGTTGAGTTTGACGTTTTACAAAGTTTCAAAAAGCCGAAAAGTCCGAACCGAAAACCGCGCTTTTTGGTTGGCTTATATTAATTTGTTACCTATTTGTTGCAAAGTCTTGATATAAAATTATTCGATTTTAACATAGTTTACGTTGTGTTTAGTCATGTTTGAGTTAAAAACCAGTCACAGCTCTGCTTGTAAAGTTGCAAACCACTTTTACAACAAGAATTTATTGGGTGGACGAAGTCGCGTAAGAATTCATAGGTAATCCATCCCCACTAAATCACCCTTAACCCTGTCATACATAATATCCCCTTACTTTGACCCTCTAAACTTACCGATACTCACAACCCTTCCAGCTGGTTCTTCCCTCACGTGTCTCGGAAGGAGGCCGACAAGCTGCTCCTGGCAGACATGAACCCCCGAGGCACGTTCCTGGTGCGTCCCGCGGAGCACAACCCGCACGGCTTCAGCCTCAGCGTCAAGGACTGGGAGGAGGGCCGTGGCTACCATGTGAAACACTACAAGATCAAGCCCCTGGATAATGGAGGGTTTTATATTGCCACCAATCAGACGTTCCCGAGTCTGCCTGCGCTGGTTATGTCGTATACGAGTAAGTTTGCATGTGTGGTGTTTGGTTGTATGTGTTGGCTTGTATAAAGGGGATATTGGTTGAACTGAGTATAAGAAGGCTATGGGGCAAGGACTAAAACATATTCACTCCATAGAGTCCTCTTATGGTCAGTCCAACTGCATTATTGATTTCTAGATGATAGTTTTTCCACTATCACTTACAGGAAGCTAGAATGTAGTAAATATGCCCTAGGTTAGTGCTAAAAACTCAAAACTAAGAAATATTTGATTCCTTTATGAAGAGGATTTTCATTTTGGTATATGTAGTCTGGTTTAATAAACCTGTTGTGTGTCTTTATGAAAATAACTAAGATATCTTATACCTTTTCATTAATCCAAGACACACCTTTTCATTAATAAAATAACAACTAACTCACTAAAATTTCTTGCATCTCTAATCTTAACTAATAAACTACATTTCTCTAGCACCTAGTCAAGATACTTTGTCTCAATAAAAGATACTAATTACTTTCAGAAAATGCACTAGGCCTATGTCATGTCCTCGCGAGGCCATGCCCCAAGCCGGAGCCCCAGATGTGGGACTTAGGACCTGAGTTGCGGGACAAGTGGGAGATCCCTCGGACGGAGATTCAGCTCATCAGGAAACTGGGGCAAGGGAACTTCGGAGAAGTGTACTACGGGAAGTGGCGGAATAATATTGAGGTAAATTCTAGCACCCCTTTATTATGAGGCCTATGTATAGTAGCACTCCATGGGAGATGACTTAGAGCAACATACATGGGCATCTTACAGCAGTGCTGCTGGTATAAGTAGAGTTATTGATGTGTGGATACTCCGGATTGAAGACGTACCCATAGTTGATATAGCTATGGAAGGAGACCAGTGCCCCAGTGTGCAGTACATGATGATGATATTGATGTGTGAAAACATAAAAATACTAGTTGTCTAAAACACAGTTCACCCCAAGCAGCTTTACCTACCAGCTCCCTTAACTCATCTCCAATAACATTTCACTAACCTGAACCCCAAAACCTTCCAGGTGGCCGTGAAGACTCTCCGGGAAGGCACCATGTCGACGCAGGCCTTCCTCCAAGAAGCAGCCATCATGAAGAAGTTCCGGCACAAGCGTTTGGTGGCGCTGTACGCCGTGTGCTCCACACAGGAACCCGTCTACATTGTGCAGGAATACATGTCCAAGGGATCCCTGCTAGAGTTCCTGAGAAACGGAGAGGGAAAGTTCCTGCAATTCGAAGATCTAGTCTACGTCGCCTCGCAAGTCGCGTCAGGCATGGACTACCTAGAATCTAAGCTACTAATACACAGGGACTTAGCCGCGAGAAACGTCCTAATAGGTGATAATAACATAGCGAAAATATGCGACTTTGGACTGGCCAGAGTCATTGAAGACAACGAGTACTGCCCCAAGCAGGGCTCCCGGTTCCCCGTCAAGTGGACGGCTCCAGAAGCCATCATCTATGGAAAGTTCTCGATTAAAAGCGACGTGTGGTCGTACGGGATACTTCTGATGGAGTTGTTCACGTATGGGCAGATCCCGTACCCGGGGCTACATGGGAAGGAGGTGATTGAGCAAGTGGAGCGAGGGTACCGAATGCCCAAGCCCGTCGGCCACTACCTGCCCGATGACATCTACCGGCTGATGCTGCAGTGCTGGGACGCCATGCCGGAGAAGAGGCCTACGTTCGAGTTCTTGAACCACTACTTCGAGTCGTTCACAGTGACCAGTGAAATCCCGTACAGAGAGGTACAAGACTAGTGCTGTGATAATGTGAATTAGCCCTTTTGTACGAGTGTTAAGTGACTAGGACTCCTGTTAGACAATGTTTGTTGAGTGACTGTCTTAAACGTTACAAGGTTTTTAGTATTTTTATACTCTAAGCTGACTTATTAACATTGATTACAGGTAAAGTGTGAGCTTGTCATTTTGTAATTGTACCAACAAGTATTCAAGTCAGCTCGCAAGTTAATATGAATACTGACTTTTCCATGTTCTAATGACGCATTTAAGTCCACTAACGTAATTAACTAATTGGTAAGTGAATAATCTCCTGCGAAATTCACTATTTTCTTATTTATTGATTAGCGAAGTGTAGCTTGTAAGCACTAGTAACTACTGTGTTGCATTTTGTACAAATCAGTCATGGGAAAAGCGCTCTTATAGCATTGACTATTTAAAATAAGAAGTTGGAATGTCTAAAACTTCTGATCTCACACAATTATTACGAAGATAAATATAGATACATAATAGATTTTAAAGTGACGTCATAAATACCTTTTGTAGAGTGGGCTACTGCGAATTAACTGGGACGGTAATTGTTTGTAGAGAAAAATCTTTTTACATCGTCTTACAAAAGTTTATTGTTATCTTTCAGTTGATTTGGAGTAACTAGTAATAATAATTAAACCACTAAGTAACAAACATAACGGCAAAGCAATAATAAAATTCTAAATGGAACAGTATTTTCATATTCTAAAGTTAAATGTGATATTTTTGCATCACAATACAATGTGCTGCTGAAGTAAATTCAATATTCACAGCCATTTCAATTAAACATTTATCAATTTTACATCCAGCCAACACTGCTATAAGTATATGAAACTTGGAGAAGGATACATTCATAGTATTACTTGACAAAAGTGTGACAGCCCTCATGTGGTTGCAATAAGAGCTATTTCTGCTTGCACATGAATCGGGCTTACATTGGTTTGATTACACACTGTTATATTATACATAGTTTGTTTATAAGAATGGGAAGTGATGATAGCCAAATCATTGAAATACTGTAGAAATCACAGATAAGTATTTACTTTCGGCTCCTTTGCAAATAATCATAGCTTTTACTATATAAACTCCAAAGTATTTATATATATTTACATTTACTTATATTTTAAACTGCCATTTTATTGTAAATAGAATTAATTCAAAAGTGCACTGGTCCAAATATGTTGCAAAGGGGCCAACAACCCTTGTGTAAAAAGACAAATAAAAGTAGCTTTTAGGACCGTATACCAAAGAATTAATGTACATTGAACAATTGAAAATTTTAGGGAAAATATTTAAAAAACACCTGATTAATAAAACCGCTAATTGTAGAGAAATGTCATTGTTCTAATAAACATTTGGTCAAGACTCAAGACGTACTCAATCCCATTTTATTAAATTATTATGGCGGTTTTTTAGACAATTTGGTATAAATTCAGTGACATAGGTGATAAACTGCTACAAATTGTAAGCATTATTAACTGTTGATTGCGACTTTAATTAACCCTCTTCATTATAACAAAATCATTATATTCGACGTCGCCTAATCAAAGTATTAAATAATAAATGCTTTAAAATCATTCTTATAATAGCCAATCGTGAAAATAGTGTCTTATTAACACAACATTCCAAAACATATTAAACACTTTGAATAATATTTGGACACTTTTGTATGATGAAAAGACTAGATTTGTAAGGTTTTGTACATACAATGAATAAATGTCATTGGATATAAATACAACAGATTTTATTTGTCACCCTCTTACTCACTACAATTTATTACAATGATGCATATTGAATAACATTATGTTCCCTGGAAGCCGACATAGCAGAGCGACTGGTCTTTCGGGCCTAAACCAATAAAGTGGAGGGGTAAATTCCCAACTTTCTCGTAACATATTTTGTGCATAAGTACCTAGTTTTAGAGCCTGTCCAGACGGAGCGTTTTGCGCGCGTAAGCTTACGCGCGTAGACACTCGCGCGTTCCCGAGGCACTAGAGCTACAAGCACTCCGTCCAGATGCTCTCGCGCGTTTCAAAACTCGCGCGTAAAACGCGTGTCATGCGCCCGACTCTCGACTCGCTCGTTTTACGCGCGAGCGCCGCGCGAGTCGAGATACTCTGGCGGCATTGGAGCGTTCAGTAGTATGCGCGTGTCCATAGAGAGTGGACGTATTTAGATTTGAAATGGAGCGCGATAACTTCGACACCGAACTTTTAATTGAAGAAGTTGAAAAGAGAATAGCCATATGGGATATGGAATCTGCTGATTACGCAAATAGACTCATTAAACGTAGGAATTGGGAAGAAATAGTCGAAATTTTTTGCGAAGCTGGTGATTCCGACGAAAAGAAAAAAACGTTGGGTAAGTGACAATTACTTTATTTAATAAGATTATTTCTTAAACTACGTAGGCTACTACAAACTACTATACCATCTTGTCTTGCCAAGGGATTTTCCCTTCATTTACAAAATAATCAGCGAATCTGTCTCTTATATTCTTAGATCTCGCATTAGGCCTCACTGCCTCACAGTTCAAACTATTTAGGGAAGTTTCGTACAGAGTGTCATCATATCTATAACCATCTCTTAACCTTACGTAATTATGAAGGACACAACAAGCTTTAATGATGTTTTCTGCAAACTCAATGTCAACATTTAATGGTCTATGAAATATTCTCCATTTATTTACCAAAATACCAAAGGAACATTCAATGTAACGCCGGGCTCTGGATAGGCGATAGTTGAAAATTCTTTTTTTGGTTGTTAGAGATTTACCGCAATAAGGGCGCATTACGTTTTCAGATAGACCAAACGCCTCATCACCTACAATCACGTGTGGCAAGGGAGTTGTATCTGTTTGCGATATTGGCTTTGGGTCTGGAATATCTAAAGTTTTGTCGACAAGTTTTTTATACAAAACGGAGTCTTTGAAAATTGTGGAGTCACTACTTTTGCCATATGCGCCGATATCTACAGAAATAAAACAATAATTTGCATCGCATACAGCCAATAAAACAGTTGAAAAATAATTCTTATAGTTATAGAAAAGAGACCCAGAATGGTCAGGCTTTATGATACGGAAATGCTTGCCATCTACGGCGCCGATACAATTTGGAAAATGTGTATACTTTTGGAATTGTTTTGAAATCTCTTCCCATTCTGCTTTCGTAGGTTCTCTCATCACTATATTTTGCAGTTTTAGCCATATGACGTAACAAGTTTTCTGTACTATTTCGATAATTGTCGACTTTCCCAATCTGTAGGCATAATGCAAGTCCGCAAAATAACATCCTGTAGCCAAATATCTGAAAAAAAAATGTTATTAAATATAAATATTTAGTAAGGTCGTTTCAATATTTTTTTTATTATTTCAGGAATGTTATTGCAAAAGAAGTGGAAAGGATTGCGTGATGGCTTTGTCAGAGAAATGAAAAGGATAAAAACCACACCGTCTGGATCAAAAGCCAGCAAAAATAAATATATATATTTTGAACGTTTGATGTTCCTCGAACGATCGACACGCAATAAAACTACTGATAGCAACATCGTTTCCTCGCCTGCTGCACCTGAAGAACAAGACATTTCTGGCGACGGGGAAGATGTTATGAGACCTCCAGTTAGCCAGCCGAAAAAGAAAAAAAAAATGAACGCAGCCGATGAGGAATTTCTTGCCATTATAAGCAAAAATTTAGCACCTAGAAATCAGCCACAAACATCGGAGTCTGATGATGATAAACTATTTTGTTTGTCACTGCATAAGGAGCTTATTAAAGTACCTGAAGAAATGAGGCTTCAAGCTAAAATTGATTTAATGAATGTGCTCCAAAAAGCTCAACGAGCCCCATGTCATTCACCTTCACATTATATTCCTTCACCTGCACCTTCACCACAATATAATCACCAAGCAGGAATGACACACCGCGGACAAAGAGGATTTTTTAACGATACAGGATATAACGAAACAGACCCTTCAGCATCTTCGTTTTCACGTTATTGCACTGGACAACGCAATTCCCAATCTAACCCATCACCGGCGTCTAACTACAATAACCCATCACCGGCGTCTAACTACAATAACCCATCACCGGCGTCTACTCAAGATTCCCAAGAGAGTGAATTGATGGAGCTATACCGAGATTGTTAAATTGATTAAGGGAAAAAAGTATAAAAATAATAAATATTATTACCTCAAAGTAATCACGAGTTTTTCTTCGGCAGAAACAGTATCCTTTAGCACATAGATTCTGTTGGGTGTCAAATCATCTTGTATAAGTTTTAGCAAATCATCGAACGATGTTACTGACATCCGGAAGTAATTGAAAAACTTTTCGTTGTGTTCTCTCAGCTTTGGGTATAATGTTATAAACATACTTTGCGTCATTCTGTCTCGTAGAATTGGATGCACGTTAAATCTTCGACTTTCTCTACGTTTACGACGTTTCCATCGACGGTACGCAAGCCACAACACAACCGCTGTGAGAGGCTCCATTTTTAAAACTGGCTGAATCCGTCCGCCAGACACCGCGCGTAGCAACGCGCGTAAAACGCAGCATCTGGACGCAACATAAATTGAAACGCGCGAGAGCTTACGCGCGCAAAACGCTCCGTCTGGACAGGCTCTTAGTTAATGTTCCACACATAAAGGTAAGCGTCCACCTATCGATACGCATCCGACCAATCGGATTTTGATAAATGGAGAAATGGCGTCGGCAATGTCGATGAAGTGGACGCACTTGTGTAAATTTCTAATACTGAATGCGATGCTTCCGTTGCGTACGAGACCGATAGGTTGTCGCTTACCTTAATACTCCGAAAATGCCAGTCGCTGAGATCAATAGAGGTAGGATTGAAATCAGCCACAATATAAAAATGGTAATAATGTTTCTAGCGATACCACGACGGCGCGGCGACGGGACGGACAAGGTTCTTGGTAGGCATGAGACTCTTTATAAATAAAAGAAAAGGCCTTTAGGAATGTCGGTTATATGCTTACGTAATATACGTAATGTCTGATTGACAGTACTGAATGGTTCTTTTCCAAGGTTGTATCAATATTCTGATTAGAAGTTATTGGAACTTGTAATGAATATAAAACAAGTAATTTAAATTTAAATAAAATGTAAAAATAAAATTATGTCTAAATAGTTTTATCAAAATTTCAACAAAATAATAATATAGTGACGTATTTTAATGCATTTCACTATACAGCAAGGTATAGCAAATTGGTATACTTACTATAGTAAGCCAAACATGAGTGATTCATCTCTTCATTAGTGTCAACTCATAAACATAACACCACCACAGTTTTTGTATACAAAAAATATTTGTCACCTAGAAAAAGTAAATAAAAATGGATTTCACAAAATACTTCATAATTTCAAAACATTATACGTCCGAGTAAGCTTTCGTCCTCACATGCAAATATCTGTACTCTGACTGGTAGTACTGTTTGAGATACCTCCAACACATCAACACTGGCATAGGGACGTAGTTGGGCTTCTTCTTACTGTGATGATTCAGGTATATCGCTAATACCACTAGAAGACCCGACCAGGCGTATCTGGAAAAAAATAAAGGCTTATAATAGTGTAAGTTATAGGGACAAAGATACATGGATTAGTTACTATGTATCCAATCAAACCAGCGTTAGTATCCGGATTATTCTTAAGAATAGGCGCTTTAAATAGTATCACCATTACTAGTACGGTACGAGGTACGGTGACGTTAAATATTGTGAAGAAGCCTGTACATATGGAGATTTAAGGGGATGTGCGCAAGTTAGTATATTGGGTTATTGAGTACATTAGGAGGGTTAGTTAGTCAGTATGGGTCATTGAGTACATAACAAAACAAAGCTAAACTATATCTATCTCTGTCACACTCACTGCCTGTTGAGGTGAACGCAGCCAACACAGAATAATACTATGAACTGTCAACTTCATTATCTGGATATACATACTCTGTGATCGTTTTGTACTTACTTTGTATTCACCATTACTTGTAAACTTGTAATTAATAAATATTATAATAAATAGATAAATCCGTGAACATCTTGGCCTTTCAATGTTATCAGGTTATGGGCCGACCCGTACCTAGTGTTATTTTCAGTAAAAATAAATAAATTAACAATATTTTGAAAAAATAACCTAAAAGTGAAACTCGCGTGGCCACCGTAAAGGATTTTTTTCGCCGGTTTTCATTTTTCAGCTTCTAAATTTCAGCTTCATGATGAGTTCTAATGCCCACAATGGCATCGAAAGGCTAAAAGGCCGGGATAACTATGCCACATGGAGTTTTAGTGTGAAGACTTTTTTGGAACATGAAGAATTGTTGGAATGTATTGAGGCTGACATTGTTAAAGATGCGAAGAAGGACTCAAAAGCCAAAACTAAGATCATTCTACTGGTGGATCCGTCTTTATATATCCACATAGAAGAAGCCACGACCGCGAATCAGGTATGGGAAAATTTAAAAAAGGCCTTCGAGGATTCTGGTCTATCAAGAAAAGTAAATTTACTCAGAGATTTAATTAATACAAGTCTGGAAACAAGTAACGGTGTTGAAGATTATATAAGCAAGATCATGTCAGCAGCCCACAAACTAAGAAACATAAAATTCCACGTTGATGATGAGTGGTTGGGCACATTGATGCTTGCAGGCTTATCAGATGAATATAAGCCAATGATCATGGGATTGGAGAGTTCCGGTGTAAAGATAAGTGCAGACTTAATTAAAACTAAATTACTTCAAGAAGTAAAGGATAGTAGTGCCACTTCAGCTTTTTACACAAACTCGTCTAAAAAATTGTTCAGAAATAGCCATCAACAACAGTCTAAGTCTAAGGGCCCCCGATGCTTCAACTGTAACAAGTATGGGCACTTAGGAAAGAATTGCTGGTTTAAAAACAAGAAAGATAATCATGATAACAATAAAAGTAATGGTTTTGTTGCTGCATTTTCAGCCTTAACATCCAATGACTCTGCAAAGTGGTATCTCGACTCAGGCGCCGCCATGCACATGACGATGCACCGGGAGTGGTTGCAAGACGAGACAGTCCCACCAGTGCGGCATGTCCGCATTGCTGATGACAAGATGCTGCATGTTGAAAGCTGTGGCAAGGTTGAAATATGTGTACCTTCCATAAATGGCAGTACCAGTATGATTCAGGTGAGCAATGTCCTATATGTTCCTGATTTAAAAGCAAACCTGTTATCAATCAGCAAGATAATAAAGAGTGAATGTAAGGTGCAGTTTGATGAGCATGGCTGTCAGATATTCAATAAAAATGGAGAAAAAGTAGCAATGGCTAGTCAGATAAATGATACTTACATTCTACATACAAAAACAGCTCATGCTATGGCAGCAACAACAGATAATAATAATACCTATTTATGGCACTTGAGAATGGGCCATCTGAACTTTACAGACTTAAATAAAATAACAAACTGTGCTACTGGTGTAAAACTGTCTGAAGAGAAAGAAAGTTCTGTCTGCATTTCATGTATTGAAGGGAAACAATCAAGGCTACCTTTCCCCAGCGATAGCCAAAGAGCGAGCTCCCGTGCAACATCATTGCTAGAGCTCATCCATACAGATGTATGTGGTCCGATGCAACAAACTTCAATTGGAGGAGCAAGGTATTTTGTGACTTTCATAGACGATTACTCCAGAAAAGTATTTGTTTACTTTATAAAGTCTAAATCAGAAGTATTTGAGAAATTTAAAGAGTACAAAAACAGAGTAGAAAATGAACTGAACTGTAAAATTAAAACATTAAGAAGTGACAATGGCAAGGAATATATCAACCAACATTTCAGTAATTATTTAAAGAATTGTGGTATTCTACACCAAACAAGCAATCCATATACTCCAGAACAAAATGGACTCAGTGAAAGAATGAATAGAACTTTGATAGAACGTGCTAAATGTATGTTATTTAATGCCATGTTACAGATGGGCTATTGGGCTGAAGCGGTGGGCACAGCTGCATATATTGTCAACCGCTCCCCAACACGAGCTCTCTCCTTCATCACTCCAGAAGAGATGTGGACTGGAACAGCGCCGGATCTAAGTCACCTGAGAGTTTTTGGATGTGAAGCTATGGTGCACATACCAAAAGAACAAAGAAGAAAATTAGATGCCAAGTCACATAAATTAATATTTGTCGGGTACAGTGCTTGTACTAAGGGCTACAGATTTATAGACCCTCAGAGCAGACGAGTATACATGAGTAGAGATGTAATATTCTTGGAAGGCACAGCAAAGAGAAACACAGTGCAGTCATTTGCTTCTGAAAATAACACGGTGAATGAAGAGTCTTCATCAGCACCTAAAAAAGAAAAGAAAAATACATTAGAATCGGAAGTAAAAGTACAAGAAGTTGTTGAAAATAGAACACAGTTAGAAGATAAATCAAGAGAAAAGGAAAACATTTTAAATGAACAGAATAAAGTATACCTACCTTTGTCACAGACTGAAACAGCACCTGAAAATAATGAAAATGAAAGTTATAATGAAACCACTTCAAGCACACACTCTGAATTATTGTATGAAAGTACTCACGAGGAAGATACAAACTCTGATCCAAATGATGAGACTTATGTTCCCAGTGGAAGTGATGTAGACACCAGCCCTGAAAACAAACAAAGACCTAGCAGGAGAAACGAGTTCTACCAGCCCAGATCATACATATGCATGAACAGTGAGTCCACCATGAGCTATCTTGACAGCGATCCACTATGTCATGAGGAGGCTCTCAATAGCGATAAGAAAAATGAGTGGCTAAATGCTATGAATGAAGAATATCAAGCTCTGTTACAAAACAATACTTGGAACTTAGTAGAACTACCTGAAGGTAAAAAAGTAATCCCCTGCAAGTGGGTTTTCAAGACAAAAAGGGATGAAAATGGTAACATTCAACGATACAAAGCAAGACTGGTGATAAAAGGATTCAGACAGACCAAAGGAGTCGACTATCATGAAGTTTACGCTCCTGTTGTCCGATATAGCTCAGTAAGATATTTACTTGGAGTGGCTGCTAAATACAATTTGCGAATACATCAAATGGACACTGTAACAGCCTTCTTACAGGGAGATGTAGAAGAGGAAATATTCATGTGTCAGCCACCCAACTACGAAGAAGGACATATGGTGTGTAAGCTGAACAAATCTCTGTATGGCCTTAAGCAAGCTAGCAGGCAGTGGAACAAGAAGCTCAATGAAGCACTCCTCCAGATTGGTCTGACACGGTCCAAGGTAGATCCGTGTATTTACTACAGAATAGTAAATGATAAGAATATCCTGTTCATCACTGTATATGTCGACGACCTAATGTATTTCTTTAATGATGAAGAAACCGCATCAGTGGTCAAGTTGAAACTGAAAGAAAAATTTCTGATGAAAGACATGGGTGAAGTGAAACAATGTATGGGATACAAAATCAAGCAATGTGGTGATGAAATTCATGTCAGCCAGACAATTTATATAGAGAAAATACTTGAAAGATTTGTTATGTCAGATTGTAATGCAGTATCAACACCATGTGACCCTAGTGTCAACTTGAAGAAAGCTGAAAGCGAAGAGGAAATTTTAAGGAATATTCCCTATCAAGAGGCAATTGGCTGCTTACTGTATCTGTCACAAGGAACACGTCCTGACATAACATATATAGTAAACACTTTAAGTAAATTTAATAACCAACCAACAGCTCAGCATTGGGCAGCTTTGAAAAGAGTCTTCAGGTATCTGAAAGGAACAAAGGACTTACAACTTGTCTTCAAATGTGACGCTGGTAATATTGTTGGATATTGCGATGCAGACTGGGCCAGCAACACTGATGATAGAAGATCCTGCACAGGATATATATTTCTATTTCAGGGTGCAGCAATAAGCTGGAGTTCTAAAAGGCAACCCACAGTTGCATTATCAAGTACAGAAGCCGAATATATGGCCCTATCTTCAGCTATTCAAGAGGCTATGTGGCTTAAGCAGTTGCAGGAGGATTTTTGGCCTTCTCTATCCAATGATTCATTTGATGTGTACTGTGATAATCAAAGTGCTCTTAGTATTGCAGGTCATGACGTATACCACGCACGCAGCAAGCATATAGACGTGCGATACCACTTCATAAGGGAGAAAATTGAAGCTAAACAAATAAGCCTCAAATATCAATGCTCAGAGGACATGGTTGCAGATGCACTCACGAAGGGCCTACAAAGACTCAAGCATGACCGGCACCTCAGCACAATGGGTCTGCGTTCAGGAGAGGGTGTTGAGGTGAACGCAGCCAACACAGAATAATACTATGAACTGTCAACTTCATTATCTGGATATACATACTCTGTGATCGTTTTGTACTTACTTTGTATTCACCATTACTTGTAAACTTGTAATTAATAAATATTATAATAAATAGATAAATCCGTGAACATCTTGGCCTTTCAATGTTATCACTGCCACACAAACGGCTTGCTGAAGAGAACGAAAGAGATGACGATAGAGACGGCCTTGCGCATCGTGGTCACGGTGACCGCGACGGTGGCGCCGCCGGTGCGGACCAGCGTCAACACGGCTTGTAGCCCCATGTAGCCACTCACGCTGAGCAGGAATATGTTGCTGTACATTGTTAGCGGTTTCTGGAATAAAAGAGAGATATAGTTAGCGTTAATTTACGATATAAGTGAATACAGTAAAATGGAGACTAGCGTAAAAGGCATGTATTATTTACACTAAATCACTGATTGATGATGATTGTGCTGATATAAACACGCCTTCTTAGGTAGCTGGTCGTGGCTTGATGAGATGAGATACCCCAAAAAATAAAGAGTGTTGCGGCCGTGGAAAAAGAGGTCATGGCACTAGAATAAATCAGAAATAAAATTATACATAATGATGACGCACCCTGGCAGTGTAGCTGACGCCCTCCATCAGCACCCCGGTGGCCCCGGTGATGGCAAGCAGGTATCCGCACGCGATCAGGTACGAGTAGAACACCACCTCGTTGTTGGATGCCTGGTGTTGCTTCATAGCTTTCTCCTGGAATCAGGGTGGGAGTGGAGTTAGCGATGTAGTGGATATGTAAGTTATAATGAACATTGACTGATTGCTGGCTGATAATGGTGCTTAATAAAGCTGTCTGTATCTTTTTGTTTATGTATTTAATATTGATACATCAACAGACCATAATAGTGCACTGCTGGATATAGGCCTCTAAAGAGGGTCACAGTTCCATCTAAGTCCATCATCATCCACTTTACATCTATGGTTGTCAATAAAGCAATATTGAAGTAGTGAAGCAAGGATTGTATGTAGATGTACAGTAATTACCTGTACATTCCCAATTATGGCATCACACAGGAGCGCCAGACAAATAACCAACACTCCAAAGGCATCAAAGTTTGGAGATGTTTGTGAATCAGCTGGAAAAAAAGAATGTAGTAATAATGATTAGTTTTAGAAATCGTACTGAGATGAGAGGCTTACCTATCCAGAAGTGGACATTATTGACATGGATTGATGGTCATTTAATTTCCATTACAGTTCTCTGAATATAGCACAGGACACACAAACTATTTAGTACTCTAGAATATAATCAACTGTTTTGGAGGTAGTTGGTATATTATTTTAAAATTTGAGAATTAAAATAACTTGTTAAAAAAATATTTTAAAAACTAAATAAAACAAAGCCTATATATAGTCTCACCTAAAGTAAACATAGTGAGTCCAACACACATAATGATAGCAGCGACATAGTCCAGGAAGCCATATCTCTTGTTGAGTATGATGATGCTGCCAAGCATGACGGGGATGAGCTTGCAGCTCTTGAAGATCAGCTGCGTGGGGTAGTTCAGGTAGCTTAGCGCCAGGTTCGACAGTGACATGGTGCCAAGAGTCAGGGCTGCTAGCAGCGCGTAGGTTTTTAGTGGCACTCTGAAAAATAGATTTAGGTAAGTATTTAAGATTTAAATAATGTGATAAGCTCAGTTTTTAGCAAGTATGTGATTAACATTTTTCTTTGGTATTTTTTTTTTTTTTTTTTTTTTTTATGTAGCCTGGTTAGTGTCCCACTGCTGGGCAAAGGCCTCCTTATAAATTGACCACCGGTCCCGATCCTGTGCCTCGATGGTATTTTTAACATTTTAAAATCTAGGTATCTAATATAATTATTCTGAGTGTAACAGATAAACTATACTCACTTCCGTTTTATAGGACTTCTTATCAGTGTTTCCACATAGCTCAGCAGTGTTGTGATTATGAACTGAACTAATGTTATGTACAGACTTATAGACTTCACTTCTGGAGCTGAGAATATGAGCTCCAAGAAATACCCGTAAGCTAGGTAGCACAGAAACACAAACACACAACAACTCAAGAACTGTACAAGAGGACTATAGGAAGTTAAATCAAAGCACAAAATATTAACTTCATTTCTGGTCGACTCTTTCCTGCCACTATATTCATCTATTTTAATTACTGTCTCTTTCATGATTGCGGTATTTGTTGAATCTTCAGGCTTCTCTAACAATTTCTCAGGAATATCAGCTGACTGCATGAACGGGTCTCTGAAGTATTGTTACAATGTCCGAAATACCGGCTAACCTAAACCTATGTAGTTTATTACGTCGAAAACTTTTTCTACCGGCATTAGTGTATTACCATAATCACAGGAATTGAAATGAACTGTTTATAATTAAATAAATAATCAAAATATTTACAATGCGATCACAAACTTGAACAAATCGCGAAAATCGCCAACTGTTATGAGTGTTATGACGTTTACCATCTGTCAAATCTGTCACCTGTAGTTAGTACGTTTTTTTCTAATCTGTGAGTATCATTAACCGAACCGCCAACCCGCATCCGACCCGGCCGCCGGTTCATTGTGCTTCTACGGTCGGTTGAAAAACAGCTTGATACTGAAATAAACCTACAGTTTTTCTTACTGGTAATACCAAAAAAAAACTCACAGACCTGTCAACAAAACAAAGACAAATTAAAATGTCACTTGTTCTCGGTTCACGTTCATCTCGTTTTATCAAATGATTTTGTGTGAAACCTGCTAAAACTCGCTTTATTATTTGCATGTGCCCTAATTATTGAGTGTCGCTACCGAAAATACCGTTAGCCGTGTCAAGGGGGCGCCAGCTAGCGTTAAAACCGGATCCCTGCACGTCTATGTGCACGTAAACTTTCACGGGTCGTCCCAATCGCAACCAAGCTGGCTCGTCGACAATGATGGACTCGGACCCGTCGGGCGCGGACTTCTGCCGCTTCTGCCGCTCCGAGGCGACGTCGGACCGGCCGCTGTTCCACCCCTGCATCTGCACCGGCTCCATCAAATGGATCCACCAGGAGTGTCTGGTGCAGTGGATGCGCTACTCGCGCAAGGAGTTCTGCGAGCTGTGCGGGCACCGGTTCTCCTTCATGCCGATCTACTCGCCGGACATGCCGCGGCGGCTGCCGCTGCGCGACGTGGCGGGCGGGCTGGTGGCCAGCGTGGCGGCGGCGGTGAAGGACTGGCTGCACTACACGCTGGTGGCGCTGGCCTGGCTCGGCGTGGTGCCGCTCACCGCGTGCCGCACCTACCGCAGCCTGTTCTCCGGCTCGCTCGACCCCGTCATCTCCCTGCCCTTCGACATCATCTCGGCTGAGAACCTGGCCAAGGATGTGTTTTCCGGTTGCTTTGTTGTGACGTGCACACTGTTTTCGTTTATCGGGCTGGTGTGGCTGCGCGAGCAGATTATGCACGGCGGCGGCCCCGACTGGCTGGAGCGGGACGCCTTCCCGGCCCCCGCCCAGGAGGAGGTGGCAAATGCCGCAGACAACAACAACGAGAGGGTTGCGGAGGGCGCGGCGGACGACGCGGCGCCGCGGGAGGAGGGCGCGGGGGAGGGGGGCGACGACCCGCTCATAGGGGATGAGGCCAACTGGAACCCCATGGAGTGGGACCGCGCGGCGGCAGAGGAGCTGACCTGGGCGCGGCTGCTCGGCCTCGATGGCTCAATGGTCTTCCTTGAGCATGTGTTCTGGGTTGTCTCACTTAACACCCTGTTCATTGTTGTGTTTGCCTTCTGTCCATACCACATTGGAAGGCTGGGGGCTGCCATGGGTGGATTGTCAGCTGAGGGGCCATTTGCGGGTCCCCTGACAGCTCTGGCTGGGTATGCCCTGGTTGGAGCTTGCCTTGCCTTGCTACATGGAGGGGCTGCTCTGTTGCGGCTCAGATCAGCCAAGAGGGTGCTTGGCCTGTGCTACGTAGTAGTCAAAGTGGCACTGCTGTCTGTAGTTGAAGTGAGTATCCTTCACCTGCCTATTTCCTAAAACATTGCCATATTTACAACGAACGTTCTTATTTCTACACATACCAATCTCCGCAGATCGGAGTCCTGCCGCTAGTCTGCGGGTGGTGGCTGGACCTCTGCTCACTATCCATGTTCGACGCGACCCTCAAGGACCGCGAGGCGAGCCTGCAGGCCGCGCCCTGGACGCTCATGTTCATCCACTGGCTGGTGGGCATGGTCTACGTCTACTACTTTGCCTCCTTCATCTTGTTGTTGAGGGAAGTGCTCCGGCCAGGAGTGCTGTGGTTCCTAAAGAACCTGAATGACCCGGATTTCAGTCCTGTGCAGGTATAGTCACTGTTTATGTTATGCTAAATAGTCTCTAATTTTTCCACTGTTGGACAAAGATGTTCTTATATTTTGTCCAACTTGCATCTTGCAGCTTGTGTTACATATTTTATCAATACAGTTGCAAGGTACAGTAAAGTCCGGAAATTAATTGCTTTAGGACAATATTATCGTAAATAAATTATGTACTTTATACTTTGTTGATTGCAACAGAGTATTTATTCTTTATCAGTTATTAAGTTTAGGATAACATATTGCTTTCTGTTAATAGCTCCATGTCATTGATATAATTTATTACTATTACACAATCGTCATATTGGTCTTATCTTTATTACATAAAAAAACCGGCCAAGTGCGAGTCGGGCTCGCGCACAAAGGGTTCCGTAGCAGCAAATATAATAACCAAAATTACAGTTAAATCAACCTATCTCAAAAACTATAAGAGATACTTTGATCAAACCAAAAATCGTTGAAAGAGTTAATTAGCATGCATCACCTCTATTTTTTTTAGAATTTTATACCCCGTAGTTATAAAAATAGAGGGGGGGGGACATACTTTTTACGACTTTGAGAGCTGATATCTCAAAAACCGTTCACTTTAAGAAAAATGTTTTTTAGAAAACTTTATATCATTTTAAAAGACCTTTCCATTGATACCCCACACGGGTATGTACTAGTGATGTAACGAATGTGTGTTTTTGGACATTCGCGAATGCGAATGCGAATGCGAATATCTGATATCGACATTCGCGAATGCGAATGCGAATGCGAATATTCAGTTTGTGTTAAAATTTGGGGCCATTTGCATGGTTTGGTGACTATCTAGTACTGGACGAGGTACATTCCGTTCAAGACGCATTCCGAATCAGACTAGCCAATAACTGTCGCAGTTTTTTTTAAAGTACACTTTAGTTAGCCCCGTAACTGTTACGACACATTGCAACTGTGTGCGGTTTCTGAGGACGACTTACACGAAACATTTTAAATATTTAAATCTATGGCTGTCTTGCTCTGACACTTCAGGGTTATTGGTAAAGTGGACCTGATCCTTTCAGGAGGTGATAGAGGAGGGCATTTTCGGTCGATTGAGCCCTATAATGCATTGTCTGAAGAATATGTAAGTTTTTTTATGTTTTTCAAAAAATTTAAGCTTAAAACTGAAAATAAAAAAAACTATTTCAATAACTTTTTTGGTTGTTTTGCATAAATAAGTGACACCTAAAATTAACTAATTAAAGAAATCAAATGTGCATTAATTGACTTAAATTGAACACAATTAAAAAAATATTCAAAACGTAAAAACAAATAAGTTAAATTGAAAAGGAAAGTCATATTCATATGACAATTTTTTGTGCACTTCAGCTTAAAAACATTGACAACTTATGGACTTTCAAATAAGATGTTTCAATGTCAAGGCGATTTGGGTGTCACTAAGATATGGCCAGAACAACCGGAGAAATCGGAGAAAACTCATTAGAGGTTTCCATACTAAAGTCAACAGGACTGAAAACAATCACACTTTTTACCTTTAAATTGGGCTAATATTGTTAGTTTTCCTATTGAATTTTTTCCGCCTGTGCTGGTTGTTTTGGCCATATGTTGGTGATACCTAAATCGATTTGATATTGAAATGTCTTATTTGAGGGCTTATGGGTTGATAATGTTTTGAAGCTGAGGTGCGTAAGAAGTTGTCGTAAGATATTCTTTTTAAATTAAACTTTTTTTTACGTTGTGAATATTTAAAAAAAAATGTTTAACTCTTTTGAGGTAAGTATTGTGTCTGATTTGGGTCAATTAATGCACATTTGATTATTTTACACTTTTTTATGCAAAACAACTAAAAAAATATTGAAATATGGCTAGTTTTTTAGGGTTCCGTAGCCAAAATGGCAAAAACGGAACCCTTATAGTTTCGTCATGTCCGTCTGTCCGTCTGTCCGTCTGTCCGTCTGTCACAGCCGATTTACTCGGAAACTATAAGTACTACAGTGATGAAATTTGATGGGAATATGTGTTGTATGAACCGCTACAAAAATATGACACTAAATAGTAAAAAAAAGAATTGGGGGTGGGGCCCCCCATACATGTAACTGAGGGATGAAATTTTTTTTTTCGATGTACATACCCGTGTGGGGTATCAATGGAAAGGTCTTTTAAAATGATATAAAGTTTTTTAAAAAACATTTTTCTTAAAGTGAACGGTTTTTGAGATATCAGCTCTCAAAGTCGTAAAAAGTATGTCCCCCCCCCTCTATTTTTATAACTACGGGGTATAAAATTCTAAAAAAAATAGAGGTGATGCATGCTAATTAACTCTTTCAACGATTTTTGGTTTGATCAAAGTATCTCTTATAGTTTTTGAGATAGGTTGATTTAACTACGGAACCCTTTGTGCGCGAGCCCGACTCGCACTTGGCCGGTTTTTTTATTTTCGGTGTTAAGCATAACAATGTGACAAAAAAATAAAAATAAACTTAAATATTGAATATTTTAGAGAAGGTTAAGTTTTGGATAATGCAATGTAGGGTTCAATCGACTGAAAAAGGCCTTCCTCTATCGCCTCCTGAAGGGATCGGGTCTACTTGCAAATAACCCTGTATACTGTCAAAATATGCTTTTTTATTATGTTTAGGTCTTATGAAACTATTAACTATAATATGTAAAGTTTCATTTCCCAAATTAAATAAATAATACCAAATGATAAAGTAAGACTGGAAATGTGATTAACAGGGTAACTTGTAATAAAAAGGTTATAGACGAATGGATTTAGATTTTGGACGACCGAATGGCGTAGTGGTTAGTGACTCTGACTACTGAGCCGATGGTCCCGGGTTCGATTCCCGGCTGGGGCAGATATTTGTTTAAACACAGATATTTGTTCTCGGGTCTTGGATGTGCCCGTAAAATGGCAATAGGCCCGCCCCCTATTACATTGGGACTAACATAACACTCTGGCGAAAAGTGGGTGCAGCAATGCACCTCTGCCTACCCCGCAAGGGAGTACATTAGTACAAGGCGTGAGTGCGTGTGTGTGTGATTTAGATTTTGTTAACCTATCTACCATTATTTTCAAATAGTTTTTTAATAAGTACTGATATTCGCAAACATTCGCACAAAATTTTGCGAATGCGAATGCGAATGCGAATATCCAAAAAAATGCGAATATTCGCGAATGCGAATGCGAATGCGAATATTCGTTACATCACTAGTATGTACATCAAAAAAAAAAATTTCATCCCTCAGTTACATGTATGGGGGGCCCCACCCCCAATTTTTTTTTTTACTATTTAGTGTCATATTTTTGTAGCGGTTCATACAACACATATTCCCATCAAATTTCATCACTGTAGTACTTATAGTTTCCGAGTAAATCGGCTGTGACAGACGGACAGACGGACATGACGAAACTATAAGGGTTCCGTTTTTGCCATTTTGGCTACGGAACCCTAAAAATGGGTTTGTCTTGCAATTATAGGTATTTCTGATACGGTCTCCAGTGCATCATATTCATGAAATCGAATACCTACTGTTCTTATAAATAATGTACCTAAACCTAATAGAAATTATGACTACACCTCACACATTTGCACACACATGTGAAATGCTAATGCATAAACTATTGTTGCATTTTTACAAGCAGCAAGTATTGCAAACAATAATTTATACCTTTATATTATATAATAATATGTGGGGACTTCTTCACACATGGCCATCCGACCCCAAGCTAGGCAGAGCCTGTGTTATGGGTATCGGACAGCTGATATATCTACACAAATACATAGATAGATACATATTAAATATAAATATCAACACCCAAGACCCGAGTACAAATATTTGTCTTTAAACAAATATCTGCCCCAGCCGGGAATCGAACCGGGACCTTCGGCATAGCAGTCAGGGCCACTAACCACTACGCCATTCGACCGTCTGTTTTTTAACACCTTTATATTATATTTTACGAACGGTGGTCATTTTATAAGGAGGCCTTTGCCCAACAGTGGGACACGATACAGGCTACATAAAAAAAAAATATATATTATATTGGCATCGATTCTGAAGGCACACAATACAACGGCAATCGGTTATTTAGCATAATTATCTATCACATATCACTGTATCTATCTATGCAGGTAGGTATACCAAGCTAGCTAGCTCTGAGTTGCAGAAAGGAACTTTACGGTATTGTCGACCAATTTATTGCTGCCTTGCGTTGACAGTATACGGACAAAAATAGACAGACATAGATATGCTAAGCTTAAAGTTCCTTTCTGCAACTAGGAATAAATATCATGTAATTCAGCTTAAACCTGTAACCCGCAGGAAATGATCCACCTATCCGTCTGGTCGCACATCCACCGCCTCATAGCGTCGGCAGTGATCTTCGGCACCGCGGTTCTGTTCATGCTGTGGCTGCCCATCCGCGTCATCAAGTCTGTCCTGCCCGGGTTCCTGCCGTACGCCGTGGCGGTGCATACGGAGGCTCCCGTCAGCGAGCTTAGTCTTGAGCTGTTGCTGTTACAGGTATGTGAAGATAAAAAGAAAGAAACATTATATTTGATACTGGTCAGAAATGAGACCTGAAGGAAGGCGTAAAAGAGGAAGACCAAGAAAGACGTGGCTTTATTGCGTAGAGTGTGTGGAGTGAATGAGGATATGACAAAGGATAGGGTAAAATAGCGTGACATGACGCACAAAGATGACCCTAAATAAGTTGACCTTGTGGTAGATGGTATTTGGAATGTGAGGGTGGAAAGAGATGGATGAATTTTATGAGGGAAAGAAATAAAGAAAAGACTTAACTGACTGACAGCAATCATACTTAATTATAAGTTATATTATACAGTTAGGTAATACTAGGGACGGTTTTGGTTGGGTTGTTGAAGTGTGTTTGACGTAAGAATTTATTTGCATTCTGATATGGACAGGATTAGGGACTTCATACGAGAATCATCGTAATTATGTAGGTAGGATAGTGATATTTAAAGCTATTGCTTTGATAATCATTTAGGAGGTGCTTGATTTATTTACAATTTTTATGACAATACCTTTTAATTAGAAGTTCCCACGCGTAAAATAATGCTTTTCTATTAGATTTAGCGTGCCTTTATTCTTCTAGTTTTATAGGGAGACATTCATAGACTGTCTTTCATTTTCACATACAATTTACTAATAAACGTTGTATAACATGGGAATAGCTATTCCGTATTATAATATTATGTATTTCCGTATTAACATGTTTATCTATATCACAGTCGAGAATGTACAATAAAATCTAAATCAGCTATCCCCACGTTTATTAGTAAAGCAGATAATATTTCCGCTTGTTATTTTCCGCTGATTTCAAGCTATACTTTTCCATTGCAGAATTTGGATTGTGTCCAGGTATTATATGTCGGGATTTCTTATTGACGCACAAACACCTGTGCACAATATTTATGTACCGCTTACGTACAGTGGAAGACAGCTAAACATAATGGCTAATTGTTGATTCAATTTAAATCTTATGACGCTGACGTACAAATATAAGAACCTGCTACGATGATGAGGTGTTTTCCCCTGTACCTGTAGATCACCTCACTTAGTTGAGAATGTTATGTCTGCTTTAGTAAATAAGTAATACCTTTTTGAGTTTAACTTAAAAAGACTAAAGAATCAACGAAAGCCTCGAACGGAACCGTTCTGAAACCCTGATTCTGTAGACGGCCGAAGGGAATATTATTTAAGTAAATATATATTTTTAGACAAATACAATTTAATTAAGTACGTATACCTAATAAGGTAACAAAAGTAAGCATCAGAAACAATATTTTACACTTGTAAAAACTCTCTTTACACTGTCCTTGTAAGGCCTTGCCCTAATAATGTTAGTATAATAACTTCTCCCCCTCCAGGTGATCCTCCCAGCCCTGCTCGAACAGTCCCACACCCGCACATGGCTCAAGGCGGCCCTCCGAGCGTGGTGCGGCGCCGCGGCGGCCGCGCTGGGCCTCCGCTCCTACCTGCTGGGGGAGAGAGCTAGAGCCGAGACCCAGCCGCCGCGCGCGCAGCCCGCGCCGCTCGCGCAGCAACACCAGGTGAAGATATACCTATAAAGATACTTGACACACAAACAGCCACAAAAATACAGAAAAGAATACAGTACAAAACAACAACACAAATACAGATAATAACACAACATGTTGCTGTACAGAGCGTAAGCCCGCGCCGCTCGCGCAGCAACACCAGGTAGGGATGAAAATATTTTGGTTTTTGCTAGTCTAGGCATCGTGGGCTCAAGATAGGGAACCGTGGGCGTGGAGAAGAAGTATCTGTAGCCCTAAGCTTAACAGGGGAGTAAAAGGACTTTAAGTAAGTAGGTCTACGTCTACGTATAGATGGCGCTGTTCGAAAGAATCTTACATTCTAGCAACTATGAGCAGTCACACACCCGCACCTGGCTCAAAGCCGCCCTCAGAGCCTGGTGCGGCGCCGCGGCGGCCGCGCTGGGCCTCCGCTCCTACCTGCTGGGGGAGCGGGCGAGGGCGGAGACGCAGCCGCCGCGCGCGCAGCCCGCGCCGCTCGCACAGCAACACCAGGTAGATAAAGATACATACATATGTTTGACATACAGATATAGAAAACAGGTCCAGATCGTCAAAAAGGCAACAATCCTCTGTAATGTTATGGTATGGTGTGTAAGTCTAGGCATAAATGGGGCTGTTCGAAAGAATCTTATATAGTGTATCCCAAAACTAGAGCGAAATGGCGGCCAACAAGTTCACATGTTTCAAACTGCGAGCTTCATTCCGCTGTGGATTGTTGATGTGAAGTAAATACGTTTGTTTTAAAAGTGTTTGCTATACCTGCATAGTCATCACAGGTCAATGACCGAATTTCGCTCTTGTTTTGGAATGGACTACAGCATTAGCAACTATGTCGCGGCGGCCGCGCTCCTACCTGCTGGGGGAGCGCGCGCGGGCCGAGACGCAGCCGCCGCGCGCGCAGCAACACCAGGTAGGTTTATGAGTTGGTGGTTTGGTGGTGTAAGCATAGATGGCGCTGTTCGAAAGAATCTTATTATAGTGTATTCCAAAACTAGAGTAAAATTCCGATATCTACTCTATATTATATTCTCTGTGGGGGTGTAGGTACCTGCACCTGGCTCTCTCGAATGGAACCTTCGTGCATATGCCCAAGGTCTAAACTGCCTTCCGAAGCTTGGACCATTTCCCACCACGTTGATCCAATGCGGGTTGGTGGGTTCACATATCTATATTGATGATGATTGATCAAGATATATCCACATTTAAGAATGATTGATCTAGATATGCAGGTTTCCTCACGATGATTTCCTTCACCCTAAGAACGATGGTATACATTGTCATAAATTAAAAGAACTCATTGGAAAATGTCAGCAGCGAAATTCGAACCCAAATCTCTGGCATGACTGAGCTACCACCGCTCCATACTTCCGATATCCATTTTTGCAACTTTTTTGTAGAGCCAAAATGATTTTTATCTCTATTATTACGATTATTCAATAATAACAACTCCCTTTCCCCCCCAGGCTCTAATGTGGCGCGACGGCCCCGCCGGCTACGAGCCCTACACTCGCGCCTCCTGGTTCTACCTCCGCGTGGCTCTACTGCTGGTCCTAGTGGCGATATCCCTGGTTCTAGCCAGTGCTCTGACGCTACTGGTGCCGGTGGCGATAGGGCGCCGGCTGATGGCGCTGTGGCTGCCCAAGTCTACAGGGCAGGTGCACGAGTTGTATACGGCTGCGTGTGGTGAGTTGTTTTTGGATTATTAAATGATAATTTGGCATAGTGACTCTGAGAAATACCTACAGGAAATAATTGTACTACAGAATAAAGATTCATAAAAGTCAGTCACCAAAGCAAAGCTATTCACTTTAGTTTACCAAATTAGTTACATAGAGACATTAGTTACAATAAGCAGTTTCCGTGAGCTAAGCTTCGCCTTATAAGTTTATAAAGTGTAGTTCAGAGATAATTTGATAGCCTATATCTAAGGTGTCTCATGGTCTTCTATTTACTATGTACTTTATATATTTAAGTATATTATCTTTTTGTTGTGTTTCCATTCTAGAAGCACTATATGATTTCTGTAATATCCTATGTTTGTCTATCGAACTATAATTAAGTCTTCATTTAGTTCACAAGCCTACAAGCATCCCAGGGCCTATCTACAACATAAACACAGTCCGCTACCCTCCACATTCTTCTATTCTAACCCCCCTTATCCCCTCAATTTTTACAACATACTCTCTACCTACCCTTAGTTATACCTTCTAACCCCTTCTCCCCAGGTATGTACGTATGCTGGGCGATAGGTCGCGGCGGCGCCCTAGCCGCCGGCTGGGCGCGCGGCGGGCGGCGCCAGCTGTTCCGGCGGCTGGCGCAGTGGGCGCGCCTGGCCCTGCGCGCCGCCGCCGCCGCCGCCGCGCTGCTGGGCGTAGTGCCGCTGCTGTTTGGACTGTTGTTGGAACTTGTAAGTGTTATTAGTTACTACCTATGGCTCACAATGGTTTGTCAATGTATCCGCAGTATCAAAAAGTAAAACGGAACCGTTCATCAAACCAATGAAAGTTGTAGAGGCAATTCGGAAATCGTGGAGAAAACAGCGGTCCCATTGGGTTTCGTTGACTTAATTAAGAAGACATCGACGTTCACTGATGGAACTGCATCCTATGTAGCATCGGGATTTTATCAGAGAAATACCTGTCGCACTTTAGAACCAGCACTGAAATCATGAAAAACAAAACAGCGTTCCATTCAGTTTCTTTGACTCTTGTAAGGAGACGTTAGTGTGAGTTCACTGATAATATGAAGATGTAGAAGTTGACTGATGAAATTCCATCGTGTGTAGCATTCTATACACAAGTAGGTATAATATAGCGGTAGGTACAGTCAGCTGTTCCGGCGGCTGGCGCAGTGGGCGCGCCTGGCCCTGCGCGCCGCCGCCGCCGCCGCCGCGCTGCTGGGGGTGGTGCCGCTGCTGTTTGGACTGTTATTGGAGCTTGTGAGTTCATTTGTGTGGGTGAATGGGTATAGGGTGGGATTTTATCAGTGACATTCCCTAGGTGTGGATTATTCAATTATGAGTAATTACCGATGTGGTTGAATATAGGGTGGAATTTTGTTAGTGAACTTCGCATTGGAAGTTCAATGTACACATACATTAATTTTCACAATTGTAATCAAGGTGCCTCGCAAAGCCACTTTTCGCTGCACATTTGTACGCTCGTGATAGGCCATCCAAGGATAGGAGATCCAAGATCTTATCCGTGACACCACCACAGCTCTAAAAACAAATAAACCAGCCATTAATAATACATGTATTTCCATCCCCAGGTGCTAGTGATCCCGCTACGAGTACCTCTAGAGCAGTCTCCAGTCCTCTTCGTCTGGCAGGACTGGGCGCTGGGCGTGCTCTACACGAAGATAGTCTGTGCGCTGACCATGATGGGCCCTGATTGGAGGATGAGGAGGGCCATAGAGAAGGTGTATAGGGACGGGATACGCGATATTGATCTCAAGTAAGTGGGTTTAAAGCTTGTTTTTTGTAGTGTTATGTTTTACAGTTTTATAGGACATGGAAATTGCTGCTTTTTGTGTTTTGTACTTTTTATGCAGCGCGACAGATTTACATGAACGGGACATCCGGTATAAGTTGACTTACGGTTGCTTTTTGTTGTACGTTTTAAGTTATGAAGTTGTAAGTGCATTTTATAAAGCATTTCCACGTCGTCTACTGACAGACCTGTCATCTTGAAAATGAATAAATTAAAAATGGTCATTGACCTACATGCGTATTTGCGTTCTTGGCTCCCAAACTATAATACCTTGTGCTATATGGGTAGGTAGGTTTACTGTATCAAAATAATCGTACAGCATAAGAAAACCTTCCTTCCTCTCCCCAGATTCATAATAAGCTCTGTAGCGGCGCCAGTCATCCGCTGGCTAGGCCTGGCCCTATGCGTGCCCTACGCCCTCGCCCACACACTGGGGCCGCTTCTGCTGGCCACGCCGGCGCAGCGCACGCTGCTGGCGCGCCGCCTGCACCCCGCGCTGCTGCTGCTGGGGCTGGCTGCTGCGCTGCTGGCTCTGCAGGTACGGTTGTGCTAGATTCTAGTATCTAATTCACAGACGTCTATTATACTATATCCCATTCCACGGGGAATACATCCGACAGAACCCTTATTACATTCGAATAAGGGTATTTTTTGTTGGTATCAGATGTCTTTCCCGGTGGAAAGGGATATAGTGTATGTTGCAGTAGGGTGTTTCATACAAATAATGCTCAACGGCTCGAATTGGTACGGTCGCGATCTCTTATATGCTGTATGCTTGTGACCTTTAGTCGAAAGAGGAGTTGAGAGCGAAATATGCTGTTGGATGAGGTCCGAAGGGGTTAGAATGCGTTTGTAGAATACACTTTGGATTAAAGATTTCAATCTTGAACTAACGATGCTATTGCTTTGCGCTAGCCCCTATGGTTCTATTTCAATACCCCTCGGTCTATTTTAGCAACCGATTGCGTCCTAACGCTGGGAAAGATCTGGAACCTTACCTTTCATCGATCTCTTCACTTGTTAGCAGAGTAATTGGATTGTAAAACGGTAATTAAAACTTGTACCTAAAATCCCCTCTCTTTTCCAGATACGCCAGTTCAAGAAGTTGTACGAACACATAAAGAACGACAAGTATCTCGTCGGCCAAAGATTAGTGAACTACGACCATCGGCGGCCCAAGCCCGCGCCCGTCGCCGCGGCGCCCGCCAACAACTAACTACTCTGTGACTGTGAATGATGAGAAAAAATTAAATTAAAAATAAGACTGCCGAGTCTATGAGATTCCCCGATCTATGGCCCGGTTGGCGACAACTAGCGCCATCTAGTAGCGGGTGTGAGTTAGTAAACGCCATCTAGCGGTGTGCGAATGTGATGGGTTGACGTTTTGTTTAGGGAATGTGTGATGAAATGACCGGGAAACATAGTTTCATTTTATTCATTTATAATGTGTAGGTATTTATTTATAAGTTGAAATTGAATATAATTGTTTTGGTGGTATGGAATTTGTTATTGTTGTCATGAGAAACTATTTACATATAGATATACCTATGTGATGTAATATTGCAATAAAAAAGTTTGTTTTGACTTAATAATCTTACGTTGAGTTTTGTGAAAGAAAACGGAAATATTCCCTCACGGATTTTTTACTGTGGTCTAAAATTTTCATAAAACAATAGTCAGAAAATGTTGCTAGGATTTCTGTATTTTTTCCGCTTCATAAAAGTAGCAGTTATAACTGTATGTCAAAGAAATCCATGTCAACCCTATTCTATTCTATTCTATTCTATTCTCTGTGGGGGTGTCAGTACCTGCACCTGGCTCTCTCGAATGGAACCTTTGTGCATATCCCCAAGGTCTAAACTGCCTTCCTAAGCTTGGACCATTTCCCACCACGCTGGTCCACTGCGGGTTGGTGGGTTCACATATCTAGATGTGCTAAATCTAGATATGCAGGTTTCCTCACGATGTTTTCCTTCACCGTAAGAGCGATGGTATACATTGTACTTAAATTCAGAAAAGAACTCATTGGTACATGTCAGCGCCGGGATTCGAACCCGCATCTCTTGCGTGAGAAGCGGGCGCTTACCCGACTGAGCTACCACCGCTCTTCATGTCAACCCTAAAAAGGCCTTAGTATTCATAGTTTAGACTAAATTGATCTATTTTAATACTTTGCTTTTTTGCTGATTTACTTTTCATAAATAACGTACCCAATTCGAGTTTTATGCATGGTTAACATTTAGATACGAATCTTGCCTTTTAGTTGGTAGGTATGAAAGAGTCACTCTATTTACGAAAAGGATATTTCGAGGCGTTGATGCGTAACCACGATTTTATCTAATTTGAATAAATTCCCGAATTGCGTGACAGCTCTTTAAAACTTCGTACTACGTCAAGCAATAGTAGATGAAGAAATAAATAAAGTCGGTCATATTTTTATTTTTATGATGACATTTCCCTGTAGTTAGAAAAAACTGTAACTTTTGTAGTGTGCGAACTCGTACACCTAAATAAATCGAAAACGTTTACTGTCGAATTTGACTATAATTTCCCGATAGCGTTTTTAGATGACAGCAATATATCTGTAACAATTTAGTTAATTAGAGGGCCGTTTTATTTTTATTAAAATTTTCCACGTAGTAGGTAATGTAATAATGTTTATTTTTATATCATAGAAATAATTAAATTCTAGGGATAATATTGTTATTAATTTTTCTATATGTAATTGCTTTTTTCTGGATCTCTGTTTAGATGGGGTTGAAATATTTTGCTTCCCAAAAAACAGGGGTTAACTGTATTTTTTTCCTGCTATCTTATTGCACTTAATATAAATTTGTAGATAGGCTATAGTAGGAAAAATACAGTTTAACCCCGATTTCGAGGTATAGAAGTAATAATAAAATTTTATTCTAGATAAAGTTTTAATAAAATGTGGGTTTACTCTATTTATTATGTTGAGCAATATAGACTCCTTTGCGACCTATTTTGAGGCAACCTTTCTTAGACTTAGTTAAGTCGCCGCAAAGGAGAGCAATGAAATAAAAAAATGCTGAATCTGAAACGTAACAAAAATACATTTTGGTATAGAAACTTATATCTATCTCTATATAATTGTGCTATCTCTAATTTAAATTACGTTATACCCAAATACGTTATTCTACCTTGCTTTAGTTGCATTCTAGTGTCGATCGCAAAATATTATGTCTGTCCATTTTTCTTCGCATGTACCATATATGCAGCTATCAATTAAAGGTGTTTGTTAAGAAACATCTGCATCATTTATTTTAAACATTAATGTGATTCCTTATAATTCTACATGTAATGTAAATATCAGGTTTCGGATAAGTATACCTTCCGTAGTATCTGTCATCATGGCTCTATCGGATAAATTGTTGTTATTTTTAACTGGTAGAGTAATTATTAACTGCAGTTAGTAATGGTGCCAGTAAGGCTCATTCAGCTGGCGATAGAAAACAATAAGCAATGTAAATAAATGCGTTTATTGAGAAATTACACTTGTTTTTATTTAAGTCTGGCTTTTTATTTAATCTTTAATTTTACAGTACTGAAGTATAAGTAGATATATTTCAACTGTCACAATTCAAGAGAATAGATTCTCGCAAACTAACTATATCCAAGAATTTACCCTACGATAGGTAAAAAACGAACGAAGTCATTGGTGCCAACTTCAAGATTTTATCATTGCCTAAATCACTTTGTTCGATCTCCCAAAATTTCTGCGTTACTCCTGTAGAGTACATCGGGCACAGGCATTATAAGGCGCAGGTACACTTGATCCGTCACTAAAGCTGCTCCTCCGTGCATTGTGTAGGTAGATACCTACACAAACATGCTGTAGACATCTTGGTGGTTTCTCAGACGCTCGTATGTACAGACACTGATACCGCAATATTTATGCACGCCGCATCAGGACCATCTTATACTCTCGTGTAATTGTGTGAGCGTGCCGAATTTATATCGCCGTTTATACCAAGTTCCTATCTACTAGACTAAAACCTACATGGGTACCTTAGTATTAAGTAGGTAAGTACTAAGGGGCGTATGTAGATGGATAAAGTTATATCCTATCTTACCTAGGTAGATGGAGGACTTGAGCACTGAAGCATAGTTTCGACAGTTCAAAGTAGGTAAGTTAAAATTAAGTACTTACTAACTCCAGTACTAAGTTACTATAGGGTATGTCTATTTAGGTAGGTACTCTAAATAGACATACCCTATAGTAACTTACTTACATCAGTTTTTCTAATCGTAATATTCGTAATGGTTATTGGTTGATTATCCTCCACTTAGCACCACACACTCTAACAATCCAGTTAAGTAGGCAAACACAAATCCGGTCACTTCAGACGAAAATCTAAAAAGGCTTTCATCAAGACCCGGCAGGGGGCCGCTTCTGGACGCCAGCTAGTAGGGAGACCATGCTGACTGGACTGCCGAGGAATCAGCCACTTTGTGTGTACGAGGATAATTGTCTTCTAATCGCTTCAGTGTTAAACCTAAGACAATATCTCTGTGTCAAACACTACAGCTGGACTAGTTTTTGTCACCGTGATGATGATTAATTTTAAAAGTATTTAGTGGTCTGAGATGCGCTTTGACCAACTATTGGACTAAAACAGGTAGCAGTTGTCAGAGTGGCGGTTTTTGTGTGGTTACAAGGTACATGTGGTTACAACCTACCAACTTGACAAACGTACCTAATGATTATTTTTACGAATGACCGATCCCTTCCACAAGACCTGGTCACCCTACAATTAGCAGGCTACAAGGCGCCATGTGAGATGTTTCCCTAAAAAGTGAATCTACTTAAGCTACGTAAGCTACGTAATTACCCATTTAGTGTTAGTATTTTTAAGCCGTAATAAAGTAGGTATAAATAAGTAGCAAACTATATCTTATTATTTTTGTAGACTCTCGCGAATGTTTTTTAGCTGTATCCCACCACATACGGCGTGTTACGTAGTTACCTAGGCTAGGTAATTTAACGCATGAATGTACCATACACTTTACCTATTGTTACATGAAAAGCTTACCCACTTGAGAGCGTGCGCAATTTCAGCTCCTATCCTCGTCCTATTCTTTCATTTCCCCCCTAGAGTTGCGCATTTAGCTGAAGTGAGCAGTGCTCACCGCTTCAGCAAGAACAAAAGACAGTTTCTACCGTGTTCAGAACAACTTTTACAAAGCTACAGCGAATTCATAGTACATCAACATCCAAGCGTTGAGTTGCAAGTAGGAAGGTTTTTTGACGTCTGGCAACCCTGACGAATAGCTGGTTTTTTGACGTCTGGCAACCCTGACGAATAGCTGTCAATGAAACAGCTGCTTAGTTTTAAATACATTTAATTGATTAAATACTAGTTAATTAGCTTAAAATTAGTGTAATTTTATAGATATATTTCCAATAATTGTGTAAAAAGTGAAGTTTGAGCCTCACGACTTGGTTTTAAACAAATTGATGAGGTTGAAATTGGACCCACCTGTAACCTGTCAAACTTCAAATTTCCAACGAATTATCAGGCGAGTATTGTGTTAAATTATCTAGACTTCCCTCCCTTTCAGCCTTAAGCCATAACTATCTAAATATTCTAACTTTCTTTGCCGTTTTACTTTCCCTTTGTTCTAATAAACAAAACCAAGATGATGTCCCGAAGCAAGGCACAGACCCGTGACTTGGAACTCCGGCTGAGGACAACCTTGGAGGACCTCAAAGCATCCCGTGAACTGACCGACCAACTCATGAAGGAACGGGAGGAAAATGAAAAAGAATTTGAGTGCCTATTACAAAAGAACACAGTGCTAAAGAATGAAATGTGCGAACAGGATATCCTGTACCAAGACCTGCAAGGCAAGTGTGATGAGCTCAATGGTCTACTGAGGTCATATCATCAGTGCCAGAACATCCATGAAGCTGCATTGTCTCAAATCCACAGCCTGGAACAACAGCTGGCTGAAGCCAACGGAGACCTCCAAAGACGGAATGAGGAGAAAGAGCGGGATGAAAATGACAAAACCATCGCTTTGTATGAGGAACTGGTCAACTCACAATGTAAAGCAGTACCTACCATAGACCTCACTACACCGTGCAAAGAGCCCTGCGAACACAAAGTGACAACTAAGATTATTGGTGAGAATAAACGGAAAAAATACTGTAAAATCAACAGATTTATAAAGAGAAGCCAACATACAGTGAGAAAGATCCAAAAAAGCTCACATCACCATATGAAGTCCATTAATGAAGAAAATGTTAGACTTGGACTACTGGTCCATAAGTACGAAAATGAAATTTTAGTCCATAGGCAGGAGCTTTCAGAATGCAACACTTATTATGAGATGAACATGGCAATGTTGCAGCGCAGACTAGTCAACTTAGAGTCTGCCCTTAACAGTACCCGGGTGCCATATTCTGGGGATATAACCACCAGTCCCCAGATGTCAGCATCACCTGAGCAGCCAGCAGACAGTGTCCTACCAACAGACGCTCAGCTGCCACCTGCCTGCCCCCCTGCTGATGTCCATCCAACTACCACAATCTGCAACGACGAGTCCGTCGTCGAGACGAGTAGTGTCCTACCACCTGACGCTCAGCTGCCACCAGCCTGCAATCTTCATGAGAACCAGCCTACTACAGTCTGCAACGACGAGACAGCCGTCCAAACGACCAGCCCGTCACCGTGTGACCAGCCCGAGATTGCCCTATCTTCAACACCGTGTACCGGCCTGCTTCGAGAAGCTCCTTATGAGACAATTGTTTTCTCTGATAAGCTAGGTAGCAAGATGGGTCATATGCTGAATGACTATCTCAGGCAAAATGTAGTTAACATATGTATGCCAGGCGCCACATTTAAGCAAATTGTGGATAGGATAATATCAGGGCAATACAGCTTGAACACTACAATAGTAGTACTAGTAGGAAATAGCATAGATGTAAAGAAGGAGGACCTAATTCAGTGTTATGACGCACTTTCTGACATGAATGTTACGAAAACCATAATTTGTGCGTTCCCCTACTCCGCTTCACGGACCAAATTCAAATTCAAATTCAAAATATTTATTTGCATTCATATTGTACAGTATAGGATGTTACAATAGAAGTAGTAGTATCAAACATGAACCCTGCAAGGGCACAGCAAATTACTTAAATTAAATTAAACTAAATAAATATATCAAGACGAACATCACATTATAATATCTTTTACAATTTCTTTAGGTTATGACTATACTGCCTGATCTAATTCTAGAAACTCTTGTAACGTATAAAAACATTTTTTTGTGAGAAAGTCTTTTAAATTTTGTTGAAAGTGATTAAAGTTGGTAGTTTTTTTTAAATCATCCGGTAAATTATTGTAAATTTTTATACACATGGCAAAGGGACTAGAGTGGACTATTTTAAGGCTAGAGAAAGGTATAGCTAATTTAATTCGCGGTCGTAGGTTTTGTGGTCTTGAATAGATAGGAAATTGGGTAATATTTTTTTGTACAAATAAGCAGACTTGATAGATATATAATGATGTTAGAGTAAGGATATTGTGTTCAATAAAGTAAGGTCTACAGCTGTCCATTGAATTAATGTTGGCAATTATTCTTATACATTTCTTTTGCAATGTGAATAGTTTAGGTGCATCTGTACTACTACCCCAGAGGATCACTCCATATTGAAGCCATGAGTGCGCATACGCGTAATACATACTTTTTGCTGTATTTATATCTGTTGTTTTTTTTAGTTCGTAAAGTGCATAAGTGAATCTAGATAATTTAGAGGCTATTTTATTAATGTGGCTTTTCCAGTTAAGGTTTGTGTCAATATTAATGCCTAGTAGTGAGTATGTATCAACATTTTCTATTTCTATATTATTAAATGAGTATTTTATGTTTAAAGGGGATTTTTGATATGGTCGGAATTGCATTATTTTTGTTTTATTAAAATTTATTTGGAGGTTATGTGCGTTTAGCCAGTTTACTATTAAAGTTAAGCAATTATCGAGTTGTTGATACATTGACGATTCATTTTGACATGGAATGACTACTGATGTGTCATCTGCAAAGAGAGTACAATAGTTTTCTATAGTGTTTGGTAGATCATTGATGTAGATTAAAAATAGTATACATCCCAGAATGCTTCCCTGAGGTATAGACCTGGTTGTATAGGACTGAGTAGATTTGATTCTCTTAATTAATCCTGTATTTTGATCGTGGTATTCTATTTCAACATATTGTGATCGGTTGTTAAGAAAAGATTTAAACCATTCATACGCGATGCCCCTTACACCTATTCGATATAGTTTATTTAATAATATGTTATGTAATACTCTGTCATAGGCCTTGCTTAAATCTAATAGAATCCCTACTGCATATTGTTTCCCATTTATTATTTTCAAAATTTCCTTTATGAAGTCGAATACAGCAAGGGTAGTTGTGTGATTCTTCCGAAAGCCGTTTTGTTTTTCAGTAAAGATTCGGTTTTTTTCACAGTATGAACTAAGACGTATGTACATTGCAGTTTCGAGTATTTTTGAAAATGATGGGAGATTTGCTACGGGTCGATAGTTATCGTGATCTTGGGTACTGCCTTTTTTGTGATGAGGTTTTATTGCTGATATTTTTAATTGGTCAGGTACGCATGCTTCAGTAAATGATTGGTTGATTAACCTAGTGATTGGTGAAGTGAGTATGTCCGCGCATTCTTTAACGAGTGTTGGGGGAATTTCATCGTAACCGAAGCTACGTTTATTTTTTAATTTTTTTATAATTTGATATATTTCGTGTTCGTTTACTGGCTTAAGAAAAAAAGAGTGAAGCATCGGTGAAATGTGTGGTGGAGCGGCAGGCGGCTCGGGCGGCAGCGAGGATGAGGACGGTGTCGATGACAGTTGATCATTTTGTCCTATTGATAAGAAGAAGTTATTAAAGGTATTAGCCACTATTTTTGGATCTTCAGTAAGATGGTTATTAATTTTTAATTTGGTATTTTGTTTTTCTTTTCTAGTCATTTTATTTGTACGTTCTTTAACAATTCTCCACATAGTTTTAGTTTTGTTTTTTGAATGTTTCATTGAATTTATATATACCAGTTTTTTTGACTGTAGGACTGCTTTTTTAAGTATTTTTTCATATTGTTTATAGTTATCATGAAGTGTTTTATTATCAGTTTGTGATATTAAACTTTTAAGTAATCTTTTATGTTTGGACGATGTTTTTATTCCTTTCGTTAACCATGTTTTATTATTATATATTTTTAATTTTGATTTAATTTTTGGAATGCATTTATCCAATGCAGTTTGGATTGTCTCTATAAATGTGGTATAGTTTTCGTTAATATTTCTATTGTTTACTATTATTTTATTCCAATCTATTTTCTTTATTTCAGTTTTAAAATTTATTACATTGTTATGATGATAGTTTCTTTTATAAGTATACCATATGATTTTTTTATTATTTATTATGTTAGGTACAGTACCTATAACACCCTTATGATCAGAAAATCCATATTCTTTGACGCAATGATCAAGAGGGAAGTTGGAGAAAAGTAAGTCAAGACAAGTTGAGCTTGAATTTGTAACCCTCGTTGGCTCTTTTACGTGTTGAAAAAAATTATATGATTTGAAGAGTTCTAATAGTTTTAAGCTAGGTGGATTATGGACTAGCATGTCCACGTTAAAGTCTCCTCCTATCATGATGCGTTTCTTTGTATATTTTACTTGTGTAAATTTTAAGAGTTTTTCTAATGACTCATAAAACAGATCTGGCATTCTAGTATCGTCTGGCCAATAAATTACAATAATTATTAAATCTAGCTTTAGTATTTCAATGGCACATGTTTCGAATATAAATTCAATTGACTTTCTATTAATAGAATCTAGCTCTCTATAATCTATGTTTTCTTTGACAAATATACACACTCCTCCACCTGTATGTTCAGAGCGTTTAAAGGATGTTGCTAATTTATAACCATCGACGTACAATAGTTCACTCTTAGATTCGGTAACCCATGTTTCTGTCATACATATTATCTGTACTAAGTTATCAATTTCAGTCGTTGCTTCCAATAGATGACGTTTTTTATTGAGGCTTCTAATATTCTGGAAAAGTATATTCAGATTAGTTAGTTTTGTAGTTATTGATAATGGAGATTGGCCTGTCGCTGGTGGAAAAAATTGTTTCCAGGTTTATTAGGCATATCTGTTTGTCTCCTTCTTTGTCCGTCAGTGTTACTGTTTCCTGAAGTCACATCAGCGTATTGTTGACGGTAATTTGTGGCATTTTTATTGTTACAGTTGAATTCCTCCTCTTTTTTATATTGTGTTCCGTTTATAATTAGTTTGTTGTTTTTTATATTAGCTTGATGGCCATTTTTCCTTGCTTCAATAAGAATTTTAATCATTTCTCTTCTTTTTTCACGTGCTGTATCGTCCAGGTATTCAGAAATTCCTAAACCTGTAGAATTGAAGTAGTGACTATTCTGGACAAGGTATTTGGTCCACTGTTTGCTGATTAGCGTTAGTTCGATCGGGCCTTTTTTTCCCATACGCCTTAGGTCATCAATGTAACCTTCGAGGTTTATGTTCATTATTTCATGAAATACATTAATTACTCTGTCATATAGTTCATTTTCAGTTTCCCATTCGTGGCTCTTGAGACCATAGAGTACTAATTTTTTTTGGTTATCAGTGTACATTAACTCTTTCATGTTTGATTTGGTGATGGCCGGGTTTGTATTGCTTTTTTCTAATTTTTTTTCTATATCTTCTATTTCTGATTGTAATTTTTTGTTTTCAGTTTTTAATTCTGCGATGTGTTTATTTAAATTCAATAAGTCTTGCTTAACTTTTTCTTGTTCATCTGATACAATGGTAACTGCTCGTTTAATCTCTTCTTTTAATTCTTGTTTAACTTCCTGTTTCAATATAGCTATTGTGTTTGAGATTTCAGTTGTAATAGTTTTCCTCATTTCCATTATTATAGCTTTTTTAGATTCTTCTAGTTTTTTTTCCAATATATTTTCTATTTCCGTAATCATGGTATTTTGAGACGACGTAGCAAAACAATTTTCTGGTGGTAGGGTATCTCCGGAGCAAATTGTATCCTCATCTGAGCCTTCTCCGGCGCAAACTGTTTGTATCGGTTTACCCCTTAGAGTTACATTATTATGTTGTTCTTCTAGGTTTACCTTCAAGTTTTGTTTCGTAGGTGGTGGTGTAGTTTTCTGCTGTCGTAAAGGAGTGTTTGTGTTACCCTTTTTGGGCTTTTTACAGAAGCATGAATCGCAGATCCATGACTTTTTATGTTCGATAGTCATTGTATTTCGGAAGCGTTGGATAGAGACGTTTGCACAATCCAGGTCATATTTCTCGTTGCAAGTTGAACATGTCAGGAATGTTCTACCTGGTATCGGTTGCAAGCAACCTGAACAACAATTATCTAATGTATTCATTATTTATTTTTAGTACCCGTAATGCCCTCTATGCGCCAAACTAGGTACTATTTATTAAGTATTTCTGTATTTTGTTCTAGTATTCGTAGATTGGAACGTAATTCTGCATTTGACTGTGTAGTGCGAGCTTTATATAAATTTCACTTCTGGCAACACTTGTAAGTTGTCAATTAGTGAACAGCTGATTGGCCTAAATGGTTGCTTGTTTATCTGTTGGTGATATGAATTGTTGTTTTTTGGCAGTTTATCTTTAATTTGAATTCAAAAACAACCAGAATCGATAACAATAGGCTCAATTTATGTACCTTTATTTGAAGATGTTGTCCAAGGAGGGGTTCAAACCCCAATTTCACTTGTTGGATAAGATGAGGTGAGGTTATTTCTTGAATTTTACTATGTTTTGGTGGATATTAGGCACTGTTTTGGTTAATTAATTAAATTTAATTGATGGAGTACAATTATTTCGATGTTTACAATCGCACGGCGACGTTCCGTTTTTCTTATATGTATCCGTAATTCTAATGTTAGAATTATTTTTAGAACAATACGACGTAGACATAATTTGTATTACTGAACATCACCTAAAAAATGATGACATGAATTTTAATGTAAAAAATTACAATGTTATTAGCTCATTTAATAGGAAATCGTTAGACAAAGGAGGATCATTAATATTTGTAAAGAACAATTTAAAATGTAAGGAAAGGAAAGATATTGTAAAATTATCAGTCGAAAGAATAGCTGAACTAGCCTGTGTTGAGATGGACAAGTATATAATTTTAAGCGTGTACAGGCCCCCATCTACTGACTATAAAGTATTTGAGAAAGTGATGGAGGATAGTCTTACCATCTTATCTAGGAGCTCAAAACAAGTGGTCGTGGTGGGAGATTTTAATATTGATTTATTAGTTGAGACTTCTATGAAATGTTCTATAGTTAACTTGTTTAAGTCATTTAATTTAAGTAATGTTTTCCTGGAACCAACCAGAATTACTCCCACCTCAGCGACTTGTATTGATAATATTTACTGTAATTGTGATTTTACTAATAATTCTGTAATCAATTGTTTACCATCCGACCACAGTGGGCAAATTATTACGTTTCCTTGTACTTTTGAACGTAAGTCAGCCACTTTAAAGTTCAGACCAGTAACATCATACAGAATTGATAAGTTTAAATCTCGATTGAACAGTAAACTTGACTACTGTAGAAGCTCTGAAAGAAATCCCAATGATGCCTTTAAGGAAATATTTCAAGGTTTGTCTCGAGAATTTGAAAACGTGTTCACTAAGAAAGAAGTAGATGTTAATTGTAAACTAAGTCTTAATGACTGGGCAACATCGGGAATTTATAAGAGCAGACGTAAATTATATGATCTCTATGAACAGCGTACATTTACTCATGACGATAACTTTAGAGATTATGTAAAGAAATATACAAAGATATTCAAAGCCGTTTGCCACCAAGCTAAATCAGATTATATAAATAGAAAGATTAAAAACTCTAATAACAAGATTAAAACCGTATGGAATATCATTAATACTGAAACCGGGAAGAATAAACCACGTGATTTAAATTTTGAACTTAAAATTAATGATAAAATTGTTTCATCTAGTGAAGAAGTGGCTTCCGTCTTTGAAGATTTTTTCCGTAGTATACCGATAGCTACAACTGAGAACCTTGATTCATCTTGCGCTGAAGCTGAACGTTTGCTAAGAGGGAATGCACCGCCTTGCGATCTCGACTTTCAATTTCATGGTATAAATACACAGACTATAATTAGCACTTATAAAGAATTAAATTTAAAAATGACAGAAGATTTATGGGGCATGTCCGTTAAAGTTATTAGTCATGTTATTGATATCCTAGCACCCCACTTGGCTAATCTTTTTAACAGATGCATTGAGGTCGGTGTATTCCCCGATTTGATGAAACTTAGTAAACTAATACCGCTTTTTAAATCTGGTGAGAAAAATGATCCCAATAATTTTAGGCCTGTATCAGTTTTGCCAGTACTGAGTAAAATATTTGAAAAAATTATGCTACATCAAATGCTTTCGCACTTTAGTATTCACGGCCTTCTCCATAACCAACAGTTTGGTTTCACCAAAGGTCGATCTACAACTGACGCTGGTGTCGCGTTGGTCAAACACATATTTAGTGCTTGGGAGGAGCGTCTTGATGCTGTGGGTGTATTTTGCGATCTATCGAAAGCATTTGATTGTGTGGATCATGCCACTCTACTTATGAAACTTAAATATTATGGGCTAACTGGCAAAGCTCTTACATTATTGGAATCATACTTGAGCAACAGAACTCAACTAGTTGACATAAATGGAGTGCGTTCGGCTGGCTGTCCTGTCAGTATGGGTGTTCCCCAAGGCTCGATTTTAGGACCATTCTTGTTTCTTGTATATGTTAACGATTTACCGTTTTTGGTAGATAAATTATGTGAGATAGTACTGTTTGCTGATGATACTTCACTTATATTTAAGTTGAAGCGACAAGAAGTCAATTTTGACAATGCAAACAGTACTCTTTCCATAGTTGCTAATTGGTTCACTGTAAATAATTTAGCTCTTAACTCCAAGAAAACAAAATGTATTAAATTCACTTTGCCTAATGTAAGACAAGTAGAGACATATTTGACATTGAATAACGATAAGCTAGAGTTAGTAAATGAAACGGTATTCCTGGGTATTACAATTGACTCAAAGTTGCAATGGGGACCCCATATTGAGAGGATAGCCGGTAGATTGAGTTCTGCAGCTTATGTGGTTAGAACCATTAGACAGTTAACAGATGTAGATACAGCCAGGCTTGTGTATTTTAGTTATTTTCATAGTGTTATGTCTTACGGAATTCTATTGTGGGGACGAGCGGCTGACATTAATCAAATCTTTGTTCTGCAAAAACGAGCAATTCGAGCCATATATGTATTAGGGTCTAGAATTTCATTAAGAGATACGTTTAAGGAAATAGGTATACTAACTGTTCCATGCCAATATATCTATGAAAATATTATGTATGTTCGTAAAAACTTAAATTCATTTAGTAAAGTAGGAGCCACTCACGGTATTGAGACCAGAAACAAAAATAGGTTGCTTTTCCCCACACTCAGACTTTCGAAAACAAACACATCATTCATGGGGAACTGTATACGTTTTTATAATAAATTATCAAATGAAGCAATAAACCTTACTGAGCAAAAATTTAAGAATTATGTTAAAGCTACATTATGTAGTAAAGCTTACTATAGTATAAATGATTATTTAAACGACAAAAACGCGTGGTCTTGTCCACCTCAGCTAAGGCTATTGAAAAAATGAAATGGATATAGGTACTTAAGTAAAATTGTAGGTACTAGATATAAGTAAAAATTGTAATAGATTATAAGGAACAAGTTGAAAAGATGCTCGAGGAGTTTCTTTCGCCATTTCTTTCCTTCTCAATGACGGGGCCTTTGTGAAATGGTGGTAGATGACTATCGACAAATAATTGTAAAATTTTACGTCGATTAAACCATTTGAATTTGAATTTGAATTTGAAAATTTGGAACTGCTTTCTAGAGCAGCAATGCACTCTGTGCAATACGAATTAAGTTGCTATCGCCTTGAAATCTCTGAGTTGTCCTGAATGAGTACCTGAAACTACTCTGTTCATGCCCGGTTTCACACTTGTCACAGTCACAGTTGCCTATCACAGCGCTGCATTCCATTCTCAAGTTCTGATTCATTCGATATTCTCAGATGTGAATCCACTCAGTTATAGTTTTAACAAAAAAAAGTACTTAATAGCCAAGTATCTGGGGGCACGGCAGTGCCCCCACCAAGTCGAGCAAAAAAGCGGCACGGCTGTACCATCCTTTTCTCGAAGCAATTCAGGCCATTTTCGACCCCTAAAGTATACGGTGGGAGAGTAATTTTTATAAACTTTAGGTACAATAAAAGTATCTTCCAGCAAAATTAAACAGTTTTCAACCTAACAAGCCGAAAGGGGGTCTCTTTGGTACACCCCACAGCACTGCAGTTAAATTAGCAGAACTGAGGTCCAGCTGGGTGTGGTGCGGAGAACTCTCACTGTTACTACTTAGCAAACTAGTTTAGTTTTTAACTCTGTTGTTTTCACAGGCCAAGTTTAATTAACATTAGTACCTAGAGGCGGTAAGCAGGCGCCCACGGAGACCTGCGGACAGCTATGTGAAGTGGCAGTGGCCTATCTTCTAAAGACAGACAAAAGGCAATCGATCGGTCTGTCAAACCAAACACGTTATATGCTAGACTCTGCTGTCAATAGGCCAACTACTTATCGTAGTGTCATTCTGGCGGTAATACAACAACTAAGTAATTAATTTGTGCAGAATTACAATTCTGTTATGAATGAACACCAGATCATCGCCCCGAGAAAAATAAATATCTATATAGAAACAAATATCTGCCCCGGCAGAGATGCGAAACAGAGACTCTCGGCACTAAGAATGGTAATGTTTAAGATAAACATAATTATCTTCAACAAGAGTGACCCTGCTGTCTATCATTTCACTCCAAACCACTATAAACAGCCAGTACAAGCATATGAGGTATTATACAGGTGTCTAGTAGGTAGGAGAGGGAATGCTTCACAGACTAACAGCGACTAAAACTGAATACGTGCGGTTGCAGTTTGTTGTCGTCGTCGGTCGCTACTCTATTGTCTATGTTAGGTAGTGTGCATAGAACAATGCCCTACTACTTTACCTACTTACTTATACAATATAATATAAGACTCTATATTTGCAACAACAAACAATATAAAATAGTATACTTAAAAAGAAACAGTACAAAAAGGTGGCCTTCTATCTATCTATCTATCTTGGAGAGCTGATTTTCCGCATTTAGCCTCTAAGGTGGGCCATTATGCGTGAAATACCTAAGGTGGCCTTATTACTTATAGACATCGCAAGCATCCAGACGACTACTTTACACTTACTTCCCTTTATCAACATTTACGATCTATTACCAACACTAATGAAATGACACCCAGCCTGAACCAACCACAGATCTAGATTGGAGGCGTTCACCCTTGATTCAGCATTCGACCTGCATTCATAATCTGTGGCACACAGATCTATGCCTACATAGAGTGCAGGTACAAAAGTGACGACCATTTGAGCCGGGCTCTCTGCACTGGAGGGTTACTCTATACGGACAAAAAAATAACGAACGAGAGCTGTCGTGCAATCGGCAATACAACGATATAGAGTTGTAGCTCGCGCACCGTAGCTTAGTTTTTCGTCATATAGAATGACCCCCCTGGGGCGGGCTTGGTGTGGTGCCAAGTTCCAACACCATCGCCATGGATTGTAGTTAAATGGTGCGATCTGCATTATCTGCACTGAATAAACGTATTTCTTTCTTTCTTCTACAGGCAAGTACGTAACGAAAGAAACGCATGACGGCTACGTTATTTTTGCCATATTAGTGTACTGGGCTAGATCTTATCTCTGTGTGCTTTTGATAAATGATTCCATATGACTTTCATGATGACTTATTCTTACATTAGTATTTTATATTTTATATTTACCCAAAAAATACTTTAAAAAACTAAGTATACAAAGCATGTTTTCTCTGCATTTGGAAAACGTGCATATAACACATTCATTACGAATGCGTTCCTTTTCACTCTTTTAATGCAAAAATACTGTCCATTCCACGGTTTGTATTTATAATTTCTATTCGGAAAACGAAAAAAGTTGGATACGAGCTCAACTTTTGAGATGAAAAACGTGACTAAATGAATACCTACTTACATATAGGCACAGCAGAATGGACACTCAAACCGAAAACAAACCGAAATTAATTACAGAGCTGAACTTATTTTAAATTATATTTTCTCTCGTTCCTGTCAATGGAACAAACGTACCCTGTCTTTTTGTAAGGGTTTGTTTGTATAAAAAAGTCGAGTGCCTAATTAGATTGCGGTAAACACTGCGGGTATATAAACAGCGATTATGTACCGCCTTTTAGGTAAAGTAACAAATTATACAAGGCTTACATCATCCTAAGTAAATTTGTCTTCAAAGACTCAAGTATACTTATTTATAATTTATGTATTGCTGATGACTAGTAGGTACACTAATGCGAAGAACTATATGACATAGGTATCTACCGATAGGTACTTGAATGAGATCTAAATGCAAATCCTAGACATAGTCTAGTCTGTACATTTCATCTGTCCATTAAACTAATATTCTATTCTTCTTATAAAAAGCTCTCCCAAGTCCCATAACTCTCAGCCTTCAAGCTTTCCTTTATTCCTTCCTGAATTCTTTCATAGCGATCTGTTATAAAATGAGTAACTAAGTTTTAACGAGATGTCCCTAATAGCCGTGCCAGCAACAGCAGATTACATAATACCTACGTAGGAAATTTTATAAATTGCTTGTTAAGTAAATAATTACCTTTTGCCTACAAAATTAAAACGCTAGAGTGAATATGAGCGACAGCGAAGAAGCTTTAATATTAAAGTTTTTTAGTAAAAATTCTTGTTTACTTAATAAATGTTTTTAAAACTTAAGTAGGTACCTCAAATTTTAAAAAATCTTGTAATAAATTGAGAAACATAATAATTAAGTATCTGTTTGTAGAAAGATTTTATATATTTTTACTAGGTTGGCACATCATTTCATATGGAATAAACATAATGATAGATAGAATATAAATAATTTAATAACCTGAATAACAAGAAGAGCCTCAAATACAACTACAATAAATAGTGTGTAACTACATAGATAGTTTTTCCTTTTGCCATAATATATGATAATGTAATAAAATCATACTTTACCTTATTGGTTTTGTTTGATGGTTAGTGGATAGTTATTTACGTCACTGTTATTTTATGTATTTGTAGCAAACAATTACCGTTGAATAAAAACTGATAGGTCGTTATTTAATAAATTTATAAAATGTAAACAAGGTTTATTTAGACTGAAAACATCAGTGCGATAGTATAATTTGAATGCAAATTACCTCTGTATATATAGTTCCAACGAACCGAATAGGCAAAAATCACAAACCATAAGTAATTATTATACAATTATAACCATTAAGTCTTAAAGTTTTAATAGTACAATACAGTAGTACATTGATTTGCCGAAGATAAGTTCCCCGATAGCAAATTACACCCATTATAATTAACTCTATTTATACTCACGAGCAATCAAAAAGTTCCACGTACAAAATGGCGACACCAAATGACGCCAATTGAAGAATTTCATCAAAATATTTATGTCTTTAGATGATAATTTTATGACGCGTTATAAATTTACTTCAATATTGCAGTCGTAAACTTAGTCTTTTCCGCTTAGGAGTACATTGATGCTTTTCGCACTGGAACTTTTTTATTGCTCGTGAGTGTATACAGGGTGTTGCAAAATTGGTATACTAAGCCGAAACCTACATGTGCAGCATGGTATATCTAAGCCTGCTATGGTATGCTAAGGCTTAGATATACCATGCTGCACATGTAGGTTTCGGCTTAGTATACCCTTTTTGCAACACCCTGTATAAGTATTTAATTTATCCCTGACTCCAATAAATGCCGATAGTATCAAGATGGTAATACCGGAGTATTCGTAGTGCAGTATGCGCAACAGATATCTGTTGCTCCCCGGACACGTTGCCAGCTCAGCACCGGCCAGCTTTTGGCATCAGTTATTGGAATTTCACTCAAACGGGCCTCTTGGTAAACCGTTTCCGTACGTATAAGTTAGCTTTTCAGCAGTCGTGCTAGATATTGCTGCTTCACAACAAAATACCAATTTGTATTGTTTAAAAAAACATATTTTTACGAAAATACAATCAAAGCCAATAGTTCCAAATAAACCCATAGATCGGAAATGAATACTTAAAGTAATTAGTAAATAACTAGAAACTTTTTAAAAAACTTATGTGTTTTAATCGGTTCGGTACGTAGCCGCAGTGTGTGCAGCGACATATTATAAGTAGGTATTAAGTTATTAGGTACTCTCATATTCGGAGGTTAAAAACTAAACGAATTAATAAGAGACATCTTGGTATTCCATATTGCAAAGTACTAGGAGCCTATAACTAAGGAGAAGTGTGGTAGTGCTTCACCGCGTAGCCACCATACAGTTTTACTCAGTGCGCGCGTAGCAGCTCGTAGCACCGGTCGCGTCGTAGCGCTACGCCGCTGCTACGAAAACCGCATACATTTTCCCGTAGCCGGTTCTTTGCGAAGCGAGAAAACGCTAACTAACATTTGAAAATGGGACGATTTATTTTTAAAATGTGAACGTGTTTTAGCCAGCACTTTTTAGGTTGCGTTCAAATTTTTTGTGTCAGTGAAAAGTAAACTTTTTTAAAGGGTATAAAAGAAAATGTTTGTATTTTTTCTGTGTCAGTTAAAGTGGAGCAGCTCGCAGCCTCTTTGTCCGTCTGTCCCTGTCCGTGGCATTTTATCTCGAGAACAAGAATGTTGAGTCACGACATTAAAATTCAACGGAATCGGAAATAAATGGTGAAATTAAAAAGAAATATTCCAGCATGGTCGTGAAAGGGTTGAATGATGATTTTTTCCAATAGCATTTGAAAATAAAAAAATCTTATCTATTTAAGTAAAATACTTTATAGTCACAAAGAATTAAGAAAGTTGAAGCGAGTAAGGTGAGCTCGCAAATAAACATTTTTATTTCTTACATAAAATTTACTCCGTAGTACCTATTAAACTTTGTAAGACTAAAGCATAAACATTCGCGAGAGTGAGAGTGAGAGCATTATTCTCTGATTGACCATTTGAAGGAAATTAGATTAATAGATTTTAAATATTTATTTGTTACTGCCTTATCATGTGGGGAAAACGAAGAATAAGAAGAACTATTAGGTTATCACTTCACTTATCACCATAATTAGATTTTTTTATTTGTACACAACAAGAAAAGACGTTACATGTTAACTTATATGCCAACGCATAGTATGTAAAAAATTATGGTCTTATCGCTTAAAGCCATCGATATTTTCCAGACAACCTAACTTACCTATTAGGAACTCGTATGCAGGCTGGATTTTTGACTTTACGTTACTTTGCGTTTACGGTGATGATTCCTGGTGAGGCCTGACCACGGCCTGACTGACTGACGGAGGTACGAGGTGTACGTACGTATTTGTTCTATTTATAGTTTATAAAAACGCAATGCGGTTGACAGTGTTTGTTATGGTTTAACTAAATCTACTTAAATCACTATCTGAGTCTATGTTTTCTTTAACGTTTGCAATATTGATATTAGGTACAGGTACTTAAATCTATGGTAAGGCTATGCTAAGGGTACTTTCCGAAACCTTTGAAAAAAAATTAGCAAAACGACCGAATGAAATCATATTCCACTCATAATTAAATTAAATTCTAGCCTACCGAGTCTAACCAACAAAAATCCTCATAAAACCTTACTCAATTTCTTTCGTAAAAGTAGCCGGCACAAAGCAAAGTAGACAAACTTAAGTGTGACACAATTATGGTTTGCTTTATGGGCCATTAGCGGCGGAGTAACCGTGCTCAGCCGCCGTCCACTTTATATGAATCTAAGGAAAAGTGCTCCCGTAGGGTTACTCTATCTTGACCGGATCAAGAAACTAAGCCGCTCACTGCTAGAGTCAAGGCGGCGTCGCGATGACGTTGCGACGACTTTAAGGTGCAGGAATTATGCCTCATTTACAATAAGCGTTCTCTCCTCGTCTGCACCTCCAATCCGCCTAGACTTTTTCAGTGGGAGTCGAACTAGGCTCGCATATACAGGGTGTTGCAAAAAGTGTATACCTCATAAGCGAGGAAATCGCGACGATACCATCGTTGTGCCACGCATTTATATAAACTCTCATAGAACTCCCTAGCGTAGTTTCAAAACTTCGTATTTATTTAGGTAGGGTGTGTCCCTGTATATTTTTGAGGCAAAAGGAAATCGGATGTTTAATAAAATACACGCCATAACAAATAACACTCGGAATATGCATCGATGTGAGGGATTCTTCATTTGTGTGGTGTGATATGTGTGATGTGTGTGGTGTGTCATAAACTCGTTTGCATAATGCTTCCTTATTTTGACAAAGCGCTCAATAATACTCGTAATACTGTTGTATATTTTAAAGAATATAGAAACTTAGCAAAGCGACTGGAACTGCTCCAAATGTATTCCTTTTATATTCATACCTTTAGCTAGTACCTACCAATATACCTGTACTTATTCCTAGGGTATACCCAAAGGTCTCACGTTTCACGTAAAGGAAGGCGATTGAGCCTACGATTACACTTCGACAAACGATTATTTTTATGTTTATAGAGACCTTTGTACGGAACCTTTGGGATCTAAATGGGGACAAACTTTTTTTGATGCTACCTTTACATTCGTCCAGATACTCGTACAAATACTAAGTAAAATAAATGGAAGTATAGTAGAAAATATAGTACTTGCAGGTGTAAACATAATTGTCATAGTTGTTTACATAGCAAATTCCATGTAATCAACTAGAAGTTTCCGCCAATTAACGACAAGAAAGCAGTGTTTGGACTGAAATATTAATTTCATTTGTGTTAGGCACCAATTATTTTCAACGACCCAGCTTTACAAAATGTTCAAGTTGACAATATAATTTCTTCATTCAGAATAATAGTAAATAGATAGATGTAAGTATAAAAAGTATCTTCATTTCACAGCGTAGCATATTGTAATATTTTGGTATTTGTTTTTGAAGAAAAGTTAAGGTTTTTAATTAATTTACTTGCTATACCCAAAACTATCCTCTTTATATCTCCTCTTCAGTGTGAAGTATGGTGATGTAATTTAATGAGCGCAATGTGAACGAGGCATCAGTTATGTAAGATGTATAGATAAAGGTGCTGAGTCTAAGCCTGACTCTGTCTATTGTTACAGCTTCAAATGTTTGCCATTTCATATTGTACTCGTATTGAGGACGCCGCGCCGACTGTCACGGGAATAAAAGGGAGATCGAATGAATCGATCGTCTAAAGATTCAAATGTTTGAAGTTTGACTTAAGTATTTATAGAAAAGAACGATGATTAAGAACATCGATGAATTCATGCACGTGCAAAGAAGAAGAAGCGGCCAAGATGTGATGTGACCTACAAAATATAGCGACCAAATTTTATTACACCAATGAGTGATGCCATGTTAATTAAATGTACTTCAATATTGCAGACAATAAGTAATCAATAAGCTAATCTTTCCGTTTAGAAGTAATTTGACACTAGAACTTATTTATTGCTACGTATTTCTGCACATACGTCATTATCACTTCCTACATACTCGTATGCAATATAGGGCTACAATAGTTTAAATTAAGATTTCAGAACCCAAGAACAGTGTTCACGATGCCATCTCCGCTACTACCGATTGGCCAGCAGTGGAGAGGGTTCAAATATATCAAAATTAAACCACTCCTAAGTGCCATTATAGACATCACCCGTCACAAGTTCTATCGTTTATAACCCTTTCATACCCTAGTACGTACTTCGGTTTATGTAAATGGAATTAATTGACCCATTAACTAATTAATATTGACGACATGAAAATGTCGTTGTTCCGAGATCCCTTATCAGTAGTCTCGAGGGTGCACGCAAAGCGCTTCCCTGGCTGACACTATACCTTATTTTACGTCCGTCGTACTCTCGGAAAAAAATATAATCCATTTAGAAAATTCGGTTGCATCCTGTAATTTAATGCACTAGAACTTATATGTAGAAATATTCGTAAGTATTATAAACGTACATCGGTGTATGTATCGACATTGGTATTATAAATATGATCTTAACCCAGTTTTTTTTTCTGTGGCTTCAACTAAAATACTTCGCAGCAAAAAACGATAAAAGCAAACACACAATAGCATTTCCAATATCATTTGATTTCACCTATCTATATACTTCCCCAATAGTCCATTAGAGGCATAATGAATCGAGTAGAGCGCTGGTATGTCTCATAATATTCTCTAAAAGCTTCAGATCCGCCCAGATCTTCTTAAACGAAGGTTCTACTCCCCTGAGGCGAACCCAGGGAGCTTTTCTACTAATTTATGAGAAAAACACTTTTATTGTCATCTACCTATAGCAATTTTTCCGCGAGTTTTAATTCGCCTTAGAAAGTTTTCCCGTGGGAAGCCTGGGGTATTTTTTTGTTTAATCCAGAGTATCAGATTTCTTTTAAAAAAACCGTGATAGAGTAACAAACATCCATGCATTCATATAGGATTTAAAATGACATAAAATATGTCGGATACGTAACATAATAACCCAGAATCTGTTCAATCAGTCATTAATTTCCACCCGACAGAAGTAAACTGCTGTAACCAAATAATTATGCAGAAAATACTAGAATGGTCCCTAAACCGATTGGGCCAGCGAACCTTCGGATCGCAGGTCCGTTCTAGTAATAGGTAAATGTGCCTTTGACGTGAATAAGGCTCAGCACTAATGTGGAAATGTATATTAGATCGCACTGTTGGGACGCGACTAATGCTATTGAAGTATTCAGACACTACGGAGATTTAAATGCATTAGTTGTGATTAGGAAGGCTCCGTTTGTCACCGAAACTTTAGTTAGTTTCGCTTTCCACACAGCGTGGCTTTAGAAATTCGTGACAAAGAAATGCTCCCCATACTAAAACACCACCAAAAGTGGTCTAGAATGACTCCCTGAGCCACCCTATATTTTCACTTTTGTAACACCCTGTAATGATAATTGTGAAACATATTTATTATAAATACATACATATTATGCTCATGATTGTAATCTTGTACATGTGTACTCACGTGATAGGTCGCGAGCCGTATCGCCATTTTTTTTGATATATTATAAATATTTTTTAGAATTGAATAGGTATCATCAGAAAGAAAGAAAGAAAATGGAATTTATTTCGTACAAGACACAAAACAAATAAATAAAATGCTCATTATCTCAGCAAGTTAGATAAGTAGCATTTTCTTGTACCTCTTTGAATATTATAATTTTGTATGTATTATTGTATATATAACTATATATATTTATTTTATAGTATTATTAGTAATTTATAGTATGTATATTTTATGTATATCTATTAAGTTAATTATCAAGTGACTTTATTTTGTTTTTGCTTTTTCAATTTAGTAACTACTTTTTTTTGTTGCACCTTTCTACTAGTTTTTCTGTACCTCCTGTAGGTTGGCTGGTAGAAAATGCTTTTAGCATTAAGTCCACCTTTTGTACACTTATATTTCATATTTGTGCAATAAAGTATCAAATAAAATAATAAATAATAAAACGAAATAGAGATATACATGTCATATACCTAACTGACAACACAAATAGGTTAAACAATAATGGTACTTCTTAATGCTGGGTTACAAAGTGTCTCAAACAAAATGGTCACCGTCTCAACATAATGTCACAGAAACCTGTGACGCTGAAATTCATCAGGTGGCCGCGAGTCGTGCTCGGTGCAGTGTAAATATTTATGATACTTATAAATTATATTTTAGAATAAAACAAGATGGTTTCATCAACATTTAACAATGCTTTGCTATTGACCAGAGTTTAAGTACATAAATATAAAAGTATAATAATTAAAATTATTAAGTTAATGTCAAGCTGTTGTTTGTTCTCCGCTTTTATCTAGAATCTAGATATTAGCCCGAGATCTAGATAGAGCACGCCCCTAGGTTAGACACACAATAGGTTAGGGTGACCAAATCACCATTATTACGAAAATTACTGGAAAAATATTAAATCCTACTAATGTAAAAACGGCTGAACCGATTTTAACGAAATTTTGTAAGGAGTTAGCTGAGACCCTAGATTAACACTTAAGCTACTTTTTATTTCGGTATTCCCACGCGAAAACTTTTTAAACTTTTATTTGGCGAAGCGAAGCTCACGGGAACAGGTAGTCCATAATATTAACAATAAATTTATGGCAAAAGTTAGTAATAAACATCTGGTTAAACATGAATTTCATTATTATCATCCAATTAATGCAAATTGGAAAATATAAGTTAAAAAACTAAGCAGGTATATTACAAACAGTTTGGATCTTGAATCTGGCACTTGGGCTTAGAATCGGTTTACCAATAAGATAAAAATAATATTTTATTTTTAATTTATTAAAATTTTACAAAATTTATTTATAATTTAATCACTTTATTGTATGTATACACAAATTACACAGTTAAAAGTAAAAGTTAAAAGTACAAGAAAGAACAATACAAGTATATGTATACAAAGGCGAACTTATCGCCTAAACGCGTTTTAACGCCTAATTTCTTCCAGTCAACCTTTAATGTGTGGAAATAAAAGTAAGCCTTCTTAAAATATACACATTACTACTGTTTGTTCTAAATATGTTATTTAAAGTACTTAGAATAGTATAATCAAATCTGAACAAAGGTACGATATGTACTTTGTATACATACACTAAGATACAATATATATTTCTATTAGTATAGATATATTATTGTATTGAAATCTTGCAAGCACGTACATTGTGGTCTCCCTACATCTAAAGTGCTGAGGGAACCTTTATTCTGCTGACACTCGCCACCTTAATAAACGTTTCTTTAATAATTCGGTACAAATTCTTGCGTCCCTGTGTACACGGCAATTTACTTCATTGTTCAGACGAAAGAAGACTCTATTGCCTTCAGTTATGGTCAGAGTTCATAATGAGATTACATAATGTTGCTGAGTAATTATTTATTCAACTTATTAAAAGTAACGTAGAAAACAATTATTATTACCTATCACTAGTTCAATAATTCAAACTAAACTAAAAAGAAAATGAGTAGGTAAATAGAATGTCTTGAATATTTTTTCTGTAGTAGACTGTAATATTAATGTAATAATAATAATCACTTTATTTCACAATAATAATTTCAGTTTCATTGGTGTTTCGTGTAGGGAAAGACTGGAGACACATTGATAGTATTGATACCCAAACTAGGATACTGCAGATAAATAAAAACAAGAAGACAAGACATGATAAGATTGTTCAGCTTTGAGTCAAGTAAAAAAAATACTTATTCTATTATTTCGATTAGAAGTGATTGCATTAAGTAATATTCTATTCTATTTCACTAGACACATACAACATACAATACAACAAGCCCCGTAAGCCCGCGTGCCCCCGCGCCCCGCGCCCCGCCCCCCGCCCCCGCAGGTCGGCAGAAATTGGTTATTAGAAGAATATCCCCGAGGATTAAACCAATCGGAAGAGAAAACTAAATATGGCTTTATTTGAGCGCCAGATTTATTACTCTTTCATACGTTGTTTTATGTTCTCCGAGGAACGTTCGTATTTTTGTTTAATATACAGGATGTTCATGTCCATGTGCTGAACAGCCTGTATATTATACTATATTTAAACTATTGTATTTATAATTTTATTTTAGCGTGAGTTCTGTATATGCCTTAAAACAGACACGACTTGAGTCGATAATATTCGTGATTCTCACACAGATCGCAATGTCTTATGTAAACCTCCACCCAGTAATAAAGATATGTGAATTAATAAATGTAATTTTTGGATTTTATCGAAAAAATATTATAATATACTCACGGGCAATGAAAACTTTCCAATCACAAAATTCCGACACCAAAAGAACCCAATTTTTTCAGAGATTTCATTTAAAATTTTAACAAAATATTATAGTTTTTTAAGTTAAGGCGTTATTAAGCTAACCTTTTCAGTTTAGTACTAATTTGGTGCTTTTCTCAGTGGAACCATTTCATTGCCCGTGAGTGTACTTCGAGAGTACAACAAAAACTTATTAGGTAATTGTTGCAATAATACCCAATTTTTTGTGATCTTTCGGCAACAACAATGTTTTGCCAACATCCTGTATATCGGCACACATCCCACACAGTGGCTCGCAGTGTCGACACAAAGGCTCACTCTTGTCATCCGGTACATGAACAGCAGACGGGAAGGCTACATACATGATATGTAATGTGTTGGCGGCATGGTTGATACAGGTAAAAATCTACTTCATTTAAGTTAATGTGTGTATTATTTTGTGTTTTTTAACCAAAAATATATGATAACGTCTTGACATTAATCTTTCATCGCTAACCCATCGGCTATATACATTTTTAACGACCATCTAACCTAGACATATCAACATTTTACAATTTAGATTAATTTATAACAATGTAAAACCATAATTACTTAATTTATACTTGGAGCACTTTTGTAGCAGTCTGTGTAGCTTCGTAGCACTTTCGTAGCGGGCTACGAAACCTCGTAGCATTTTCGTAGCGGGCTGCGTAGCCTCGTAGCAAGCGACGTAGCGTCTGCGTAGCAATGTCTTTCTGTGTCATTATTTAAGTTTTGTTGGTTCATGCTTTTATATTTATGAATACTGACATCATTAGTTTTGATATTTTATTTATTCTATCTGTACCTGCTGTATTTTCCTGGAAAATCTGGCGTGATAATAATCTCTAAATTAATAAAGCTACTCAGAGCTGAATTCTTTTATAACAAAATTAGAACGCCCTTTTATTATAAGAAAATATCCAGGAGGTAAATTATGATAAAAACTTAGCCTCGGAGTAAAAAAAGGTGTTGGAAAAAATATTTTTAGCAACATAGAGAGCTGTCTTCCTTTTTTTGTTTAGAGTTTACATTTTAATTTATACATATTGTAAACCCAATCAATTTGAACAACAACAAAAAGCCGTGCCGCTATTTATACTATAAATGACTGATTTTGAAAGCCATCCCTAGATTACATCAGTAAGCGTTATTAAGCAGACAAACTGAGACGCAATTAACTTATTACATTCATTGTGATTAATAAAAATACTTTACTGATATATTTTTTGTGTCGAATACGTTTTAGTTTATATTATATTTAATGTTTACATACAGGGTGTTGCAAAAAGGGTATACTAAGCCGAAACCAGCATGTTCAGCATGGTATATCTAAGCCCGAAACTGAAATCAGAATTTCAAAATTCGCGAAAAAAATATTCATTTTCCATAGAAACTTAGTTGGTCATGTGACTTTTTTACTATGGAGAATGATTTTTGTATAATAATATAATATTATTTACCCATTCAAAAGTCACTTTTTGATCTGGCTACGGTAATCTGAGCTCGACAGATTTTGTCCAAAATGAACCAATTAAAAGTTTCCGTGTATGTGAGCGTGCTGTTCAACCTGTGTTTACGTCAAGGAAGTTCCCAGAAATCTGTGTAAACAACTGTTCAACACTAATTTAACTTGCGAGACTAATATCGTACGGTACAGAAATTCGTTCATATGGACCGTAACTGTATACTGTTTCATAGAAGTTTGTACGATTTTCAATCATATCCATGGTCGTGTCACTTTATGATATAAACAACTTCTTTAATTGGCACCATCCCATCAGGTGGAAGAGATTGAACATCCTCCACTTCAAGAATGGAGTAAAAATTCTTTATCGAGAAGCTTATTATATGCTCTTGAAGCGGTAGTTAGCTTTTTATTGTAGTACTTTTTCGTAATCTTATATTTTTCTTAGATGTATATTTTTACAATTATTACAGTCATATACTGCCTCTCCATGGTTTCTACATAAAGTACAATGTAAACCTCATCAAAACACAGTAAATAATTTTAATAACGTCCATTCTCGGTGTCAAAAAATAAAAGTCCAAAAGCAGAATGTAAAAAACTTCATTAACGCAATGCAACAGAGAATTTCATAGTCAAAGTTAACAACAGCTGTAAAAACTTTTATGTATAATTTCGTTTTTACTACCTACTGTCCGCATCCATCCCAGTTAGCAGATGCGGCAAATACAAACACAGTAATCATAAATAATACAGGGTGCAACTTTATCAGTGACCACCAATGACAATACTTGCCCGTGATATAATACATATAATTCAATAAAATTGACGGCCGAATGGTGTAGTGGTTAGTGGCCCTGACTGCTATGCCGAAGGTCCCGGGTTCGATTCCCGGCTGGGGCAGATATTTGTTTGAAGACATATATTTGTACTCGGGTCTTGGTTGTTGATATTTATATTTAGTATCTATCTATCTATGTATTTTTGTAGATATATCAGCTGTCCGACACCCATAACACAGGTTCTGCCTAGCTTGGGGTCGGAAGGCCGTGTGTGAATTGTCTCCACATATTTATTTATTTTATTAATTCTTTTTTTCCTATAACGTTTTGCACACTGCACAGTTAGCAGGTATATTAGGATGCACTGGGGGGATACGATCTTTTGTTGACTGTACGTGCATAGTAAATCTAAATTATCAATAGCTACGGCTGACTGCCCCGGTACGTTACCAACAATCTATTATAACCAGAGGCGAATGCACCGTGAGATAAAATAGCAAACTACATATAGTAATAGTAATGATGTCATTTTATACGCATTATCATCATCGACCCGTAAAGGTAAACGACCACTTTTCGGCATCGTACACAACGGACGCAGGCGTAGCATATTAATTATTCTTTGTATAGAAATTCACACATGTGAGTCGATTTCATCGGTATTGCCGAATTGGAAAATCCGTTTGGCAAGATACGTACGATACCGATAAGTGTAGCTTAAACGTCCACTGTTGGAAATAGCCCACCTGTCCTCAGCCTTCCTCATCCAGCTACTGCTGGCTAGTTGTAATGTTTAAAGTCGTCGATCCAGCGGACCGAAGGGCGTCCCACGCTGCGCTTGCCTGTTCGTGTTCTCTACTCGTAAGCTCGTTTATTTCAACGGTCATTGGTTTTTCAGCATAAAGTATGCCATACGCATTTATAAATAATGCAAATATGTAGGTGACTTTAAAATAATAACGCGCACAACATAGCCAAAGCCGAAAGCATAATCAAAGTGTTTCCAGCATGAAAAAAGTGCACACGTTTGAACACACTAGTTTAAAATGCAGCTTTTACTGAAAGTTCCGAATTAAGCTCGGAGGCACTCGGCGAGGCTTCACAAATAATTTTAAACTTTCCAACTGCGATTTCCCGCTCTCTAGAAAGCCATGTTTAAGTTTTAAAAGGCTGTACGAAAATAGCTTTATTAATGTGTGTAAGTATTATTAGCTTCGTAGTATTGTAGTGGTCTATTATTATTTGAAATGTGGGTGTTTTAGTCGGAAGTCATTGCCTTGGTCATATGACCTTTGATACATAGCATTGATAGGTATACTGGTAGATAATAGGCTTGGGTGAACTTTCGACTTCAAGTCAATGAAAATGCACCATATGGTGTACGTATGTGTGTATTGTGTATGTGTGTGTGTGCGATATGGCTATAGCATGATCTAGCTTAGCTCTGTGCCCCATAATTTATGAACACTTCGACTGTGGGAACCCACATATGCCTCAATAGAACAAAGCGATAAAATCTGTAGCATTTTATTAAATTGGTGCTATATAAAAAAAAAAGAATGATGCGGCGGTAATATATATGAATTCATCATATGATTGCAATCGATTGGTGTTTTTTTTTAAATACTTTCTGCGATAAAAGAAATAAAAGCACACTATTAGATCTTTTAGCCTTTTCTAATCGTACATATCTTCATAAATACACAGACTCGGCATTACAGAGATCTTTTCCGGGAAAATCCTTTGAGTACGATTTACTTTCGAGCCTTGTCGTGCCGCCTGTTGCCCGGACCCACTCGAACGAATAATCTGACATTACAACGTATATTACTGCTTATAAACAGTATTATTGTATGCCTTGCAAAAACACATAAGTACCAAAAAATACCAACATATAAGTAAGTACCTAGAACAGTTTTTCTAATAGCTACATTAGTCATTGAAGGAATGTAATATTTTCCTTTTATTACATATTTGTTTTGCCAATTCATGTCCACGGTTGTGCAATTTAATTCCACCAAATTAAAAATGTCAGTGACCAACATCTTGTTCCACAGCGATGCTACGTAAAGCCACCCCCCCGTGCAGACTAAGACTAAAACAAGCAGTGCCGTGAACCAACTAAAATGCTCCAGTGCTTATAATACCCAACAATGCTCAACGGGTCGGCCGACCGATCCACACAGTCTTCTCCGCTGAAGATCTCAACATCCCCCGTCCGCGCTACATCGTCGCCAATAAGGGCGCCACCGTCGCCGCTAAAGTCTTCGCTTAGTTCCGGCAGCGGCCGCCAGAAGTCGCCGCGGCGTTGCCAGTTCGCGGCGCCGGCGGAGGACGCGCGGGACAAGTGCGGCGCGTCGTGGCTGTGCCGGCGCGGCGCGGGGGCGGGGGAGGAGAGCGAGACGGAGCGAGCCCCCGGGCCCTCCGTCCCGCTCCCGCAGGGCTGCGGGGACGACGCCGCGCCGCCGCCCAAGAACTGCTATAGGCTGGTTATGTTGGGGTGAGTACGAGTAGTCAACCATCATCGGCCCTCTAACCTAACCACTCTGTTATTTTGTTCTAGGTCACACCATTTGCTTTCTAAATATGCCAATCACTTTGTCCTCTTCTTAGTTTAGCTTCTTTCATCCTATTGGTACTACCTTTTGTTTTCTATGCCCACCTTTCCCGCGCCACCTATGACTACATGTCAACTCTAAACTTGGTGAATGAAGCTTCCTTTATAGTAAGTACCTAGTATAGTTTAGTATAGTACTTAAATAAATAAAATCGTCATCATTATCAATCCATAATCTATATCGCGGTGAACATAAAAATAAGTTCCCTTTTTCTGCTACCGCGGCGCAGATTTGGTTAAACTATAGTCGGATTTACTGAAGTTTGGTGAAGTATTTTGTAGCAGTCTCTTACTTTAGCGTTTTCCGAAAATTTCTTTCAGTATTTGCTAGATTTGGGAGCTTTTCCTCTGAGTCCATCAATCACGTAAATTGTTTTCTGTCACTATCGATCTCTAAAACCCTTCTGACTGTCAATCAATGCGGCGAGAAGTAGAAATAATGTCTTTTTGCGGTTACACACTTGTCTTTAAGGTCATAGTACACTTATTAACTCGTCACATAATCATTTGCATGAAATCCCATAATGAATAGCGCACCATAACGTATTTTCCTCCTCCTCTGAAAAGAACTATATAAACTTCATAATTATCACACAACTGACTTAATATCCAGCAAATTGCAGGTGACTCACTTAATTCCTCCACCATTTTTTTGATCAAGCATACTGGGATTTCAGTCAAACCTATACAATACAACTTAGTACATATAGCTTTTCCATAAAATTGTTCCCAACAAAGCCATTGTTGGTTTGGCTTTGTCGATCAAAGCGCCATCAATAGTCGCCGCCGCCGCATCCGGCGACCGATGTGTTGTGTCGCCGATGATTGCCACGGCACGACACGCCGCGAATACGCAGCCAGACCATTGTTTATACAGGGTGCAGCAAATTGAGTTCATTTTTTTATGGATTTTGATGAATCACTGTTATATGAACATTTTCTATGAATTTTCACAGTAGATCCAAATCATCAAATCGATCCGCCATTTCAGACAAAATTAAAAAAGAAGAAATTATTTAATCGAGTTTTTTATAAAAAAATTATAGAGTCCCTGCCAATAATGACACACGATGTTATAGTTAGAGGTATGAAAATATGATGAAAATCGAAGTTTCCGTTGGTTTTGTTTCCACTGGGCCAATATTATGCTGCACTAATACTTCCGTGATACAACTCGTGTAATCTCGCAAGTAGGTACAGTCAAATCGATATATAATTCTAAAATCGGATCAACTCGAACAAAATTACATCGCAATCGTGATACAGTCGGGTGGTGAAGTGTGTTACTGGCCGTGACATCTCGCGACAACATAAGCTCAAATTGGAAACCAATGTTCACTATTGTGCGCGACTGTACATAGCAACGGTTGACCAGTCAACGGATATTGTGTCCTATGTAGTGTACTTAGGGTTTGTTATTGGTTGGTTTGTCGTCGGCGGTTGAATGTGTTTCTTTACATGTTAAATGAGTAAAAACTGGCCTGGTTAATTTTGTTTTAAACGTGGTAGTTAGGTACATTTAATTGGATTTTAGATTATGTTAGGTAACGAAATGAAGGTACAAAATCTAAAAATAAATTTTATAAATCTTGTCATTAATAAAGACTACTACTACTACACACACGCACACAATAACACCTTCGATGGAAAAAGCTAATCGGATCGACTGAACAGTTTTCCATCTAAATAAATAAGATCGTTCTGTTCAGCTTGACCTATGTAATATATAGGTATATGTTGACCCTTTACCATATTGAAAACAGTTCCCCCATTTCAGAACCTGAAAGTAAGCTGGAACTGTTGTTGTACTGCATTTATGTACAAAATCTCCCTTATGAGGTATGTAACCTTATGGGTTTATTTTCACCCTGTCGTCATAGTGAATCGTAATTTTCCAAACAAGAATTTTGGTTCGCCAACAATACAATGGCTACAGAACCCCAAAATGGAGCGATGATTTTAAAACCCCGCCACCCCGCGGCAGCAGCCAAATCCGCTTGTTTCCGCCGGAAACAGTCTCGACTCGTCGGTTTATTCTCGATTCTTTATTCGTTTAGTAATCGAGTCGGGCCTCATAACACGGGTCGTGAGTACGCTAATCCAATTTATTGTCGCGTCGATTAAAGGCTTACTCGAGTATATCGAGAGCCTGCTTAAGATCGTTGAGCTAAGTAATCCGATATTCAAATAGCATGTGTGTACTTGCTATGTAAAATTGGATCGTAATTTCCATCTCTTTTATTTATTTATTAGCACTTGAGTTTTAATTTCATTGATAACTTACACCTTCAAAGGGGATTGATTACACAAAGTTAAAATATCCACGAGAGTTATGCTATGACTATGACGAAGGAGTAGGGTACTTAACAATTACTGATTAGTGATTATGGAATATCCGTATTGCAGAGCTTCATCTGATCCAAAATGTGAAAAAAAAACATTTAATACGTAAGATATAATCTACGTTTCTTCGATTATTACTTGGGACTAACCATAGTTATAGCAAATACACATCGATGTACCTATAGAGTCTACAGACACCCACACAGAGACACACATCACTAACCGCGCTTTTCTGTCCGCCACCTCAAAATGTCAACATTGCTGCGGGTCGCAATCCGGTTACCGGCCACTATAATGAAACTACAGCTCCACCAGACGCGGCTTATAATGGACCCACCGTGCCATCACGCGCTCCACTGATCAAAGGTGCAATTTGATAGAGATAACTCAGAGTACGGACACTGGCATACTAACAAGTTTGAGCGGTGCAATGACCTGATTAAGTTTGACACGAGGGTGTACTGACAACAAAAGAGATATCGGCGTCCGATCGCAAACAGTTTATCCTAACAGCTAAACAGAAGGTCAAAGTTGAATGAGATGAATAGGTGATTCACGTAAAATCGATACATACATTATAAGTACCTAAGCTGCATTGATGAGGTATTGTTTGTTTTGTGTATTCGATAGTAGATAATAATGAAAGTTTATGCGCGTACTTAAATACTATTTTTTTTGTTGACTGTACAATATAATAATACTTGATGGACACTATGAGAAGGATATACTGAAACTTAACCTTCAATATCCCAGTTTAGATAGTTATTTTAGCTTTTGAACAAAAATAGAATGGCCAAAAATAGAGAGGAGTGAACCGATCGAAAAAGGTGGTAGGTATTCTAATAATTTTGAAATGTAGGTATTTCTCACGCTGTCTGTTCTCTCTCCAACCTCCTGTTTGCTTGAATATGATTTCAAACGTGATAATATACCTACTTTTATCTGAAAATTCCACTTCAAACGACCCCCATTTTTTCAAACATTATGAGCAAATTATTTATATTTTAAGTTTGTAGTATTCTGATTCTGATGCGCTGTTAGATGAACTTCAACATTGCAGACGGCATCAATAAGCTGACTTTTCCGTCTAGCAGTAATTTGGTGCTATGTCACTGGAACATTTTCATAGCTCGCGAGTGTAATGCCGCGGGTCACTCGCGAGAATTCTCCATCGTCTTATTAAGTTGTCCCGAGGCCCTCGGGTCGCGTCTACAACAAGTGTGTGAGTAAATCTCTTTTTATTTCGGTCGCGCCTCTCCCGCTGGCGCTGTATTGTGACATTTCTCAGCGACCCATTTTTCTTTTCCGGCAATTTTTCACAATTTTTGCTCCACTCAATGCCCTGTTTGTAGATCCCCTCTGTGTTTGCAGTTTGCGCCGAGGAAAATGCAAATGCTAGTAAAAATATTATAATATCGGATGAGAATGCTCTAGCAGGGCATGGTTCTGGGTACCGCGTATGGTTAGAGGAACTTAGAAGAAACGAATGACGCTGCTAATAAATTATTATAATGTGGCTGATTCAAAGCGGAATATCAAATTCTTAGATTAACAATATACTTAAATATCGTTGGTAGAGTCGGTTCAATCACGTCACCTTTTCCTTCAGTTTTTCTTGATAGGTTAAAAATATCTGCAACTTGAATTTTTGCACTATGTTTTTCCTATCATTGCAGGCTTGCGTGACTTCATTTTAATAAAACAAGGGTTATTTAAGGTTTCCACTTTACCCATTATTATTTAGAAAACTACGTAATTGTATTCACAATGTCGCGGATGTACGAAGAAACACGGAAGTGGATTAAACAGAGTCGGTGTTCACCTAGCAATGAATGGATAGTTATCGTCTGACTAGACCAGGCACAATCCATGGATACATACTTAACAATAATTATAAACATATAAGCCACCTCACTTGAAGCGGTGTAAGCTGAGGCGCGGGCCTTTTCGGTGCTGGACAACACACACCGCTATTACTTATAAGTTTATAGTATATAAGGATTTTTATATGTTATTTTCTTTTCTTTTTTTTTGTTTTTGTGTATTATCTTGTGGATTTTTGGTGTGTGCTGTGTGGTGTACCACACAGCACACACCAGAATAAAGAATTTTTATCTTTATCTTTTTTTAAATTAAAAAATGTTTAAGTAAGGGTTTTTTTTTCATTTTTTGCAAAAGAAATACGTGTGAAATAATTTTATTGTTTTTCTTAGAAAGCTTATTTTAGTGAATGTAGCGTAGTCGAACTTTACGTCAATAGTACCTAATCAAATGATATGTAAAGAGAAAAAGTCCACTTAACAAATATATCATATGAACCTTACAACACCCACCTCGCTCCGCGGCGCTCGCATGCTAATGCAACTCCCCGTGGTCTTTACTAAAAGCGTTTTAAATATTTAAAAGAGTGTACACAAGCACGCGCGGCCAGTCACACACTCATACAACTATGCGCTCCTGGTACTTACAACGTGGAAACGAGGTTAAAAACCACGAAAAATAAGACTCTGAAGTCTCTGAACTACTAAACAGATTTTGATGTAAGATTTGTATGAACTGGGTGAGGATGGTTTATACCATGGATGGTACCTAACCTTTGTACTTTTTACCCCCTTACCTTAAAGTCTAAATTATCTGACTTATAAGCTTGGACCATTTCCCAATAGATTGGTCCACCATTAAATCAGTGGGCCAGTCCGACATCCACGTTTCTGTACCATAATTATGTTAAAATCATCAGCAGGACGCACTGGTACCTAACCTGTGGCCTAAACTTTCCCAACTTTTCGTAGAACTCGATACTAAGTAATGTGGATCAATCATAATCTTGGTCGTCTTAATTACAACATAATTAATATTCATTACTTCATTACCATCTCACACAGCTGGTATTAATTATTATGACATTATTATAACGGTGCGTATAATCTTACAAGCGGTATAAATGATGAAGGCAATTAGTCATCATCACCAGTGTCAACATGGATCCAACATTGGATGTTGGCCTGTCCTTAGGAGTTATAATTCTTTGTTCTCAAAATTCACCAATTGGACAACACTAGGCTAAGGCCCTGTTTCACAATGTCTGGTTAGCGGCTACCTGTAAGATAAAATAGAAAAAAGATGCACTCTGTTATTATTTTTTTGACAGTGACAGTATGTATTTTATCTCACAGGTAGTCACTAACCAGACATTGTGAAACAAGGCCTAAATCTAAGATGACACTAACAGCCTCATGGAAAAGTAGTGATTTAATAAAAAGTGCTTAAAACTAAAAGCCGATTTCCGAATGTTTACATTGTACATAATTAAAACCACTCAAGATTAAGTCGGCTGCTCGGCCCGATGTATCAGGCCGTATCGCCGCCTCCTCGTATCAAAGAGGCCAGCCGTGCATAGACAATGAAGTAGACGGATCACTATAATCCAGGAAGGCTACTCTATACTGAAGAAAACCGAACGAACGAGAGCTGTCGTGCAATCGGCACGTTTAACACGATGATATAGAGTCGTGGCTCGCGCAGCAGCGCTGCGAAACTTATCCCCTTTTTCATAGAAAGTTATAGGACGTTTTAGCTATTGAACTGTTTTATCCCTCTTTATCAGAAAACAAATTGTTCGTTGACAGAGAGGGGCAAAACAGTTCAATAGCTAAAACGACCTATAACTTTTCTATGAATAAGGGGGTTAGTTTTTGTCATATAGAGTAACCCCCTGAGATCTCGATGAGACATGTGATCCTTTAATCAATTTACTAAGTCATGTTTAATTAAGTTTTAGGCGAAGCGTGCTCATCGCGTCACTTTACGATCGTAAAACCACACAGTTTGTACATACTTAATCAACATACATCTATGTACAGTCCTACAACGATAATTTTGCAACGCGTAGAAGATGGGATATTAGATTTATTTTCAACTGTTGGTCCTAAATAAATGAAGAACAGTGCGATGTACCACGTCAGTGTGAGAGAATAATTTTATTGTTGCCCTAAACAATAGTTAGTGTTGGAACTTTTGTAAAGTTAGCCTTGTCGGACCGTACCTAACTACCTACACATACAGGGTGGAAATTTATCAATGCACTTTCCGTTTGCCGGTCATGTTGCCTACTGAGGAACTTTCATTATACTACTCTGAAATGGGGCAGATAAACCTGACCCCCCTCAGAAGCATTGTTACTATGAGAGGGGGGTCAGGTTTCTCTGTACCTGACCGTACATTATAAGTAGTATGTAGTAGGAGTAGGGAATGTTAGAGAGAATTGTGAAAGTGAGTGCTATATTGTGTTAAATTATTATTGTAACTATTTGGGGTTTGTGTACATGTTATGTTACAATGTGTGTGTAAATAAATAAATAGTACCGACGGGAAGTTCACTGATAATAAATTCTACCCGACATAATACTCACATGGGAATTCACAATTCATACGAGCCTTGTATTGTATAGAGATTCTTGACATGCGCGCGTTTCTTCCTATATTTATCATTTATATTTATTCATAGGACTTGTACGTATAGATAGGTATTTTATACTATTATACAAAATTACATTGTTTTTGTTAACCATTGACGGATTTTATGTTATGTTTAAATTTTATTTTACTTAGTTATTTAAGTTATTTTAGTTTGGTTTTTACTTACTATTAATTTTCTACCATATGATTTGTATCTTAAATGCTAACCAAATATACTACTTTCACCCTAATCTTACTCAAAATGTTGACAACAAGCCACCTGTTCTCAAATGTTACAGTCTGCCTACTGGTTACTCACGGCACAGGCTTAGCCTAGTGTGAGAACCCCAGCTACCATAGTTTTTTTTTTAATCTGGTCCAAATAATTTATAACTGTATTATATCCATAACATTTATTAAGATAACCTGTGTAAATATTTTGGCTAAATAAACATTTTTTCATTTTTTCATTTTCATTTCCTATTGTGGATCCTGTGTGTTTGTCTCTACACAAACGCTATTCATTAGGTCATCACTATCAGCGTTCTATACGGACGAATATTTATAACTCCCGCAGAAAAAGAGGGGTGTTTTAAGTTTAGCGTGTCTGTGTATCTGTCTGTGGTACCGTAGCTCTCACGCCGGTTTCCATTTTGTTTTGTTTTGTTAAGGTGATTGGTTTTAACGTTGTTGGTTAGGTTATCCACAATCTACTTATGTACGTATAATTATTAGTTTCTTCCTATTTAAAATAAAATTGAGAAAATTGCAATTTTGCATTATCACATGAGAGTCAAAGATATTTTAAAATCCAGTTCCTTCTCTCAAACACAAAAATATCATATAATATTACCTACTTCCTCGCAAAATAAAGAGTGTATGATTCGACTACAGTGAATCGGTCACTTGTAAAATAACAAACAAAAGCTGTGTCTATTTGGATGCCACACAATACATCGGCATTATGCCTTCAGATATAAAGATGCTCTCAATGTTATGTCAATAAGAGAATATTCACAATCGAATCGTTGTGATGTGACGGAAACACATCAATTTTACGAATTAGATGGAGTGTCAGTGCAAAAGAAACGTTCAAATAACACCCCACTTCTCCACTGAGCTCTTATTTTTAATTAGTTCAGTTGGAAGATTTGTGACTTTATTCATTAGTAGGTACTTACATGGTTATCTGAAATGCCTACGCGACATTATGAACATTCATTGGTCGGATCGTGTTCGAAACACGGAAGTTCTGCGACGTGCCAATGTCGGTGGAATAGAGGCCTATCTAATGCGACGGCAGCTGCGGTGGGCTGGCCATGTCTCCCGAATGTCTGACAACAGAGTGGCTAAGCGCATCTTCTACTCAGAATTGCAGGAAGGTAAGCGGAAACAAGGTGGCCAAATTCTGCGATATAAAGATGTGCTTAAGCGCCACATGAAGCGCTGTCACCTAGACTCGTCTCGGTGGGAGTCGATGGCTGCAGATCGGCCCGCGTGGAGGCATACAGTGCGCACTAAGGTATTTGAGTTCGAGAGGAGACGACGGGAGGAGCTCGACGCTAAGCGAGACGAGCTCAAGGCCCGACCAGCTGCGGCCATTAATTATAATTACGTCGGAGAGGTGCTGACGTGCAGAGTATGTGGTCGTACATGCACTGCAAAAATTGGCTACGTCAGTCACATGAGAGCCCATGAACGAAGCTCTCGCTAGTCAGGACCTACAGTCGCTGTGACCGAAAACGGTCTGGATAGATATATATATGGTTATCAAAAGGATGAACTTAAAACTGTTCGAATTTTGTTAATCTTAGGACGGTAATCTAGAAATTCTTTTTATTATAAAATAGTGAAGAAGATAATTATAGTGTATATGGGGACAAAATGTAAACATTTGTTTAGTTTAACGGCTGCTAAATTTAAATTAAGTGCCAATTTCACCATTCTCTGTTAGAGCATAACAAGGGAGTAATGGTTAACTTTTGACACATCTGTCATGAATTTTATATGGAGATGACGTTTAATTTATAAATCAATCCCTATCGGTTAGATAACCGAGAATGGTGAAATTGGCACTTAATTTAAATTTAATTAAAAGCTATCAAAAACTAATTATTTTGACATTTTCCGGTGCGGAAATTAAAATTTTGACAGTTCTAAATTTACGGTGCGTTGATCAATAAGCCAACGTGCGCAATATAACAACATTCATCAGTATTAAATTGACATACCGTTTACGAGTTACTTTCATGTAATTGTAGGAACACACAAGCCTGAAAGAGAGCTCTTTCAGTCCAGGAAGCTTTCAGGTTAACGAGGTATAGAACCGGGGTAGAGGTCCGAATTAATTGCTCTCCCTACCAGCTGTATCAGTAACTGATGGCGAGTAACGAAGGTGAACCAATTAGCAACGAAACTGACGAATCAATGTGAACGCTCGAATTTCAAACGTAGTTTTTTTTAAATCACTGAAGTGTAAATGGAACTGAGCGTTTAGAGCCTTGTTTGATGGCGACATTTCTGAGAATCAAAGCTTCAAAAGGCATGAGCCAATTTCGACGTTTTTTTCTTGTTAACTCCTGCGTGATTATTTTGTGAATACTTTTATCTTATTGTTGTTTATTTTAAAAGTATTTTTAAAAAATATCTACATAAGAATTAAACAAGGTGTAACAAGGTGGTTAGAAGTTTATAGGTAGGTGTACGGAAAAACAATTCTAAGCTTAATATAATTGTAACTAAGTCATCGTCTAAGTAAATAACACGAGTGCTTTGTTTTCAGTTACACAACTTTTGCTACACAACCACAACAGATCAGATATACTTGTACTCGGAACAACATCAATACAAATTCTGTTTTAATAAAGGTTGTGCTTGCAATATGTATGTAATACTTAGTACAGTTGATATCGAAAGTACTTTTTTAAGTAGTTCAATATCTAGTTTTAGTTTTAACTTAAAACGTCATTGGAATTGTTTACCACAGATAAATAACTAATTACAAGTAAAATAATTACTCTCTTCTGCTATATGACTATTAATGAAATAATTAATAACATTAGAAAAGCACGTCATTTTTTTTTGCTATTTGAAAACTTAATTTGACTTGCAAAAAAAATTTTATCCGTGTGAAACCTAGACGTTTTTGGTTCCATTTAATTAAATTTTTTAATATATCTAAACACCTAAGTTTTTGTCGAAAAACTGTTTTTGGTTATAGGAATAGTAAAATTTACCTACACAATTCTTGAACGTTTTCTTATCCTTGGTTCGTAATGCTATGACCTGGTTTCTCCCGATTGTTTGAAGTTCCTCACTTCTATTACGTTTTGCTGTCGGGTGTACAAAGGTATTCGATATAATTGTTCAGCTCCACACAACACTGTCTGTTTGAACTGTGCAACCAGCTTTATACCAATTAGTGAGTTTTCCACAGAACATAACTACATATCCGGTTCAACAATGTTCGGTTGACTGAGCTGTAGGTATGTATTTATTTCAAAACGAATGCGTTTAAATATATTATACCTGCCTACATTCTTACATTTATCGTTTTCGATGTGATTTTTATTATGACGAGTATCGGGTTTTTTAATTTAATGAATCATCTGAAATGCAAAATTTATCGAATGAAACTTTCAGAGCGGATTTAAATTTTAAATATGATATCACTTAACATTAACGATTTGCCGTCGAGCGAGTGGCGAGCTTTTAATGAACTTTGCATGCTGAGTGAAACTTCATACTGAAAAATTCAAAAAAATAAGACTTTATAGCATTATAGCAGATATTGTTAAATATGATAACGAATAATACCTATTGAACTGCAGCTAATTTCTAATGAGTTAGGTCACTTGTTTATTTGATACATTACCCATCGATACATTTTTAAACATGGCCGAAGGAGGCACAGGATCGGGAGCGGTGGTCAATTTATAAGGAGGCCTTTGCCCGGCAGTGGGACACTACACACTACACAGCTAGGTTATATAAAATAGGTGATAAAGTTTGCACTGGGGGTCTGGGGGTTATACACATCTCTTTTGACGACTGTTCATAAGTATCATAATGATAATAATGTTATTTCCCATTTAGCTTGTCAACGTTTGGTAGAAACAGAATTAAATAAATATGTATTCATGTTTATTAAGGTAGGATAATTTCGCCCTTAAATTTTATCGCTATACAGTTTTCCAGCTGTGGACTACTCCTGTAGGCTTTTACAATTCGTTTGTCTCCATGTGTCACTCTCACATCACATGTGTCCGGAGGGAAAGGCTTCTCTTTATATTGTACACCTCACCCTCATTACGCTACACAAAGAGGTTGCGATTTACTTATTTTATTTTACTTCGCGGAATTTCTCCTTTTCGTTATCATTATTAGACGGTAGAAAAATAGAGGATCCTTAGTGTTCCGCCAAAATAATTGCATTTACCTTACCTAGGGCTGCCTATTCATGAATGTGGAGCGGGGAGTTTATATGCAATCATCATCATCATCAGCCAATAATCATCCACTGCTGGACATAGGCCTCTCCCAAGGAGCGCCGAAACACTCGGACGTCGGCGTTCCTCATCCAACCACTACCCGCCACCCGCCTAAGGTCGTCGGTCCAGCGGACAGGAGGGCGTCCCACACTGCGTTTGCCTGTTCATGGTCTCCACTCGAGAACTCGTCTACCCCAACGGTTCTTCGGCAGATATGACCAGCCAACTGCCACTTCAGCTTGCATACTTTAACAGTTATGTCGGTAGCCTTAGCGCTCTCCCTTTTACGCAATCTCATTGGTTAACATCCTTGTACTCTCCCTTTTACGCAATCTCATTGGTTAACATCCTTGTACTCTCCCTTTTACGCAATCTCATTGGTTAACATCCTTGTCCTCTCCCTTTTACGCAATCTCACTTGCCAACTTCCTCCACAGGTCCGCGCGCGTCGGCAAGACCTCCCTCGTCGCTCGCTTCCTCGGCACTCGCTTCGAGGACGGCTACACGCCCACTATCGAGGACTTCCATCGCAAGCTGTACCGCATCCGCGGGGAGGTGCACCAGCTCGACCTGCTGGACACCTCGGGGAACCACCCCTTCCCCGCCATGAGGAGGCTGTCCTTCTTGACCGGTGAGTTGGGTTACACCATGGAAATAAGTTACTTTTATTCCATGGGTTACACTTACGAGTGATTAAAAAGTTCCAGTGACATATGGAACGTACCTGGCAGGTGGAACTTTTTTATTGCTCGTCAGTGAATCTGTCACACGAAAAAAAATAGTGCGAATGTCTGTTGGAATGTTTTGAATACGGTTTACGAAGAAACTTTATAAGAATACAGCCTAGCCTAGGTACCTATACTTACAAACATAAGTAAGACTTATAGATCAGAACTAACTCATAAGCTTACTATTGGCCTCGGAAATCCCAGGGAAATGACTTTTAAGGCGAAAAAAGTTACGTAAGCAAATATAAATTAATCTACTAATTATACAGGATGTAAATGACTCTTAAAAATTTAATCACATGATCTGCTGGTCAATCTAAACTACATTTTACCTCAAGAAACAAGCAACAATCGGAGATATATTTTTATGTCTCATAGAAAACTCCAAACAACCCTGAACGGAGACTCTAGAATGGATGAGTTTTATTCAGTCTTTTAGCTATAAATTGTCCGTACGTTTATGACACTGCGGGTGAAGTACTAGGAATGCACAAGTAGGCAGGAGATACACTTTGGTAATTTTGTCGAGTTACCTAGAAGCTTCCGCCAGATGTGCTCAGTAAGTGGGTTTATGAGGATCCAGGCTGCCTAGGGCACCTAGCTCAGGATATAATGTTTAGTTACGACCGGCTCTCAGGTAAGTGACAATATACAGGGTGTAAAAACTTAACGCCACATCTTGCACGAAATAACCTTTTTGCGAACATTGAATTGGTTAGGCGGTTCTAGATTTTGCTGGGGTGGAGGCCTTTTTGGCGTTGCCTACGTGGGCTGTGCATTTTAATATTAACTAGATAAATTCCACCCATTTCATTTCATTACTGATTATTTGTCAACCTGTGTATTCATATAAAAGATAAATAAATATGTCGTAACACTCCAAGTGTGGAGCACCCTGTACATCAGGTACACTCTACAGGCTGAGCTCTGTAGCGGCTGTTCATTCTGAGATTCAAAGGGAGTCCCGGGAGGTCTCTGGATTATGAATCGTTTGATTTTAGTATACGTATAGATAGCCCCATGTGTTGTAATATAATTATTTGCCTGTACGAAAATAAAGCGAGTTCGTTAGTTTAAATAAATAAATAAATATGTGGGGACATCTCACACAGTTTAACTTGCGTATGAGTGTATTATATATGTATGTGGAATACATCAGTAGTATGTACGGTGCATAGGTGTAGGTGTATAATGTAGGTATGCGTAGCTGCTATCGGTTGCATCATAGATAAAATGAAATAAAACTCATGTCAAAATCACGAGTTAAAATATTTAAGAAAATTTTAGCTCCTTATTTCGGAAACACTAAGTAAAAGCATATTTTGAAAAACTTATAAATATCTATTACAAACCCGCTCTGTTATAATTTTAATAATGAAACACAGGATTAAATATAAAATCTCTTCTTTTGCGCCATCCTATTAGTCGAAGAGTCATTAGTCTTTTTAATACAGAGAGACGCTCGCTTCCTCTAGTAATCTTAAAGACTTTGATGACTTACATCAAATTATAAAAATGCAATTTTGCTCTCTAGTAACTTGAGAATATAACTACGGCAAATATTACCGAAATAAATATAGGCATTAGTAGTAGTCTGGTTTGAGAGAGGTAAGTAATGTTAATGAAAATATGACTTTGTTAGACTTACACTTTGTAAACTGTTAGTAACTAAGTAGTAAACCTATCAAAGTGAAATTCCAGAACAATCTATTCCATCCAAAATCTGCCTTAAACGCGGAGAGAGCAGAAATTTTCCAACCAACTTATCTAAACTAAACTATTTTGTTACTAAATATAAACACTTACCTTGAAACAGAAATGATTTATAATAATACCAACTAAAACTAATCAGTTTCAAGTATGAAAAGATCTCAACATAAAGTCAAGTTCGGGACCAAAATAGGTGCACGTATAGTCAGCCAAAGAGACATGTATTCCACTCAGCGCAAAACCTTTAATTTTAACACAAGTCTTACTTGATATGAAATATAATGAACCCTTAGAAAGTGAGTGTATTATGACTGTAGAGGCACATATAAAAAAAACATATTATTTGATTCTTCCACCCATGAGTCTTTGAATCACACTGTTGGGGTGGCACACATTTATCTTTAGCTGACAGTACTTTGGGTAAAGTATAGTTTGTGTAGTGTAGTCCATAGAAGTTTCCAGAAAGATCAAGTTGGCTTCTCATTTCGTCGGGAAGTTTCTCAACTCGTGTATTATTTAATATACAATTGGCTTGTGGTTACTAGATGTCTTTGAAGGCCAGGGACGGCCGTTGCCGATGTTTTGTATTTTATTGAGCAAGTTTAAACAGTAATCTAAGAATAATAACGGCCCTACGCTTAACAATAAGTTATAGTTTAGTGTGGAAATTAGGGACTTTATGCCACAAAAGTTATCGTCAAGTAGTGTCGCCTTTTACTCTAGTGGCAATTTCCGACCATCGAAAAATGACCACTACGATTACTTATAAGCATTTTCTACCAGCAATGAGCCAGGTGTGGAAAACGAAACCAAACCAGAACTTTATTTATATATTTAAACAAAGCTACAACAAATAGGTATAATAGTAGGTAAGTATGATACGTTATAATAGAAATTATAATTTTCAGCTTAAAATTTATGCATTCTATGAAAATACACATAACAATGTTTTTGAAAGCACAAGAACATTTTCTCGTCATAAATTAATTCTCATTTTCATGTTCCATCCCAGCCTAGAATAATAGAGTCTAAAACTGACTTTCAAATATGTAGGTAAAAGTACTTTCATATAGCGTAAGCGTAACGTAGCACATTATTATTCTGAGGCTGTAATAATATTACATACTACTTACGTTTTCTTTCCTATATATTCATGTACTCTATAGTAATCAAGAGTATCTAGGTAGTCAGATAAGTTACTAGTTCAATGGGCAGGTAATTTTGACTGTGTAAACATTATCAGTGGACCTCTGTGAGGCCTACACGGCCTGTCTCCACGTACTTTGCATGTTCAAACACAGGGTGCTCTCCGCCGCTCTGTCGACGGCGTCGGATACACCCTGTATGTATAATTAATTTAATCATCACACTATGTGTCTTTGTAAGTAATACAGTAAGTTTGTTGAAGGAAAATCTGTTTGACCTGTTGGACCTCGTATGTTCACCTAAACTTAGATAGATGAGAATAGATTTTCATACCTGTAGTTAAATATAACTTTGTAATGCTAGGAAAATGTTACAACGTTACAATGGATACGCTTGGTATCCGACAGACATGCTTTAATTAATTTCTGTTGTTTTAGTAGAAAATTGCTCAACTCTATGTAAGTTACCTGTTCCTATAAAGTATTTTCATTTGAAGATATAAAATAATGTTATTTTAGCTTCTTGTAAAGGTGAACTTGGTATTGATTTTCTATAACTAGAAAGCTCATCCGAAATACCCTAAATAAATGTTTAAATTACTTGATTGAAAATAGCTATAATCAACTATTGATTAAATTAATAGTTCAAAGGAGTCTTAGCAAAACCACAAACAATAATTTGGAATCGGAAATTAATCTATAATTGAAAATAGCAGTCAATTAAGATTATCCAGACCTTCCAAACCGCAACCGTACTGTAATTATAATTAAGAAATGTTACATACATTGGTATATAAGTAGATTATGTACCACATACTAATATTGTCTAGAATCTTGAATCGTTAGCTCTCTCGTGTGTAACTCAATAACAGAAGTCTAACAAATCAACAATACAAGTACAGAGTCTCGACAGGTTAATTTTTTCTTGATAGGTACCTGCCATTATCCATTATCAGAATGATTTTATTTATAGGACGTAAGTAAAAGGATTCTTGTCTATTTTTATCATGATCAACAATATGATAAACGCACTGTACATTATACATGATGTTGGAATAGCAGCATTGTAAACTGAGGGAGTTAGAGAGAGTTGTAAAAAACTTCCTATTTTAAAAAGTCCCGTCACTAAAAAGTTTGTATTTATAAAGAAACAGTTTTTGGTTTGAAAAAAGTTGACATCCAGATTAACATCTTTTCGGCTTACAATGTAGGTATAGTAAGAGTAAGTGTATGTACGCTCTAGCTAGAACTATACACAGTTACAAAGCAGAATAATAAATATGTGTATCCTTGCATGAAATTGTTTCACATTTGTGCTGAAAACACGAGATTTATCTGCCAAATGAGTGTTTGCAGCGGCGCGCTCAAATTAGCCAAGTTAAAATTTATGAGAGCCCGAATTTGGCAGCAAAATTATAATTTAATGGTGGAGGTCCCGCCGGTATTATTTCAGTCTATTTTTAATTCTAATGCCAGTTAACACGTTGTACACACTATACGTAATGTTATTTTATTCCCTGTGTAAAGATAAGTATCGCATATAGTAAGTCTACCTGTCATCTCCATACAATATATGTTTAGAAAATCATGATAGTTTCCGCTAGATTTCCGCGCCACTTTGTATGCGAGAAAACGTAAACTTTCATAGTCGAACTCACAAACGCTACACGAATAGTCAAGCTGGTGTGTTTTTCGCCTACTAGATAAGAAGAAGAAATAGAGTTCAATTATAATATGATAATATAACGAGATCAAGTATATTGTACTTCTCAGTTAATTTAGTATTTTAAAAGGGCTATTTACACCTTATTCCTAAAAAGGCGGAGCTCTGAGACTGAAGGACGTAAAAAGTTTCTCATATAACCACATCCTTTTGTAATGCAGACGCTACGAGTAATGTTGCGTACGTAATAAGAGTTTGCTAAAAGAAAGGGTGTCTTGTTGGACTTACCGGGATAACTATAAAACACTATCCCCCGAATTCATAGTCCGTACTGTCAGTTTACAAGACGCTTGCATGCGTTGTCGTGACTGTTCGACTCTTTCCTCCAAATTCATAGACCGCATTTTAAGTTTTGGGAAAGTTTTCAAATTACTTTGAAAAGCAGGAGTTTCGACTCTTTATATCTGTCAAAAAGTCGAAAATCGTATAAGTCACAACGTCATTTGTATTGTAAACCATTTTTAAAGTGTCAATTCGTTCTATAAATTATGGGGTGTGTGTGTCGCCCCTTGTATACTTGCTCCGGTTAAGATATTTATATCTGAAATATTTGGAGTATTTCAGTAGGTAATAATATTAATTCAAACAGGTGGGCGGGAAATTAAGTAAGTATTTAAGTAGGTGTGAATTAAGAATCTCAAATCCTCAACTTTGGTCTAAAGCTTTTAAATACTTAAGACCCAACGTTATTATAGAACCAAATTAGAAATAAAGAGAAAGTTTAAAGTGGGGTCGTAACAAAACGGCATTTATAAACTGCCACGTGGTGCAGTGGTGTAAATATTTAAGTAGCGTTAAGGAGTCTGTGACAAGAAACTTCTAAATTTATATTTTACTATATGATTCAAAGTTGATGTCCCATGCACGCGCGTTGGGAAATCCACAATATTCACCATGTCATACGATGTGATTGTGTCAAGTAGCATTTTGTTATTATGTGACACTACTAAGGTATCAATATTAAAATCTCCTACAATGATTACGCTAGGAAAATTAAGTACAACAATTTCGCTCAGCAAAGACTCGAACACGGGGAAGAATTCATTACAGTGCGTCAAATTAGAGCGATACACACAAACTACCGCTAGTCCTAAGTCTACGAGTTTAACCGCAGACACTTCGCAAACCTGTTCTACAGATAGACTGCACAATTCGGCAATAGGTTGGGCTTTGGGTTGCTGAACATACATGGGGGTGATTTGGCTACCCCTTGACCTAAGGAATCAAACATTTTCCTTTGGACGTCACTCTTTGGGCCACCCTGTATATACATATACATTACAATAAAACAAGACTTCTACAAAATTTCCCCGAATATAAAGATACATTTTCAGGGAATCCCAACGGAACAAAGTCCTATCTGATTGAACAATTTACAAAATACACTGAGCTTCTATAGTATTGCCGACAAACGGTGCCTCTACACACTAATAAACCTGACAAGAAAATTGCTTTTCAAACTGAGAAACTACGGGAACCCTCTCGTTCATCTTGTTTGACTTACTTCATACAACTATGTACATGACGGGGCAAGGTATTTATTAAAAGCCAGTTAGGTTTGCCCTTTGTCTTTACGACGACAAAAGCGAGGCATTTTAAGTTTGATCTGTGTTCCTATAATTTGTAAGATCCAAAATATACCTACACAATTTTAACAAAATTTAATGTAATTAAGTAGTAGACCTTAGCAAATATAATTTACGATAATTTTACTTATCTATCTCGGTACTTAATCAAGTTGATATACAGCGGAGCTATGAAATTCCCCTCACGTTATTTTTATATTTTCATCAATTTACCTCAATCTTATACCTTTCCTTTTGGGCTTATGAATTCTCTATGAGGTTATAAAAGATATAAACGACGGTAGATTTATTTTCGGTCCCATACCTACCTACGCTCATTAGATTCCTACATTCTATGGTAAACTGATTTGCGATTTATGACCTCCGCATAATAAACTATTCTAATCTTATCGTAGCTAAGTACACCAACAACAACGTCTTCTTAAATATTCTTATTAAATTATTTGTTGCACAGAATTAAGCAATACTTACATAAAAATAATATAAGTCCAAAGGCGAATGCTAATAGAAAGTACCAGTTAACCTTTGTTGATGCTGAGAAAATGTTTGCTAGGGCATATATATTTGTTTATATGCCATAGAAAAAACTATTACCTAGTACACATAATAGAAGAGTTGTCCAGTTTGACTAGTAGACGACGTGGTTTATTTTTTTATTACCATATTGAAAATTAAACACACTTTATAAAAATGGGTCCACATTGATGCATTTAGATGAACCAAAATGATTTTTCGCAAATATTAAATACCTAGTCGTAACAAAAGTTGTTCAGAATGCCTCATTGAATATTCCATCCTGCCCTACCCCAAATTATAAAAATCCATATTGTAAAAAAATAAAGAAAGATTCATAAATTATACGATGCATTTGACTTTGACTTTATTATGTCCCCAGGCGACATATTCGTGCTGGTGTTCTCCATGGACAGCCGCGAGTCGTTCGAGGAGGTGATCCGGCTCCGCGAGCAGATCCTGGAGACCAAGGCGGGCGCCGCCCCCGCCGGCCGCGGCCGCAAGCAGGCGCCGCGCGTGCCCATGGCCATCGCCGGCAACAAGTGCGACAAGGAGCTCAAGTAAGCACACTACAAAAGCTACAAATAACACGAGTTCCAATTTTGTGTATTTTTGGTTACATGGAATATAAACTATCCTGATTACCCATCATCATCACACCCTTGTAGCAATGGTAAAGAGCAGTCCACACAAAAGAAACATTATAGGTTTCTATTGTAATCATTGACCAATAATGGCCCGTTTCTATTTACATTAACCTCTCCAAAGCATGCCATCACGCTATTTTCGCAGTTCCTAGTCCCCATATAGAAAATCCGGTCATTCCATAAGAAAAATACATGGTATAAGTGGTATAACTTATCATTTTCCTTCCTACAGAACCGTGACGCCGGAGGAGGCGGCGGCGTACTGCGCCACGCAGGACCCCTCCTGCGTGTTCGTGGAGACCTCCGCCAAACGGAACTACAAGGTTGACGACCTCTTCTACGAGCTGTTCGTCGTCGCCAACCTTCCTTTAGAAATGGCCCCGAACCACCACAAGCGGGTGAACACGGCTTTTGGGAGCCCGTGTACGCTGCCACCGGCCGGGAGTCAAGCTAGTCGCAGTAAGAAATGCACTCTATCTATCAAGCGGAGACTCTCAGACGCTTGCGGAGTGGTTGCACCTAATGTGAGGCGGCCCAGCATCAGGACAGACCTCATGATCATGAGGACGAAGACGAGCGCGAAGGGTGACAGTGACAGCGCCAGCGGGAGCCCCAAGATCGCCCTCAACAGGCTCGTGAGGGCGAACCCGCAGGCGGATAAGAGGTCGTGCGTCGTGCAGTGATATTGTTTACAAGAGAGAGTGTGATTTGGACTGTATTGTTTGAGAAGCTAGACCTGGGTTTTTGGTACCCCGACGTTCGCTGGCTCGACATACCTCATGTTTAAAGTGAAATATCGTATGCAAATTACCAGATAAGTCGCGTATTGAGATGATGTCGAGTGAGCAAAAATCGCCGCCTGGACTATGTGGACTGTTTAGTAAAGAGTGAAGGACTGTTTGTGATGTGACCAACCCCAGTTGTTTTGTATAATAGATTTTAAGTTTGTTGCAGTATGTTATAACGTAATGGTAAGTATGAGTATGTATTGTATACACAATGGATTTTATGAGCAGATGATAAGTCAAACTTATATCACTGCAATATAAAACGTCACGTTCTCGTCAAAGTCCATTGCGCCGTTATTATTCCCGAATGCCTCAAAAATTAAAATGATACGAGCCTCCTTGTATCTCTCTTCCCACAATATTGTGCATGAACTATCGACATTACATAAAAATAGTGAGTCGATATCGATGATTATTTATAATTCGTAATATTGTTTAATTTAACTTAGCTTACTTACAGCCAGTGTATAAAACACGAGTTTTGAGAACCATTTCATATAAAGTGTATGTAAAATTTTAATGTCCTGCCTTAATGCTATACCAGTTCAACACAACATTCATAATTTACATAGGTACAAAAGAACCAAACATAGATATCAAATAAAAATATAATTATGTATATGTACCTAATTGAATGTCGTCATGCGTATCGTGTGCTGGTGATGATTATGTTGCTTACAAGATTAGCCAATCGGTGCTGAATAATTCAGTGCTAAAAATAGTCATTTTAAAGTTTTAACAATTTTATGGAACTGATATTGGACTAGTTTCGTGTAACAATGTGTGTAAAAAGGAGAATGTCGAGCTTCGCACATAATGCTAGATTGTGTAATATAATAAGTATTATAGCCAATATGATAAACTTAAAGTAAGATCCTAACTATCAATTTTCCAACTATTGTGCGATGTCCTTATCATATCTACAAGGTAACGTATTTTTGTTCTCTCTAGTACTATCCCTATTTTCTAAAAGTATAAAAAAATCATATCTACCCTAAAATTTTGTTCATATTTAAATAATAAAACCAAGTTATAAAGTTGAATTGTATATCATCGTTGAAAAGGGACCAAAGTAACAGTTTCGATATAATAAAATTAGTTATCCCTTTTTAAGTAAAACTCTATAATGTTTCAAAATTTATAAGCAAATAAATAGAAAGAAGGTACCACACTGGACCACTGTATTGGAAACAATTTGTAGGTAATATTATATTACTACCTTGACATATATTTTCTCTTTACCAACCTATGTAAATTATAAAAGCTCAAATAAAAATCTTATCAACAAAATATTTTTACTACTTACTTATTCATGGTAAATGAAAAGAACACGCTCGTCCACTTTCATTACCAAAATCTAAAGTTATCTCGATTCTAAAACTGTATCTTTTATAACTACCTTTTATCCATGATACTAAATATATAGGTAATGTAATGCCAATAAATATTACTGTTTTCCTAAATAGTGTTTTAAACTTATCAATACCTTTATCCTTCCTTCTAATAAGTATTATTATTATTATTAAGTCCCGCCAACAACTATCCATAAGGCCGTGAATCCGTGTCTCTAACAGTACCTACAAAAAAGCTACACAATGTGTGCACTGAACATGGAAGCATCCTGCGTTTCCTCACTCTCAAGTCTCATCATTATCACTCATTTTGCAGTGGAATCGCTACCCCACGGTCGGTGTACACAAGAGCTGTATAGACTAAGGTTTGTCACCATTCTAAAAACTGGCCAGTGTTTGGCGTGCCGCTCACTGCTAGAGCCGAGGCAGAGTCGCGGCGGTGTCGCATCGGCTTTAACGCGCAGGGACTTCTCAGTCACTTATAAATAAAATACCACCACCATATAAGGGTGGGGCCCCATTGGTGCGTTGCGCTGTGTTCCGTCACAAAAATAAAAAAAATGCAATGACACAAAGCATCAATGGGGCCTCATCCTAAGACGACGCGAGAGGACACGTCTGCTTGAGTCATAAAATGTGGGGCGAGGCTACAATTTTATTTGTATGAAATCGATGAAATATGCAAACATGTGCTATTGTCTCGCACACGGAACATTTCCATAAATCACAGAAATTTTGCTTTCTTATTTTTATATGTATACTTATTATTTACAAATGAAATACAGGGTGTAAAAATTACTAATCTTAGATAGCGCTATGGACATGATAAGACATTATAGAGCTTACCTACTTATACACCAACCTCTTAACCGGCCGTCCTACGCAAAACTTTCATACCTGAAACCAATTATTAAAGTATATTACACTCGATGTATGAAGGTATGTATAAGTCGATGTCATTGATGTTATCGAGTTCTTAGTACCTTAGGGCCCAAATTCCACCAAGCGGAGATGTTTGGGGATGAGAAGAGATATGTTACAGCTATCGTACCACGACTGACACATTATCAATTAACAATCCTAAAGCAGCATCGCTTATCTGTCAAATTTCTGTCCAATTCATACAAGTTACGTCACATTTGACAAGCGAGCAAAGCTGCTTAAGGATGTTCAGTGGTGGTGGTGGTGACCCCACAGCTCACATCTCCGCTTCCATCGCGCTACAAATACAACGTTAAGCGATTTCCACTGAATCTTAGCGCATACGAGATTGTATGAATTTCTATTGGTTGTAAAAAAAACATCTCCTCTCCTCATTGGTGGAGCGCGGGCCTCACAAGGAGTGCGGTGAACAGTGATATTCGTATCGACTGCTCGTAATTGGAAAACTTCAATTTTGATGTCACTTCATGTTGCCAACATAAGTTGAGAACCAATCGCGTTGAATTAACGTAAATACGATATAAATAGATACTTATTAAAAACAAGGTGTTAAGTTAAATAATGTGGGATGGGGAGACCGAACTTACAGAAGTCAAATACATAAGTATATGAGCAACATTTGCAAATACATATAATGTACCTATATTGACAAAATAACATTGTGTGTTTTGGTACTATGTTAACAGAAACAACAGATACGCAGGTACAAATACAAACTTCAAAACATAACGGGTTACGTTTCCAACGTATGCTAACACAACTATTAACCAGTGTGTGGTTCCAATCACCGAGCTAGTTGCGTCACAGCATATCGCACCTATTGTCGCTCTACAAACTGATCAAAGTGATCAATAACAACAACACAACGGCTCACAGGAGTTTCTGATGGCCTATTAGCACAGTGCCTGCGCAGCGGCGCCTTATCGCCCGCGCCAGCCTTCACATATTCTATACTGTGCGGAGAAAGGACGCCACGCTTTACAAAGTTATTGCATGGAGACTGCGGGTCACTCTACCTTACGAATTACGAAGTTTAGGAACGCTGTTGTGTTAACAACGACTCTATGTTATTGCATTAAAACTATTTAAAGAACGGATTAATCTCCACGCTTGGCACATGGGTAGGTTTAATGCAACACCCAAGAGCAACATAAGTCCTTAATACTAGACTAAATAATCTTGATACTTTACTGGATAGAAATGCAAATTAATACATACATATTTAACTGTATTCCTGTTCTATGTGGTCGCTTAATATTTTTCAGACATTTACCCCCAAATTCATAGACCATGTTTTAAGTTTAGAGAAGGTGTACAAATTACTTTGAAACGCACAAATTTCGATTGTTTATGTCAGTCTAAAACTCGAAATGATGATGGGCACAAATATATGGAAGCTGGGACCATCACCAATAGAAATGAGTGATACGTCGTTGAAAAGGTATTTTTTTGCAGAATATGAATAAGGGAAGCGCATGTCCTGATTTACTGTCCATTTAGAATAATTGTACCTTGAAAGTTCTTATATTTTATTTCTGTAATTTTAATGTTTTTGTTATTGTTTCACATTCATTTTTATTTTTTATAACAAAATGATCATCATTCATTATAATATTATATTTGTATATTATCTCAGTAAATAAAACCAGTTGAAAGTAATTTCTGCCATTTTAGTAATACGTGTTTACGTGTATTACGCCCTAACTGTAATCAGGAGAGAGAGTGCAATGCCATAGAAAAATACTTCCTTCCGACGAATATATTTCAAAATGGACAACTTATACGGATTTGTCGTCATAATATTTTTTTGCTCATTTGAAAAGAACTACCCAAACATGTATGACTCATCTTTATTGGACATAGGTCCCAAAACGCCCATTGTCATTTGTATATCACAACGTCTTTTGTAAACCTTTGTTTAAAAGCTCTATGAATTCGAGGGATATTATTTTGCAAAATAAGTGTTTATCGACTGCGGACTTCAAACGCGTGTAAGAAGGAGCTTTCGTGTAGGTTGTCCTCGCTTATTTTGTTCATTGATTTTCTCTAATATACCAAATAAAAAGCTCAAATTTCCGTCTCAGACAGACAAGATGTAGTAAGCTGAGATATGAGTTCCATTCCCGATATAGCAGGGCTACTGCTGTGTAACGAATATTAGTTGTTTCATCATCATCATCATCACGACCCATTACGTCCCCACTGCTGGGGCACACCGCTTCATTGAAATAAGTGGACGTATACTCGGATAGTGAATAAAAAACAAAAGTAGCGATAAGGCCACCTATTGTGTAATTTCCACAGTGATAGAATTGATATTTTTGTGTTAGTTTTATCAATAAAATAATATTATCTTTTGTGATCCCAATCCCAGTATTCGCGAGTCCGGAGTGCACCCCCTCGAGAAGTGTTCAATATAGGCTCGGCGGAGGCTCGACCGCCGCAGCAATAACGCCCTATTTCCGACTTATTTCACGAGCCCGCTCCGAGAGACTGTGCACATCTTCCAGACACATTGTGGGGGGCGCTTCTTCAGGCTTAGTCAGGCTGCTGTTTTTGTTAAAAATAAACATTTTTTTTCGCAAATTTTCAAAACTTGTACAACAAAAGTTGTTTCAGAATGACATATTGACATAAAAATCCTAACTAATATTATAAATGCGAAAGTAACTGTGTCTGTCTGTCTGTCTGTCTGTCTGTCTGTCTGTCTGTCTGTTACTCTTTCACGCCAAAACTACTGAACGGATTTGAATGAAATTTGGTATACATACGGTTTAGACCCTGGGAAAGAACATAGGCTACTTTTTATCCCGGAATTCCCACGGGAAAACTTTTTAAGGCGAAGCGAAGCGCGCGGGAACCGCTAGTATGAAATAAAAGTGATGAAAGGATAAGCTTAGATAAGTTGTCAGTAGCTAGACGTCCCAGCCTACAGTAGGTTGGACAAAGGTGAGGCAGGCGATTAGCAGACAATTTTTTGGTGCAAGCGATAAACCATAATTAAGTTTTGTTTTTTTTTGTATTTTGTAAACCAGTAGATTACTTTACTATATAGTAGGTGACTATATTATAGTAGTATGTACTATGTTTCTCGTAAATAGTGTGTTTTACTAAGTAAGCGTGTGTTCTGTATTCCATCAGTGGTCTCTTTTAAATGGCTTATTGATTCTATAATTATAATACTTTACTGTGTAATGAATAGCTGTTAGTGACCCGACAATTATAAAATAAAATAAAATAAATAAAAATAAGTATATAAGGTACAAATTATACATCACTCGGCGAGGTTTTGTGTGTTATTGTGTGGTCTTCACAAAGGAATCTTCTCCAATACTCTTTTAATAATAAATTAGCTACACATTTGATGAATACCTACCATATCATAACGCAAACATTTACTGTGATTGATGGGAGAATATTGACTCCGACCTGGCTCGGTAACTCAACTCTTGCGGAGTAGGTCGATAGCTCTCCAGATATTCAGCGAGCTGCTGAAACTTACAGCTCGCTCGTTATCTGAATATTAGGGGCTTCCCGTGCCCCCGGCCGCGAGTTTAAACACGGGATTATAATGATATGCACATTCTACCGACGACTTTAAAACTCTTATCATACTTATGCTATGTCTATTTCAATAATGTATGTAGGTATGCTGGTGGTGTGCTTAGTAAAGTTTAGAAGACCCATGAATTTACAATTTACATGCATAATTGAGGACTACCGCAGGTGTTGTAAAAAGAGGTTTAAAAGCTGCAGAAAATGATAAAAGCTTTCGAATACAGTATCGTCTTCTAGCCAATCATAGTGGCGTGGCGTTAGGATAGAAACTCCACTTCGTAGCAAGACTACGGCGTAGCAGACTACGGCGTAGCAGACTACGGCGTAGCAGACTACGGCGTAGCAGACTACGACGTAGCACTAATTAATTATTGTTCTTTGAATAACATGAAATATATTTTTAAACACAATGTTTTGGTAATATAGATGAAGAGTTGTATAATATTTGGTAACACAGTACAACATATATAATTTATAGCATTACGCGTAAACACACTTCCCTAAGGCCGTCGTTCTTTTAATAATTTCACTTGGGCTTATCTCACCAATAAACGCGTTATGTCCCGCCTACGCAGACTGTAAAAATGTACGATAAAACCTTTTAGAGGGTCATTCAATAAACATTAGGTACTTGAGTGTAACATGTATTTAGAATACATGGTCACCGATTTTCATAAAATATTTTATGGGCCTGTGTATATTGATTTAAGTGTTATAAAATAAACAGAATGATTAGAAAATGTTCGCTGTCCAAACACACACATCACTTGAAAAAGAAACAAGCTGATTGTATTAATTTTCATTGATTATTTATTGGGTGCTCCGTCTACTTAAAGGTAAGTCGTGTATTTATTATAAATTATTATAAACTCCAACTTGACCCACATGCAAAAATTGCAGCTGTTGCGATGCCTGAATTACAAACATTATAATATTTGTCTTTATTGTTTTTTATCAGTGCCTATTGATTATTATCATTATTTAATAAACTGTAACTAGTTAACTTTTCTATTTACTAGGTTGTTAAATACTTTACATATATCTAGACATGCGTTTACAAATCTTATAACACAAAAACGTTATAGGTGAAAATATAAGTTTTCCCAACTAATCTGGGCGGCGTTGTGTCGTGGGTCACAAACACAAAATTGATCCGATAAAAAAACCCTGTCCATCCGGCCGCGTCGGCCGCACGCCTCCACCGACCTACATCCGCTGAAAAAAACACGAAACTTCAAACTTGTTCAGTTTAGCCACCGGTCGCCTGCCTCTGACTCACTTTGTGCTGAAAAATCTAGACCAAAAATTTACAGCTAACTCTGTTAATAGAGTTTTTTCGCATCTGCAGCGAATTAGTTTGGGAACTAAATATCTTCCTCATCCCTAAGAACGATAAGAGATAATAATTTAATTTCATCAAACAAAACAGAATGAATTGCACTTGACTTATATATTACTAGGTTGTGTGTTGATATTTCACTTGTGTATAAGTAGACTGTGCTATACATTTTAACCCATGTTTTATCATTAACTGTATCCCTCAGTGGATATACGAAATGATGGATATGTTTCATGATATTCGTGAGTTCCCACGGGAAACCCCTCAGACGGCAACTAACAAACAACACACGTACTTTATCGTTTAGCTGAAACCCGCGGCTGCTAGAAATAAAACGTTTTGAAGTCACAAGTTCCCTATTCAATGAAGCTTAGCTATTTAAAAGTGGTATTAAAATCGTAGGTAGTAAAAAATAAAAATGAAGCGGAATTTAAGTCCTACTTAGCAATCACTTGGCCAATCACAGCATTGCATTGTATACTTTTAAAAAACTGGTTAACTTGACATTGTCCAATGAGAAACCGAGACTGTCAGAGAAAACTAAAGTTGTACATGTTACATAATTAATTGAACAACTGAATCTCAACTCGCTAACGATCGCGTTAGTACAATGTCTTATTTTACATTATCGTCCTGAAGAACTATTACATCAATTTTAATCGGTAAAAATATTATCATATTAATACCATTTAGTACTTCTGTACTCATCGCGGGGTTGCCTAGGTTACCTAACCACGTTAAAGTCCTATCTATTTCCCATTAGTGCGGAGTAGTCAGGCCTCGGATGCGAGCTAGATTACTAATTTGAAGCAACCTTAGTTCCTAGATTTGTGGTAGAAGATAGTGATTTACTCATAGTACCTATAGTGCAGTGACATAGGCCTATTTACCAAACTCATAGCACTGTAATACTATGACTTAAATTACGATATTTGCTACACAGATATTTGTTAATTGGAACTCAAATAATCTTTGGATTCGATGCATAATGCAATAAAGTTAACAATAGTTAAGTTTAGTTTTACTGTGTAATAATAACCACCCATTGGCTAAAAGAAGATTTAGATGAATTACCGACCCTATAATACAATCAATTAATCATACATCAAAACAAAAAGCGAACCGGCGGAGTTGTCCAAACAGCGGTCAATCTCAAAAAGGTCTAAATGAAAGCAATAAATCGACAGACGTCCGCAAACAGGCGGGACGTGCGTGTGTGGCCGCTAGGCGAAACACCCTGTATCTGTGGAGTTACACTTGCGAGCAATGAAAAAGTTCCAGTGACGTAAGGAACGGCAATGGCAGGTGGAACTTTTTCATTGTTCGAGAGTGTATTAATCATTGACTTATATATTACTAGCGTATCCTTTTGAAATCATTAGTATTAATCGATTTTGAACTGCAAGTAGGAAGTTAAGTGAAGTATGTTTAAACTATAGAGTACTAGCTGTTCCCGCGCGCTTCGCTTCGCCTTAAAAAGTTTTCCCGTGGGAATTCCGGGATAAAAAGTAGCCTATGTTCTTTCCCAGGGTCTAAACCGTATGTATACCAATTTTCATTCAAATCCGTTCAGTAGTTTTGGCGTGAAAGAGTAACAGACAGACAGACAGACAGACAGACAGACAGACAGACACAGTTACTTTCGCATTTATAATATTAGTTAGGATTATCAATACGATCAAGATAGCAAGGGACCACAATTTAGGAGACACCTACACACACTACACAGTGATTAACAAGAGTATGCTGGCTTGCATTTTATAAGCAGGGTACATAATGTTCAAGTAAGTGTATGAATTGAGCTAATTTGTAGAAATCTAAAAGCAAACTAAATCTGGCTGTCTATTTGTCTAATCTAGATGTGCCCTTCCTATACTGCGATTCTGTTTCACAGTGAAGTTGTACAAACGACACGCTTGTGTAAGCGTTCTTCCCACGGTTTACACAGTCAAACCCTTTTCAAACAGACGCACTTAATTTTAACGGATATTGGAAGCGACCCGAAGTTAATGCTCCCAAATATGTATGTTTTAGAACAAGCGCGATTGGTTCGAAAATTAAATCTGAAACGTACCTACGATAAAATAAAAGCGTTGGATTGATTCGTTTTAACCGGTTTCCAAAAGTATACTTTTTTTAAATGTTTTACGATTAAGTATCTACTACAAATACGTTCGTGTAAAGTGGATACATATAACCTTCCCCTTGTGGTTACTACACTTAGATCTTAGCCAAAGGGCCAAAAGCGATTGGTTATTACATAAATTAAAAATCTAACGACTTCGTATATGACTGCCCGCAAACTTTCAAATGTGTACTCTCGTAAAGTAATATAAAAATATATAAATAATGTAAACACTACCACACAATCTGCTTGGTTTGTTTTTTTTTAATCCAATATGGTGGACGTATTTGTATTCCAGTAGGTACCATCTGTTTCATGGTAAGCAATAATCTGAATCGTTTAACAAATATCCATACACAATGAGACGACAAATGGAACATCTGAGGCCAAAAATTCCCTTTATTACATTCGCCCGCAATCTCACAGCTTCTGAATTGATTGTAATTGTACTTTCAAAATTATTAATTTGTATCTACTTATTACTGTAAGATAATGCGGCCGGTGATACCTAAATGTTTAGCTAAGTATGTATATCTTTAATAAAAAATATAAGTAAATACCTTAAGTTATCCAGGATGCGTATGACAGTTTTAGTTAAGGCCCAGCATTGACAGCCATACAATAAAGTAAGTAAGTAACTAAAACTGTCATACGCAAAATTACCACCTTCCAACGAGCAACTGAAAGATCCATGCTGGGGCTGAAACTAAGAGACAGGGTTAAAAACTCAGACATTAGAGAGTTTACAAAAGTGACGGATGCAGTAGGTATGCTCTGTAAACTTAAATGGAAATGGGCCGGTCACATCGCAAGGGTAACTGATGGGAGATGGAGCGAACGAGTCTTACACTGGTACCCAAGAGACGGACACAGGATGCCTGGTCGCCCAAGGAGACGCTGGCATGACGACATCGTCTCTGTAGCCGGCCACACATGGACAAGACTTGCACAAAACCGAAAAGAATGGCTTGACATGGAGGAGGCCTTTACCCAATTTTGGGTGCCCAAATGAAAAATAATCATTAGTTTAATTATACACTCATTTTATTTGATATTATATTATGCATGCACAATACCTACAATTTTCACGGACATTTTAAAATTATTTATGTAAGAATGCATGCTATCTAATTAGTTATTATTAATAGAACATTTTATTAGATAATAATTATTTAATCTCATTGTTATATTACTATTACCATTAGTGAATTGATTATTTGAAATTTATGTTTTATTTAGTTTAAATCAAGTGTAAACTACATTGTAAACATTTGGAAATAAATGGCTTTATTTATTATTTATTTATTTATTATCCAGGATGGCACGACAAGGTAGCGATAGCAAATCCGACAGTAACTTGATGATCATTGATCACACACAATAATAGTTTTTTACTTATGTATAAACTTTGCACAAATATCAGCGATATTTTATCACAAAACCCACATACTTAATTATTCCAAATCATCAATAAATCCGATCAGAGAGGCTTAAAAACCGATCGACCGATGTAAAAACCGAATCACAACCAGAATCTGCGAGTTAAAACTACCGTACACAATCAGATTATTTTCAATCTTATGACATCAATGTCAACAACGAATGTAACTACCCGCATTTGTTAATAAAAAACGTTCTCCAATATTTCCTCAGAATAAGAACGGCGTTCTCTCCTCTTCGTCTGTCATTTCATTTATAGCTGGGAAGATGTTAACATTTTCACAAAAATTTTTCGTTGATTGAGTCGTCGCTCAATCACAATAATTACTTATATACTTATAGTTTGTATTTCAATTATCATGATACTAGATAGTATGTTCTTGATATGTAAATTCATTATGAGAGTAGCGGACAATATACTTAATAGTGGAGTTAAGAGGAGGGGCTGAGGCCCTCATGTCTAGAGCCCGAGAAGGAGTGGGGCACACTACTAGATGGCTGTTTGTAAGAGTCCGCGTCAGCATAATTATCTACACTAGCCGGCCCACATCTACTCACTATTATGTAATAATGTTCACGTTTAGGTATGACGATGGGAGGGCACAGTTGTTAGTGACTGACTGATGAGCGGATGGTCCCGGATTTGATCCTGACCGCCAGGTTCCTGGGTCTTGGGTGTTCAATGTTTGTGAACTGCGGTGTCTGTGTGTTTTCTTTTGTGTATTCGGAATGGTCAACGCTAAAGTTCGAAGCAAAGGAAATTATAACTGTTAGACGATTTTCAGTCGGACTTACCAGATTTTATTTAAACAGTACATATTTTATTTATACAGTCTTAGTATTACTTGGTAAACAAATAGGAAACCGAATTTAAATGTACTTTTGTATATTCATAGAACGATAAATAATGTAGTGTAGAATCTCTTTCATATCCCACATTATCGTGTCGGGGGTTTAACTTTAGATAGGATATTAACTCTGGCAACTCCGAGTGTGAGTCCCAGTTATCGCGGGGCCGACATTGTCCGGCGTTGTGACGTCACTTCCGTCGATACTGCAGTTTGCAACTACCGCCATTCACAACTTTGTTGCCAGTTCAAATAGCTCTATAATAAAATTCCTCTATGGTAACACTCTGTTGCGTTGAATGCTACTATGTAAGTGTTCACAAAATCTCGTAGTTTTTATGTGAGTTACTGGTCAATTTGTGATTTATATATATCGCAAATCAAATCGGATATATTATGTCATCAAACGACTGTGTTGTTGCTGAACAAAAGTTTTTCAGTATTACCTTTTGTGTGATTCCGTATCGGCTAAAATATGTGAGTATTATTTTCAACACCCTTGTAGATTAATATGATGTTTAATTATTATTGTAGACATTAAGTTTGGAACAACTGGTTGTTCCTATTAGGCAGTGCCATAGTTTCCAGCGATAGAATCAAGGCTAGACTGCTGCAACTATTTACCATTTAGTTAGATTCTGATGTTGACTAAGTTACGAGTAGTTCGCTAATGTTTGCACACTAAGTTATTGCCTACAAATTGTTACATCACTTATTTATTGTTCTCTAAATTAGTTTCAAGTTTAATCAGAGTGACATTTATTAATTGTTAGTATATTTTAATCATACTCCTTTAATCATCCATAAACTATCATCAGAAGAACCTTTGATAACCATCTATGATAACATCTGCAGAATGTGACTTCGTTTTCCTCATCCAGCCACTACCGGGTGCTTGGCTCAGGTCATATATGCCGATTGCCTGAATCTGATGACCGATGGGGTTAACGAGTTTTAAAGGGGAAACCATGATCTGGCGAGCGTAGCGTGGGCCGCCTTCCTGCCCGCTGAACCGAAGACCGAATAATATTATTTAAAAACTTTTGGTTCAAAGCAAAGTGATGTTTTTTAGTTGGTTTTCCAACAAAGCGGCGCAGTGCGAGGTATAAACCGTAATCCTTTAATGTTTCCCGCGGTGAATCCGCATTGACTAGAAAGTTAAATGCGGCAAAATTCAGATTTCTCTCCACCGCAACATTTTGTGAGCCATTCCGTAGCTCTGGGGGCCCACTCCTGCTTTACGAATTAGATATATATCGGAGTGCTGCGAGGTACTAACTTCGAGCTTAGTAAAGCTAAGTTGAGCCAAACCATCACAAGCGGAAAACGAAAGTTTCGGTCCGGTGATAGCGACAAATGTTTATACTTACATATATTTCTAATTTATATGCTGTCTCTGATAAAAATTTAGTTCATACATACAGAAGCTATAAAAATGTAAGTGAGAAGCTTTGACTACCTCTCCAGAATATATAGGCATCAGCACTAATTAATGAACTACCTACTATCCACCTCTATGCTCCCATGGAGTGTATCTGATTTCTTCAACTCCTTTGCAATTTGCAGTCAAAGTGAAATATCAGAAAGATTCTGTCTTCCCAATGACATCCAGACGCGATGATTCAGCGAGGACACTTCAACGCTGAAAGCAATATCTGCAGCAGGGTTGTCACCGCCGAGAACCTCCAGCTATCCAATTAAGGGTTGTCAATGGAAGCAGGTCGCCGGCCGCCGGAATCAAAGGTGTTCTGAGAATCCTCGCCCTACGGCAAACGTCTATACGCTCGCTACATTCTCCTAACGTTAACTAAAACAGTGAAGTTTAAAGTTGTGTTTGAAGCTGATCGTAAATTTCGATACGTTCCATAAGGGTTGTTTGTGTTATCAAATTAACAAGGTACTTGATTTCTGATAATTAACAAAGTAGGTGAAGTGTAAATACACGTACAGTGTACATGTAGTTATGTTATAAATATCTAACATCGATATTCAGGCTTTAAAGCTTGTTTTACTTGTAAGACAATTAAATCGTACTTTTTGGCTTGGCTTGGTCCATTTGAATCCCGTCTGAATTGAATTTGACACTAATTACTTCGTTTTGACTTCGCGATAACCACTCAGCTTTCAAAGCTTCATGATTATCAATATACTCTGAATCGCTACAGCTCCGCACATTTTGACGAAGTACCTACTGACGGACCGACTAGACGTTTAGGCAGGTTAGTAAGGCAACAAAATAGGAAGAAATGTTAAAATATATTTTTAATGTGTCATATATTTATTAAGCTTAATTACTTACAAATAAATATACATGTATATATTTTATTTAAATGACATTGCACAATATCACGGTTAATACAGATATTGTAATAACCACAATATATGTATAAAATCAAAGCACTCTGTCTAATCGTTTTTTTTTTTCATTTTTATTTACCAAAGAACTTTTTATTTCTTTCAAATCGCAGCTTTCTGCTGTTCTCACTAAAATATTCTGAAGATAATTGTCTTTCTCAATTATTCATCCCCGTAAAGATTTTTATTTGACCCGTTAAAATATTCGCGGGCGGAACGTATAATTTGCCGTTGGAATTTTTATTGTTACTAAATTGTTTTCGCAATTAGTTTTTACGCGTTCGCGGCCGTTATGCTGCAATCGTGGTTTAATGTATTGTGTTGTGCTAGCTTTATTCTTCTAGTTACAGATAATAAAATATACGGTTTATTCATCGTAAAATAAACAAATTATACGGACGGACGTTTATATTCAAAAATAATCAGGTGAGTAGGTAAATAAGCAATGCAACAGCGCAATGTTTTATACCTACGCGATTACATCCTAACTAATATTATAAATGCGAAAGTAACTGTGTCTGTCTGTCTGTCTGTCTATCTTACTATCTGTCTGTCTGTCTATCTTTCTATCTGTCTGTCTGTCTGTTACTCTTTCACGCCAAAACTACCGAACGGATTTGAATGAAATTTGGTATACATGCGGACTAGACCCTGGGAAAGAACATAGGCTACTTTTTATCCCGGAATTCCCACGGGAAAACTTTTTAAGGCGAAGCGAAGCGCGCGGGAACAGCTAGTTAAATATAAACTGCGAATTAACTATCTCATATCGTCCTAGCGGTAATGAAATCACTACTACATACTTAATTCCTACGCCTTATATAATTATTAAGTGTTTCAGAACTTTGTCGCACTTCGGGGTGGAACTATTATTATCCTTCGGGCACATTGATGGAAATGTTCGCGACAATCGATAGATAGAGTAGATAACTCGCGAAGGTTCTGGAACATTCTATCACTTTCCAGTATTTTCGATAAAGTTCTAGAAGGATTAGTATGGATTCAATAGATCTACAATAGTCTGGAAGCTTCTAGAACAATAGTTAGGGAATGTTCCACAACGTCCGCGAACTTTCTAGATGCTAAGTTAGGTACTTATAAGTAACTATAGTTAGTAGATAAGTATGGATTGTTTATACCTACTTAGTAATAATAATAATAAATAGTCTGACCTCGAGTGTCTCTGGAACTTTCGGGAAGATCGTCCGCCGGCCTATATAAAGCGAGGTGTCCGGCGCACATTAAGTTCAGTTTAATAGTAACAGTCAAACAGTAAACATCAAGCTCGAATAGTGAACATCTCCAGAGATCCTCGAAGTGAATAGTGATAGTAATACTGGTGTTTTCTTTTGAAGATAGTACCATCCGGAATTCGTAATAGTTGTGAGTCGTATCGAAGGGACTCACATTTATGGTCCTTCGAGTCGGATAGTTATAGTTGAGCCGGCATTCGTATTTGTTCGTGAAGTGACCTTACATTTATGGTCGCTCGTGCATCCGGATTGGAAGAAAAGAAGATGCCTGTAACGAGGTCTCAGAAGTCGTACGCAGTGAAGAGGACTACGGACGAGAAATCTGCCGTCTCCACGACGAGGTCTGCAGATGTAACGGAGTACGCATTGGCATCGGGTGCAACCACAGGAGGTACACCAGGTCCACAACCGCCGTCAGAGCTGACGACGGAGACGCTGTCCCCTCCATTGTTGCCGCCCTGCCCTATAGTCGTCGCCGGTGTCACAACTGCCGTTGCCCCCACCGCCGCAGTCAGCGCTGCAATAGATAGTGTCGAGTCAAGATCGACAAATCAGAGAAGATCACGTCTTCCATGTTCATCGCACTCCACTGCTTCTCGTGCACGGCGAAGAGAATTGGCCCAGGCTCGATTGGAACTTCTCGAGCGACGAAAAGAGGCGGCCATAGCTAAAGCTGAGGCAGCTATGTTTGATGTCGAATTGGCTGCAGCCAAGGTTGCCGTGCTAGAAGAGGAATCGGAAGAGGAGCAGATAGAAGAAGATGATGAAACCATCAAAGTGGCGCGCACATCCGAATGGGTGCGGAAAAGTATATCCGCAATCTCATCACAAGACGTCGTCGCGTGCCAAGTCCTGCCTGAACCTGCGGGACCACGATGCTATGCTGCACAAGCAGCCATGATTGAAGAACGAGGAAGCGCATATCATTCGCCAGATATGCCCACTAGCGTGAAGGCTAACGAACCTGTTGTGGTGAAGCACGACTATGAGGAGCTCGCTGCTGCCATAGGCTCTGCTGTTGCACGTTACATGCAGCCTGCCAGTTCGAGAATAGTGGAACTGCCATATTTTAATGGTGCATCGACAGATTGGTTGCCATTTAAAAGAGCATTTGAAGAATCTGAGCATCAACTCAGTGAACAGGAGAACCTGGCAAGATTGCGAAGGAGTTTGCGAGGCCTTGCTAAAGAGGCAGTGCATTGTCTCTTTGTTGGAGCAACAACTGCGCGTGAAGTTATGGAGCTTTTAGAACTTAGATTCGGCCGTCCAGAAGCAATCGCCATGGCTGAATTAAATAAGTTGCGCAGCTTACCGAAGTTATCCGCAAACGCAAGTGATATCTGCGTGTTCGCCTCGAAAATTATGAACGTGACGGCAACTATACGAGCACTTGAGAAGCCCCATCATTTGTATAACGCGGAAGTCGTGCGGGCAGTCCTCGAAAAGATGCCGTCTGCTTTACAGTTTCAATACTACAGGTTCAACAAAGAGCAACCAAAAGACCAGCCGAATCTCATCACGTTAACCAACTTCTTCAAAGTTGTATCCAGTGAAGTTGGTGAATTTGCTTCAGCTGAAATTGTTACTGCTGAAGACCGGCGGGAGTTACATTCGAGAAAACCACAGCGAAGTTATCATGTCACAGACACATCGACGGCGTCTAACGCAACCACTTCGTGTCCGGTCTGCAAACACGACCACAGTATCACAGATTGCACCAAGCTACAGAAAGCCAGCGTACAGGACAGATGGGAGCTGGCCAAAGCACATAAGCTTTGCTTCCGCTGTCTTAAATTTCGACGATTCGGCCACGTATGCAAGTTTAAGCCATGTGATAAAAATGGGTGCCAGTCATCACATCACCCAATGTTACACACGGACACTGCGAAGACTGCATACAGTGTAACATCGCAAGTAAACGCAGTTAGAGTAGAGGCGACGAGAGAAAAAGTGAACTATGTGTCAAGAGACTTATCCTTTGACCCTGAAGCGAAAGAAGTCGTCGTCAGCCAACCTGTGGTGGAAAGCTTGCCCTGCCTTCTCCCGCCTGAAGCTGTGGGAAACGTCGTTGCAAGCGGAGTTACGCCTGAACCTGCGGAAGTAGTCGTCGCCGGTGAAAACCGGCGGGAGCCACAGCGGAACAAACCGCTGCAGGGAAATAGAGTGGCTCCTGTAAATAGTGTCACATCGACAAGTGAGCCAGTCAGTGCTGAAAGTGAGGGTCCTACACTGCCGCCCTCAGCTGAAGTCGTCGGAGCACTCACACCATCCATAGACACGATCAAAGATCGTGGTCTAGAGAATCGTAGGCTGATTGTGAGTGCCATAAAAACGGTTCATCTCCCTACAGAATTCAATAGTCCGACAGATAGTGAGATAGATCGGCATGCGCTGCCGTTTCTGGAGGACAAACTCAAGGGTATACCGGCGGGAGAGACCGAACTGCTGCGGAAAGTAGTGTCCAACAGCAAGTGTGACTTGGCGGTTAGAAGACTGGATATCATAGACAAGAGATTAACGGACAAGTATTGGGCACGATGGATGGAGAAGTATGTGCGAGATTCTCAGCAGCAAGGAGACGTCATGAATCCTGCGGGCTCCTACCATGGAGATGACCGAGGAGCTGCCCATCGACGAAGATGTCGCGACCGCGGATAGTTCAGCTACAAAAGCTGCGGCGGGAGTAATGTTCGCGACAATCGATAGATAGAGTAGATAACTCGCGAAGGTTCTG